>NC_133432.1:15461917-15801917 GCF_011762505.2 Arvicanthis niloticus | reverse complement strand
CGAGAGACTGAGAGTACTGGGAGCTGGCAGGCAGTCCCGCTTGGGGAGCGAGGAGGTTGTGTTCAGACTGCGGCGGGTAGAACACCAGTCTCAGCCTTTGCACTGAGGACAAATATCCTTTTTGTCCCAGGAGAGGGTCTGCTCTGAAGGAGGACTGAATCCAGGAGCAGTCCGGGAGACATTACTAGGACACAGTGGAGTCCGGAATGGGTCAGGACTCAATTTTATTTATTTAATGTGTTGGTGCTACCTGCGTGTATATGTGTGCCCCACATGCGTGCCTGGTGCCCTCAGAATTCAGGAGAGGATGTTTGATTTCCTACAACTGTTAAGGATGGTCATGAGCCACCATGTGGGTGCTGGGAACCAAACCTTGGTTCTCTCCTCTGTAAGAGCAGCCAGTACTCTTAGCCTCTGAGCCATCTCTCCAGCCCCTTAAAAAAAAAAAATTTTTTTTTTTTTTGAGGCAGGATCTCATGTAGCCCAGGCTGACCTCCAACTCACTTTGTAGTGTTTAGATTACAGGTATGCAGCACCACGCCCAATTTACTGCTGGGGTTGAAACCCAATGTTTCATACGTGATAGGCAAGCACTCTACCAACTGAGCCACACCCCTAGCCCCCTTTATTTACAAAACAGTAAACTTTGTGAACTCTGGGAGTCCAGTAGGGAGAGGGTAGCTGATGACAAGAACAGGGTGTGGCCAGATGGTACATGGCTCTTTAGAAGAAAATACAGACGGCTCAGGACCAGTCTTCTCGTGACAGTTAATTTCCTGTCTTTCTGGAGACCACCCCTGTAGCCCAGATGGCTGCTGAGGAACCATGCCGGACTGTTCTCCCTTGTTGCTACGGGAACTGTCTGTCACCTAACCTTTGGTGAGATGCCCTGTGTTTCCTGTACCAGCCCATTCTGGCCAAGTCATTCCAGCACATAGGTTTTTAGGTAATTTCCATTCACAAAATCACCCAGAGTTTTCTTAATAATCTGCATTAGGCAACAGACTTGTGGCCAGAGAAAGAAACTCCATTCTAGTAGCCTTCAGCTAAAGGATGGTTTCAGGAATGGCTGGATCTGGGTGCACTTTCGGGGGGGGGGGAATGGCTGGATCTGGGTGCACTTTCAGGAATGGCTGGATCTGGGTGCACTTTCAGGAATGGCTGGATCTGGGTGCACTTTCAGGAATGGCTGGATCTGGTTGCTTGCACACTGGGGAAGAGAAAGGGAAGAATGGTGAGAAGAACTGTGGCTGATGCAGGATTTCCTCAGGAGGAGGAGAGATGGAGCCACTGGCTCTAAGACAACCTCCTATCACTGTGGCAACCTGAACCTGAAGGGAGCTCCAACTCCCTTTGGGTTGATGGCTGATTGGTACCCTCACTGAGCTGGAGTTGTCCTCTACAGAGAGCACATTGTGCAGAGGTGAGGCATCTTGGGGACACTGAGGTGTTCTTTATTAGGCAAGGAGAGATAGTCCTAGCCAGGGCAAGCTATGGCTCTAATCAACTTATGATTAGTTATACAAATATATTAGGAGAGAGGGTAGGTCCTAATGGGTCCTGGAGTTACCCAGAATGCTCTGTTGTTATCTCCCTGTACTACATCCCATAACTAAATAAAACAGCAGTTCTCAACCTGTGGGGCAGAGACTCCTTTGGGAGCCCATTCATCCGATATTTAAATTACAATGCATAATGATAACAAAATGACAGTTACAGCTATGAAGTAGTAACAAAGTAATTTTATGGTTGGGGGGGTTATCACATGTGGAACTGTATTAAAGGGTTTTACAGCATTAGGAAGGTTGAGGACCACTGGGCAGGACACTGGTGCTCTGAACAATCCTGTGGCGGTGTGTATTCTCATGTGAAGTCACTTCTGGACCATCCAAGTAGGTCCTGTGAGGCCCCGAAGGTCCTGAGACACTGGTATTGGTGAAAGATTCAGAGGAACAGCTGTAAGGGGTTGGGGGAGGGGAGACAAGTTGGGAGAAATGGTTTCTAGAAGTTTACTATGTAGCTCCTGACAGAAGCCTCTGGCCATTTGTCTGCAAGCAGAGATGTCTCCTGGGTGTGACTCTATGGGACTAAGATTTAGCACGCCTCAGCAGAGGCAGGAGCAGGCATTTAGATCTGCAATTTATAGAATAGCCAATCCAGGGTGTAACTCCTTTAACAAGACTGCAAGGAATTAAAGAGAGATTTGGAATCACTGGACGACAGTGCTTGAATCCATTAGTGATGCCTGCCCTGGGAGTGGAGGATGATAAGCATACATGGTGTGCCAGTATTTGCTGAGATGTTTCCTGGTCCTATTGAAGCTTTCAAGGAGGAGACATAGGAGACCACCCAGTGACTGAGGGCAAGCTCTGTCAGGAGCTGAAGAAAACCCTCTTGAATGGTATTTAAAGGTAGCCTCTGTCCCAGCTCTTCTATCTGCATGAGTGTTAACTTTGCTCAGTTTTCCCAACTCCAGGCCCTCACCTCGGGAGTGATAACACGTTGAGTTTTCCTGGTGACTAAAACACCTTCAATATGCCTCCCACGCCCAAACGCAGCGGTTCCGGGGGCGGGCCGGGCAGCTGGCCGAGCAGCTGGCCGGACAGCGGATGTTTCTCTTCAAGTTGCTACATTTTGAAAGCTTTCTGTTGAAATCCAGTAGGCATTCAGAAAAATGCACAGGCCTTCCTAAGGAAAATTTGGATTGTGTGTATGTACACACATGGAGAGGTCAAAGGACAAAATGCCGGTTCTCCTTCCACCACGTGGGTTTGGGGGGGATCAAACTCAGGTTGTTGGGCTTGGCAGCAAGCCCCTTTACCCATTGCACCATCTTGCTCACCCATAGGTTTTTTTTTTTTTTTTTTTTTTTTTTGTTATCTTTGGTTGAGATGGATTCTCACACTGCAGTCAGGGCTGGTGTTGAACTCAGTATGTACCCCAAGCTGGTGTCGAACTTGTGATCCTTCTGCCTCAGTACCAGGGATACAGGTGTGTGCCACTACTTCTACCTAGGAATTTTCATAAAATAACCACATCCGGGTAGCCAACACAGCTTCAGCCACTTGTACCAGCCTGGCCCCAGTTTTCTCCGCAGAATCCCCCTCAACCACTGGCCCCCAAAGTTCCCACTAGGGTTCGTTGTACCTGATTTGAGACTGTAACAGAACCCGCTGAGGTGCATGCCTCCACGTCTGGTCTCATGCATGTCTCTATGACTTGTTCTGTTGTCTTGCTGTATGGGACGCCTGGGCAAATGACTACACCAGGCTTCTGTGCTCCTGGGTCCATGTGCACAGGCATCTGAGAAGCATCTACACACCTGGGTAACCTTTCTGCGACTTCCTAGTCTGTCTGTCTGTTTTCTTCTTCTTCTTCTCCTTCTCCTTCTCCTTCTCCTTCTTCTTCCTCTTTGTTTGTTTTTTGTTGTTGTTGTTTTTTGTTTTTTGGGACAGGGTTTCTCTTTGTATCTCCCTGGCTATCCTGGAACTCACTCGGTAGACCAGGCTGGCTTCGAACTCAGAAATCTGCCTGCCTCTGCCTCCCAAGTGCTGGGATTAAAGGCATGTGCTACCACTGCCTGGCTGGGAACCCATTTCTCAAGGGATTCTACCAGGATAGGGATTGTGGCCACAGGGTAGATGGGAGGTCACATAGAATGGATGGAATTTTCTAAGGTGGCCCAAAGACCTTATACTGTCACTTGTATGAATGACAAGGTTTTGCAGGAACAAATGGGCCCAGCTCCATCTGGCCCAAGCTTCTCACTGCTGTGTCTCTGAGTGTAGCACAGGGTGGTGGGTGGGGGGCTGTGTCCCCTGTCACCTTTCTACCCCCCACCCACATACTCTGCCACCTTTTCGTTCGGCCATTCCCATCCTGAGACCTTTAGTTTTCATGGTAGTGGCCTCCCCAATCCTCCCTGCCAGGTGATCTGAGGGACAACCTTGACCATACCGCAGAGCCTGCTGGGATAAAAACCTGCCAGGCTCCCTGCTGCACACAGAGAGGGGCGGGCTGGTAGTATACACTCAAGGCCATTGGTGCCTACCAAGCTCGCTCCGGCTCTGTCTCAAGACCTTTGCACTTTTGGTTTCCTTTACCCAAAACGCCTTTCTGTGGCTATCCTCCGGGCTGCTTCTCTCTTCATTGAAGGTCTGTTTTGTCCTTGCCATCCCTCCCAAAGAAGGGGCTGCTCTCGGTTCTGCCTCATTCTTTTCTGTGTGCACATATGTGTGCAGGCCTGACCTGAGGACCACTTTAGGCATACTTCGTCGTGTGCCTTGAACTCAGTTTTGAGACAGAGCCTCTCAATGGCTTGGAACTTGCCAGAGTAACTTGGTCGTGGGAGGGGTGTCAGTGAACCTCAGGGATCTGACATCTCTTTACCTCCCAGTATGGAGATTAGCATGAGATCTGGAGATCAAACTTCGGTCTCTGTGCTTAAACACAGCTAGCGCTTTACATACGGGGCTATCTCCTATACCCACCATTGCACACTAATTTCTTTGTGTAACACCCCTCACTAGGACCTAGGTGCCACAAGTGCTCTCGGCAGAGCCCTCAGTCTGCTCAGCATCGGCTCCGTTCTCCGCAACATGATCGCTGAGCCTCCGTTTCTCCCTTTACCCCTTGCATGCGTTGTAGTCCCCACGAAGAGCTATGGATGAACGTTAGTGCTAGGTAGAGCTGAGTCTAGTGCATCAGTCAACTACAAAGCCATTGCTGCATGACAAGCAAGCCCCAGCGTCTCTTAAGAGCAATAGGAGAGGTGCTTATTGCAACCTGTTGAGGCAGCCACGGGATCAAGTAGCATGGTTGCCACAGCCACAGAAGCTCCCTCTAGAGTGCTCCTGGCTTGCAGAGAGAGGGACACCTCCAGGCTGTGATTCAGGTGTCCCTTGCCTCCCTGGCTCTGTCCACCATGGCTTGGGGCAGGTGATGGATACGTAATGTAATGTATAAAGTTGAACAGGCCCAGCAGGAGAGAAACCACCTGCTGGGCCATCCCTCCTCCTGTGGAGACAGCTGGCTATGAGGGAGGCAGGGAAGTGCAGCCTGGTCCTATCCATAAAGGATGAGGAAA
Organism: Arvicanthis niloticus; assembly: GCF_011762505.2. Lineage (NCBI taxonomy): Eukaryota > Metazoa > Chordata > Mammalia > Rodentia > Muridae > Arvicanthis > Arvicanthis niloticus. The sequence continues at coordinate 15,796,831 of NC_133432.1, read as the reverse complement.
GGGATTGGCTTCTTACATAATGTGTCCTCGGGGATGGCTGGCTCAACACACATGCCTCTAAGTGAACCTTGCTTAATCTCAGGAAAGCCTGGGCGAGTGCTAAAAGCCTGAATGTATCCTGTTTGGAAAAGTCCAGACCTGCCCCAACCTATTGGCCAGTGCCTCAGGCAATGGTCTGGGGGGCTGTGGAATCCCTATGCAGGTGCTGGGTGTGGGGTCCACAGATCTGCTGTCAGAGCCCCCCCCCCATCTCAGGCCATGATGAAGCAGAATGGATGGGGGAACAAGAAAGAGTGGTCACTATACTTCAGTTGCCTGGTTCAATTCAGTCCTGCATGAACAGTGGGGGAGGGGCTGGTCTGTCTTACTACTGGGTAAACTGAGGCGCAGAGCTGTATCTGGTCTGAGGTCAGGGGATCAGTATTCTGTCCCTTGATCTCCTGCTGTGCCTGCCTCAGTTTACCCAGTAGCCTGAGGATAAAATGCTAGGAATTGGATCCCAGGATAGCCTTGGCAGGGGGTGGGGTGAGGGTTGGGGGAGCTATAGTTTAGGGGTGGGGGTCAAGTTGGGGTCTCTCAAGCCTGATGTCAAGGGTCATGCTGGGACCTCCCGTGGCCATCCTATCAGATCTAATGAGTGGCAGAAAGACATGGCTCCCTGTCTTGGGGACATCTCGGAGGCCTACTTGAGTGTCCTCAGAATGTGACCTTAAACATGAGAGACACAAAGGCTGCAAGGCCTTTTGTGAACAAGTTCACACGTCGTACCATACCTGCAAATTCCTGCTGGTTGTACAGGTCAGCCCTGTTGTTCTGTGTGACAGGGAACACGCAACCATTGATCTAGACACTCAGGCTCCCTCGAGCCCCACCCCCAGCAGGTGGCGCTGTCGAGAGGCGGTAGAAGCCAGAGGGCGGAGCCTAGCTGAAGAAAGTGTGTCACTGGTGGGGGGGATAGAGGAATAGAGGGGTGTGTGTGTGGGGGGTTCTCCCTGTATCCCACATCCCCTCTGAGTTGCCTGTCCACCATGTTGAGAGCAACCTTCTCTCCCACACATCCCTGTCACCATGACCCTGCTCAAGTGACCCCAGATTAACCCCTCGGAAACCCTGAGTCAAAAGCATTAATCCTTCTTTTAAGCTGTTTCTTCTAAGAAAACTGACCCAGAAACTTACGTTCTTTGATGTTGTTGGACTGTTTTTGTTTGTTTTTCTTTTGAGATAAGGTTTCTCTGTGTAGCCCTGGCTCTCTCTGACTCACTCTGTAGACCAGGCTGTCCTGCAACTCACAGCGATCCACCTGTCTCTGCCTCCTAAGGTGTGTGCCACAAGTGCCCGGCTGAAGTTTACATTCCTTTTGTTCATCTATTGAGTCATTCACTCAGTAACCCTTACATCAGCACTAACTCTTTTTTTTTTTTTTTTTTTTTTTTTTTTTTTTTTTTTTTGGTTTTTCGAGACAGGGTTTCTCTGTGTAGCCCTGGCTGTCCTGGAACTCACTCTGTAGACCAGGCTGGCCTCGAACTCAGAAACCCACCTGCCTCTGCCTCCCAAGTGCTGGGATTAAAGGTGTGCGCAAGCACTAACTCTTTGCTACGTGCTGTTCTGGGTCCTGGAGACAGAGTACTGAACAAGACACACTAGGTCCACATTCCCACAAAATTCACATGCATATCATGTATACATGTACCAGAGGGGACAGATTCTTCCCAATAGATGCCTTGTCAGGAGATGGGGTGGTGCCCAGACCTTTGGCCAAACATCATTCCTGGTAATGATTCTGGATGTACCAACTCTTGAGTGAATGTGGAGAAGGAGTCAAGCAGATGGTGCTCCCTAGTGTGGGCGGGGCTCTCCCCATCAGCAGAGAAGGCGTGAGAAGAAAGAGCTGACTCTCCTGGGAGTGAGAGGAAGTTCCTTGCCTGGCTGCCTGAGAACCAGGACAGCAGGTGTCCCCCTCCTTGTATGTGTGAACTGGAAGCTGAGCTTCTCTTGGGCTTCCAGGCTTTGGATGGAGGGAGATGGCAGCTGTCCTGGGTCTTAGCTCCAGACTCAGAGAAAACCGAGGGAACCGCAGCACAGCTTCCTGGGCCTCCAGCTGGCAAACTGCTGACCTTGGAGTTTTGTAGCCTTGATGACTGTTAGCCAGGTCCCAAGACTCTACTCATCAACCGCCTATCTGCCTATCTACTGATCTATCTATTGCCATTCATAGATAATCTCTCCATATCTTCTATCAGTCTATTTTTAATCTGCCTGTCTTCTATCTATCTATCTATCTATCTATCTATCTATCTATCTATCTACTGTCTGTATCTATTTTTATCTTTCTATCATCTATTTATTATCAATCTACTACCTATCTCTATTTCTCTGTCTGTCTGTCTGTCTTAGGATTTCTATTGCTGTGAAGAAACACCCTGACCACAGCAACTCTTCGAAAGGAAATAATTTAATTATGGCCGGCTTACAGGTTCAGAGGGTTAGTTCATTATCCTCCTGGCAGGAAGCATGGCATGGCGGCGCACAGGCAGACGTGGTGCTTGCTGGAGAGGGAGCTGAGAGATCTACATCTGGAGTAGCAGGCAGGAGAAAGCAACTGTGAGCCACTGAGCCAGGGCTTGCGCTTCTGAGCCCATCCCCTCAACCCTCGAGTGACAAACTTCTTCCAACAAAGCTGCACCTATCCTACTACAACAAACTCCACACCTCCTAATAGCAGCAGGCAGGCTAATTCCCCACTGGCCAAGCATTCAAACACATGCGTTTATGGGGCCCATTCCTATTCAAATCACTACTCTATCTGTCTGTCTGTCCATCCATCCATTTGTCGGTCTGTCTATCATCTTTTTGTCTCCTAGGTGTATCTGTCTATTATCTATCTATCTATCTATCTATCTATCTATCTATCTATCACCTGTCTTCTCTAGTCATATCACATGCCCTATTGGTTCTGTGACTTTTGGTGAGACCCCTGACTATACAAGGGTGACAAGCCATACCGAACATGAAAGGGAGAGCGATGCTGGGGAAAGGGCAGATTTTTTTCAAGCACGCTCGGGAAGTGAAGAGGGATGGCTTATCTGAGGCAGTCCCAAGTGCCAGGGATGCCCCTCATAGGTCCTGAGGACCTGGTGGGTGTGCTGGAGCAGGTGACATGGCAGAGTTGGGGATGAGTTGTAGGCTCTGGCTTGACTCCCTGTCTAGCACTTTTCTTTTTTGGGGGGTGGGGTGAAGTTGAGACAGGGTTTCTTTGTATAGCCCTAACTGACCTGGAACTCACTCTGTAGACCAGGCTGGCCTCAAACTCAGAAATCACCTGCCTCTGCCTCCCAAGTGCTGGGAATAAAGGCATGTGCCACCACTGCCTGGCTTTTTTTTTTCCTATGTTTGTTTTTCTCTCCTGGGTACCCTTAACACTTTTCTTGCATCTGACACAACCTGGGAAGTTCTGGCTGGCCCTGGGGTGGCAGGTACCACAACAAGAGGGTCTAGGTGGCTTTACCCTCTGGCTGCTGCAGCTGACACTGGTGTGTTGTCTTTACAGGGAAGTTGGAGCCCTGTCCCCTGGACTTCTATGTCTCTAGAGTCCCATGCGGCTGTGTGCTGATGGTAACTGCTTGTGGAGTTGTGGAGGTTTGAATGAGAATCGTCCTTAGACTTATCTGTTTGAATGCTTGGTCCCAGCTAGCTCGGAACTACATAGGAAGGTTTAGGAGGTGTGACCTTGTTGGAGGTGTGTCACTGGAGGCAGCATTGAAGTTTCCAAAATTCAGCCCATTTTCAAGTAACTCCCCCTGCCTCATGATTTGTCTCAAGATATGAGCTTATGGCTAGTGCCCTTACATCATGCCTGCCTGCTGCCAGGCTCTCTATCACCATCCATGGTCGTGGATTTACCCTCTGAAACTGTAAGCAAGGTCTGAATAAACCCTTTCTTCTATAAGTTGCCTGGGTCATTGTCTTAGTTAGGGTTTTACTGCTGTGAAGAGACACCATGACCAAGGCAACTCTTATAAGAACAACATTTAATTGGGGCTGGCTTACAGGTTCAGAGGTTCAGTCCATTATTACCAAGGCAGGAGCATGGCAGCATCCAGGCAGGCATGGTGCAGGCAGAGCTGAGAGTTCTGCATCTTCATCTGAAGGCTGCTAGTGGAAGACTGGCTTCTAGGTAGCTAGGACTAGGGTATTAAAACCCACTCCAACAAGGCCACACCCACTCCAACAAGGCCACACTCACTCCAACAAGGCCACACCCACTCCAACAAGCCACACCTCCAAATAGTGCCACTCCCTGGGCCAAGCATATACAAACCATCACAGTCAGTTTCTCATGTCAGCAATAGAAAATTAACCAAGATGCTGCTTCTCAGCTGGGTGACACTGAGGTACAGATGCTTTCCACATCTGTATGGGGATGACGGCAGGAGTTCCATCTTCAGATTCCCTGCAGGCTCAGCGACATTGTTTACCATTTAATTCCCACAGTAACCTGTAAGATTTGGATCAGAGGGGTTGAGTGACTTATCAGAAGTTGTTCAGCTAGCAGTCTACTTGTGAATATGGGTGCCCAGCAACCACCCCACGGAGCTCCCTAGACCAATACCCTCTCTAAGGTGCCTAGCTAGAAAGCTCTGGGCGGGGAACCTGCTCTTCTTAGTTTAGAAGAGAATACCAGGCAGAATCTGTATCGGAGCATGTCTCATCCCCTATCACCCAGAAGGCTGCTGTATCCATCTTAAACATCAAATCATTAGCAAGACCCCTAGATCACCCACTGCCTCACCTTTTTTTTGAGACAGGGTTTCTTTGTGTAGCTTTAGCTGACCTGGAACTCACTATGTAGACCAGGCTTGACCGCGAACTCAGAGATCTGCCTGCCTCTGCCTTCCTAGTGCTGGGAGCTCTTGCCTCAGCCTTCTGGTTTTCTAGGTGGTTGCCTGGAGGCAGCTTTCACCTGTATTCTGTCTCTGCACTTGCTTCTGGACATTCTCCATGCTCTAAGGCTAAGTGGCGTCCAAGGGATATTCCAGACACAGGCCCCTGCTGAGGAAGCTCTGGCCCCACAGAGGCAAGAAGCCACCCTCTCAGTGAGGTCCGTTGTAACCTGTCAGCCAGGACCAGAGCTTATCCTCAAAGAATACCCTGGATGGTGACTGAAAAGGGATTACCTAAGAAACCTCAAGCTGGGGAGCTTGGAGAACAGATCCAGTGGTTTTCAAAGGGCCAGGCAACAGTGGGATGATGGGTCGGGGAACAGGGAGCTGGCCACTGTGGTATTCCTTCCTTCCCCAGGCTTGCCAGAGGAACGGTTCCCTGTGGGGGAGTTGGGTCAGCTTCACCTCTAATGGCAGAATGGCATGAGGCTATCTCAGCAGGGGGGCAAAACCCAGATGTGTCACCTTGGAATCTGAGTCCTATCCATCCAGGATTGCTTCTTGTTGCATAGGCCCTCTATGGGACATGACCTTCCCTCAGCTCTTGTCAGCTTTTAGGTCCTTGAGACATCTGGAGGGCCCTGTTGAGCCACAAGATAGACAGGCTTGAAGTCTCTAGATGCTTTTTTTTTTTTTTTTTTTTTCCCAAGATAGGGTTTCTCTGTGTAGATCAGGATGGCCTCAAACAAAGAGATCTGCCTGTCTCTGCCTCCCCAGTGCTGGGATTAAACATGTGTGCCACCACTGCCCTGCGAGTTTCCAGAACCTTAAAGAATCTTAAAGAGACTGCCATACCTGACCAAGGGTGGCCAGCAGACACTAGAGGGGCTATCCATGGGCATGTCCTGTCTAGCCTCTGGACTCTGATTTGGTCTTGCGACGGACCCAGCCTCTGGCTGGCTCTTCTGTAGGTGCCTATGCTGAGCTGCTTTGAGCCCCAAGGCAGTGTAACCAGCCAGGTCCTTTGGAAGTTTGGGGTGGGGGAGGGGTTTTTCCACCAGCTGTGAAGCTGCCTTCCCAGGCCCAGTGGGGGAGGCCAGGCCACCCAGGGGCTCATTCCGGACATTCTCCAGGAGGCTGAGAAGCAGGGAATGTGGTACAAAGATGCAAGGGGAGCCTGCTTCAGGCAGCGGCTCCAGACCCAAGCAAACTCACACAGTGTGCTCAAAACCAGATGTCCATGCTGGGAGGGAAAAAAAAAATAGGGATTTTCATGACCCATCGTCAAAAATTCCACATGGGATATAGTAGAAGCCAAACTGTCCCTCCCTCCAGCCCTGTTCCCAGGCCCCACACCCTTCTCTGCTCTTGTCTCCTCACCCACCTCTACCCCTCCACCCATCTCTGCCACCCAGGAGCCTCTCACACTCTGAGATCCAAGAGAACAAAGCTAAAGCCTGGGGGTTGGGGGGGGGGGCACATGGTCCTTGCAGCTGTCCTAGAATCGGTTTCTCCTGTGACCTTTCCTATTGCAAGCCTCACCTCACTGCTCTTCTCCCACAGTCTCTCTGCTGTTCCTGGGCTACCCCAGGGCCTTTGCATTGGCCACCCTTGCAGCCTGTTCCTTTTTGGCCTTTGGCAGTGTGCATTGTACCTTCCTCTGTCTCCCACCCTTCACCATACCGTCTTGATTCCTTTGTTTTTTCTCTCTCTTCCTTTTTCTCAAGAGCATCTACCACCTAGCCGGGCTTCAGGTATATTTACTTGTATTTAAATATGTACTTGCCACCCCCCCCCCCATGTAATTCTTTGGAAGGCTGTTTGCCTTTTGCATTCAAAGTCCTGGGTTCAAGAAACAAAACAAAACAGCACCAGCTCATCCTCCCAGCAAGGGCCTAGCACATAGTAGGTGCCTCAGGCTAGTAAATATCCTTCCAAAAGTGTCCCCGCATAGACAGGCACTTACAGATAGGATTATCTAGCTGTGATTTGCACACTCTGCATGGGGTGTTTGCGTTAGACCTCAGAGACCTGGCATGTGGCTGGGGCTCCCGCTGTTCCAGGAGCCTGCAGCTGAGACAGCCCCTGGGTCTTCTGGCCTCTGGCCACTAACAGGCAGGACCATAGCGTTGCGGTCCTCGTGGTTCCCTGCTCAGCTCCTTCTGAAATGCTGGCAGTGCCACAAATAAAGTCCAGACAGACGCGGAAGCGGGTGACTCTGCAGTTTCTTGTGGTGAAGCAGGTGGAGGGTGGAAGGCAGGGGCTCCAAACCACATCCTCGGAGATGCTCTTGCATGGTTGTGGGGAGGGAAGGATGGATCATGGATCAATCTATGGCTGTGAGATTCCCCCCCCACACACACATAGTAGCCACTGCCACAGTCACCCTGGTACACAGCAAGTCCCTCCTCTCTGCTGTAACCGTGGAAACTTCCCGTTTGCTTCCTTTCTCATTTGTTATGTTTTGGGGGTGGGGCTTTGGGGGTGGGGCTTAGGCAGGTACATCAGTCATTTGGTTTGCTTAACTTGTGAGATGAAGGAGGTTGCCTGCAGGCTTGGGGACAGGTGTGGGCTAGGCAGCAGGCTTCTGGGATTTGCTTGTCCTCTGGACTGGGGTCGGCTGATCCTATCAGGCCCGAGGACTTCCAGCTTGCTAGCTCTGTTGGAATTTTCTGCAGGCACAGTTCTGTGTGAGCGAGAGACCTGGCCCCCGGGCCTTTCAGCAACTTTCATTGTAGACAGCATGCCACAGGCCCTTTGCATGTGCTATGATGTCCAGCTCTGGTCCTTGGGATGGCTGGGTTTTGGGATGGCTGGGAAGGGTTCTTATTTTCTCAGGTGAGTTCTGAGCCTGTCATGCTGGCTTCTCTACATTTGCCCCGGAGAACCACAGGTTTAATTTGAAGGCTTGGAGGCCTAGAACTGTTAGCTTGAGTGGATCATCACCTGAGGATCAGGTTATTGCCTGAGGGGGACTTCACCTGCCTAAGGGTTGAAATGATGGGTAGTTAGAAGCCATCAAGGAATAAATACACCAGAGATACAAGTTCTGGAAAACTCAAGTTTTTATCCTCTGGACTCCCAGCATGCTTCGGCCTGAGTCACTTCTTGGTCTCCAGTCTACTTATTTCTTTATTTATGTATTTGTTTTTTTAATTTTTTTTTTTTCTGTGAACTTTCTTTTTTTAGGACAGGACTTTCTTTGTGTGTTCTAGACTAGCTCTGGACTCCCCACCCGCCATCCTCAGCCTCCAGAGTGGTGGGGGTGACAGGCCTGTACAATCAAGCAGGGCTCTCAGGCCATCTTTGTTGAGTGTCTGGTCCGTGCCCTGAATGCAGCAGGGAGCTGAACAGGTATGGTCTGCACTCGGGCTGACAACATCTAAGCCACGAATGTCCACCGGAAGAAACTTCAGCTGGGGAAGAACGAGGAAAAAGGGCAGGTGTTGACCTGAAAAGCACTCTGGGGCTTGCTTTTAGATAGGAGGTCGGTGAAGGGCTTCTGAAGGGGTGCGAGCAGAGGGAGCAGAGGGTGGGCCTGACTTTAGAAGGTGGTTGGCTGAGGGACTGCTGCATGTAAACAACCTTGGTTTAATTTGCCAAGCTCTTAGGAAGGAATGATTGACTGATTAGAGGGTAGAGATGGATTTATTTACCTAGAATTATTTTTGTTATCTTGTTGGGGATTGGAGGTAGGGCCTAATACATGCTGGGCAAGCACTCTATCACTGAGCTGTAAGCACTCTACATCCCCAGTCCTCTTGTATTTCTAATTTAAGACAGGATCTCTCCAAGTTTCCCAGATTGGCTTTGAGTTTACACTGAGGCCCAGGCTGTCTGCAACTTGTAATCCTCCTGCCTCAGCACCTCCAAGTTGGGGTGTGTTTTACCAGGCCAGGGTCTCACTTGAACTCTTTTTTTTTTTTTTTTAAGATTTATTTATTTTTACATGTGTTGGTGTTTTGCCTGCATGTATATCTGTGTTGAGGGTGCCAGATTCCCCAGAAGTAGAGTTATAGACAGTCATGAGCCACCATGTGGGTGCTGGGAATTGAACTGAACCTGGGTCCTCGGGAAGAACAGCCAGTACCCTTAACGGCTGAGCCATCTCACCAGTTCCTTATTTTACTTTTTAAAAAGTATTTGGCCCTTAAGAGCACTGAGGTCCTGAGTTTGGTTCCCAGCAACCACATGGTGGCTCACAACCATCTGTGATGGGATCTGATGCCCTCTTCTGGTGTGTCTGAAGACAGCTACAGTGTACTCATACACGTAAAGTAAATAAATAAATCTTTAAAAAAAATTATTTGACCGGTGAGTATGTCTGTGTACTATGGGTGTGCCTAGTCCTTACAGAGGCCAGAGAGTTGTTGGGTTCCCTGGAACTGGAATTACAGATGGTCTTGAGCCACCATTGGGTTCTGGGAATTGAACCTGGGTCCATCTGGGAGAATATCGCATGCTCTTAACCACTAAGCTATCTCCCTGCCCTGACTTTGTAATTTGCTTTTGAGATAGGGTCTCATGGATTCAAGGCTCCAAGCTGGGTTTGAACCCTGATATTTGGGTGAGGATGACCTTGAACTCCTGATCATCCCGCCTCCACTTCTAGGCAAGTGTGCTACCCACTGAGCCCAAAGCCCCTTCTTGTGTGCCTGAAACATTACTAGGCTGGGAGCACTGCAGAGTATCTTTGAGCCATTTCTGGACTTCAGGCTCTTCAACAGTTATTCAAAGTTACCTTCCTATCAGCTGTCCTTAGATCTCCAAAGCTCCCATGCCCAAGAGTCCAGAAGCAAACAGGGTGTGGTGTTATGAGGGAAGTAACCCTTGAGGTACCAATGTGTGGGGATGGTGTGTAGGTTCCAGCTCAGCTGATGGCTTCCTGCTGTCAGTATGTCTACAGCCTGTGTGGGAGCACCCATTAGGAATTTGTGGCTGGGGGATTTGGGCAGGGCAGATCATTTCTCAAGCCTGGGTCTACTACTGGGTCATGTGAATCAACATTGGATTCAGCGAGGGCTTTGGAATGACGCTCCAGAGTCACTGTGGGAAGTGTCTGTCCTTCCCTGTGGCTCAGATGGACAAGGCTTCAGTTTATAGCAGGAGCCTGAGAAAGAAGCCAGCCAGTCCTCATTAGGGGAATGCTTTCCTCTGGCCTCAGTAGCTTTGCCTTACAGAGACCTGTGGTGGGGAAGCTGCAGACAGTTCCACGTGACCCTCCCTGGCCTTTGTCTGAAAGCATAGCATACCTGACAACCCCCCTAACCCCCCCCCCCCCCGCGCTCCCTTGCCAGTGACTGAGGTTGGCAAAAGCTGGGGGTAGTCGGAAGACACCCCAACTCTTTCTCCATAAGAGAGAAATCTGAACCTATGCAAATGAGGGGGTGTCCCTAGATGACTCCAGGGGACCAGTAGGAAGGCTGGAGAGGGAAGCTAGCCTTGTCTCTTCCCTCGGCAGATCCAGCCGGCCTTCTGCAGGTCTGGTTTTGGGCCCTTACATTGCCAGCTGGGCAGTCGAAGAGCGGGTGGGTGCAACGCCATGGGTGTGTGCCCCTGACCTCTGACTCCTGTTCCAAAGGGCACCCGCCCACTGGTACACTTCCCTTTTTTTTTTTCCACTCTTGGACTTGGTTCCCCCTCCACCATCTGCCCCTCACCCCGACTCCAAGCTCAGGGGTGAGGAGAGGGAACCCTTTGTATGGGTACAGGAACCCCAGTACCCCTGAGGAAGAGGCCCTTGCCCTGGCAACCGCACTCCCGCCGCAGCCATTCCCCCGCTCCCTAGCGGCTCTCTTGTTGGCAGAACCGAATCTGCTGAGACTTCACTCCAAAAAAGGAAAGTTAAATTAAAAAAAAAAAAAAAAAAAAAAAAAACCAAACTCTCCAACGCGTCTAGGGAAAGCAGAAGAGGGAGGCGGCGGCTGCAGGGTTGGGTTCCCTTGCTTGGCTGCTGTTAAGATCTAAGACAGAGAGGGCCCACTATGGGGCGTGTCAATGAGCCCTTAACTGCTAATGGGCAAGCTCCTACTGGGGCTGAGTGGTCCTGGTTGGGTATCCAAGAGTGGGCCACAGGCTCAGTGCACAGCCTAGGCACTTGTCCTGGAAAATTCCCTATGGGTGTTCACGTTAGATATCAGGGGGCCCGGGTGACAGGGCAGCGCAGCGCGACTCGCGAGCTATGAACTCGCGTGGGCTTCTCCAGGATCTCATATTCCAGTCACTGAACCAGCTCGTCGCTGCCTGTGGTCCGTGGAGCCTTCCCCAAGGGCTAATCTCCCAGGCGAAGCCCAGGGCGTCGCCGAGCATCTGCGTGCGACTCTTGAGGGCTCCGTGGGTGGCCCTCCCGGGGCGTCGTCTCCGCATCCCCTGGACACTCCTGAGTTATAATTTAATAGCTGAAACGCGATTCCCGTGAAGTCTCTGGGGTTCGCGGAGGAGGAGGGGGCGGGGAGGCAGTTGCTCCGCCTTCTTCGGGCGAAAGAACGCAGCTCGGGATGCGCGCACGGAGGCGGGGTGCGCAGGCCTGGAAGGGCTGCACGCGGGCCCTTTAAGGCGGCAGGGACGGGCTTCCAGGAGGCCCCGCCTATCGCCCCGCCCCTCGCCGCCAGGAGCGGAGCCGCGGGCAGCGCAGGCCGGGCCGCATCCCCGTCCCCGCGCCAGCCGCCCGCGCCCGCCATGCGCGCCCCGCAGCGGCCCGCGCGCCCGGGCCCCGCGTCGTAGCGCGGCGGGCGGAGACCGCAGGCTCCCAGCCCGGACCCGCCGCGTCCTCGAGCCCGATCGGCGCCGTAGCCCGGCAGCAGCGCCCGGTGCCGCCGGCGGCGAGGTGAGTCGGGCCGAGTGCGCGGAGGGCGGCGGGGAGCGGGTGGCTTCCGGGCCGGGGCGGCGCACGCGGCGGAGTTGGCGCCCCCGAGGGGACGGGCGGCGCGGCGGGGAGCGCGCGGGGGCGCGGGAACTTCGGGAACTCTCGGGACCTTGCAGGGCGGTGCAGGCCGCGACCCCGCCACCCGGGACCCTGCAGGATGGAGCAGGCCAAGACTTAGGGACCTGTGGGGTGGAGCAGGCCGAGAATCGGGGACCTTGCGGGATGGAACAGGCCGAGAAGCGGGGACCCTCCAGGCGGTATAGGCCAGGAACCGGGTATCTCCTGGGTGGCGCAGCCTGAAGATCTGGCCTGGGGACCCTGTAGGGTTGCACAGCCTGAGGACTAGGGAACCCTGCAGCAAGATGCAGGCCGGGACCAGGGACCCTCTGGGATGAAGCAGCCTGGGACCTGGGGACTCTTTAGGGTGGTACAAGCCAGGACCCGGGGACCTTCTGAGATGGCACCAGCTAAGACCCAGGAACCCTGCTGGGAGGTGCAGGCCAGGACCTGGAGACTCTCCCAGGGGTGGTTCAGGTCAGGACCCGGGAGCCCTGTGGGCAGTTTAGGCCAGGACCCGGGTACCCTGCGGTATGTTTTGAAGGCCAGGCCCCGGGAATCCTGCAGCAGGGTGGCGCAGCCTGAGGACTGACTGATACACTCTTGTTTTGGAGAGGGCCAGGACCCGTGGACCCTCTGTTGTGGCGCAGCCTGAGAATCGGCATTCTCAGGGGTGAGTGGCGCAGCTCTAGGACTTGGGACCCCCTCCTGGCCGCTTCCCCCGGGGACTCTGGGGTGGCACAGGCCAGAATCTGAGACTCTCAGGGGTGGTGCATTCTGGGGACCCAAGGACCCCGTGGGCGGCCGCGCCCCCCCCCCCCCCGTGACGCGGCGCCGCCTCCTGTTCCCTCCCCCTGGTCGTGCGGATACTTCGGATGCCACTAGTTTGGGAAGTTGCAGATCCGAGCCTAGCGGGGCAGCCGGTAGACCCAGCACCCCCAGACGCGCGTGGGAAGCGGCCTTCCCCTCCCGACCTTGAGGGAGGAGAGCGGGGCGGGCGTCCAGACAGGCAGTCCCTCGGGCCTCTGGAGCTGGGGGCGCCCAGCAGCGGCGGCTGAATAATCTTTACATTGTAGCTTTATTCGCACAGCTAGGTCCACCCGCTGGCGTGCGCCCGCCCTCCCCGAGAGTCTGGTGCAGGCAGCGGGGGCGGATCCGTTCGTTCTCAGCCTCCTCCCTTCCTCTCCTCCTCCCCCCTGTTGGTGAGAACTGGTTTTATTACGATTACGTTTTTTTTTTTTTCTGCCTCTTTGCAGATTTGGTGGAGGGATGTGTGAGAGGGGAGGTAGCAGTGGGAAGCCGAGGATCCCTGGGGGGCTCTGTGGGCAGTGTTAGGGTGGCCTTGGCTTTGCCCTTTTGAATCCAGCTCTGGTCCCTGCGGCTGCTTTGATGAAAGGGGTTCTGAGGCCAGGCGCGTGTAGGGGGTGCATCTCAGGCCACTGCTGAGGACTTCGTGGGTGGCCTCTTTTCCTTTTTAATTGTAGAGGAGGGGGCAGAAGAGTCAGAGGGAGGCTGAGGTGGCTAGAAGCCTAAGCGTTCTGCCTGGTTCTGTAGCTCAGCTCCTGGGTTCGAATCTTGGGTGGCTGACTGATGGGGAATGGGGGGCGGGGGGGGGGCAGATGACTTCACTTGTCTGTGCTTTTGGGCTTTTCTTCTGTAGAGTGAGGGTCTGGGCCGCTTCTGTGAACCGAGTCTGTGCAGAGGGTCCTTGGATAGGTTACTATGACTACTGTTATTTCCGGATTCTTATCCTTGCTCTGTCGTCGGATTGGGGAAACCCACGAGAGTGTCTGCTCCACCTTTGGGAGCTGGGAGGGTCTGATGGAGGAGGCCCTCGGATGGAGAAGGGCCAGGTCTCAGCCCATTGAGCACAGGCAAACACGGAGTTGGCAGCCAGCTGAGCTGCAGTGAGTGGTGGAGGGGGTGGCGAGGGCATTTCGGGTACTGCCTAGCTTCCCTGCACTCCGTGTTCCTGTTTGGAAATTTACCGCTGTTTCTTTGGGGTGCCAGGGGAGCCTGCGGTGTTCGAGTCCAGACGTGGGGGTGGGAGTGAGTGGCTAGACCTAGCCTCTTCCCACGGAGCTATTTACGCTTGCCTGGGAATCAATACTATTGATAAACCCATGTCGGTGGTAATGTGGTTGTCAGGCCCCGGTGAGGGATGGAGACCCCTCCTGGGGATGTGTCCCTCCCCCCTTGGTGAGGGCTCATGGCTTAATCCCTTCTTTTCTCCCAGTGAATTCTCAGGCTACCTCCCAAAGGTTTCCTAGCTTTGCAAACAGGAACTGAGCTGCTGGATCTGGAATTGTTCTGGGCCAGCAGGTGCTTGCCATTCTACAGCCCCGTTGCCTCAGGGACCCCGGATTCCTGGCTGGAAATGAACTCGTTGTTTCTGGATGGGTCCCACCCAAAACTGGTGGTGGGGAAACCTCTGAGATGGGGGTGGCACCTACCTCCTTACCACCCAGTTAAGAGGGGAGGTTGATCCAGTGGGAGCTTCCCACATGCGTATCACCAGGGCCTGGCTCTGTTTTTTTCTCTGTCTGCGTTTTTTTCTCTGCTCTGTTTCCTGTTCATGTCTCCAATACCCTATAGCAGCCTCCCCAGGTGATACCTCGGGGACAGTTTCCTGCAAGGGCAGTAGCTTTCTGGGAGCTGGTGATTCCTGCTTAAGGTGCCCAGGGGATGGGTGTGTGTGTGTATGTGTTGAGGCAGCTGTCTGGGGAAGGCAGGGCTACACAAAGCCAAGTGTAGTGGGTAGCTTAGAAGACCCACCTCCCCAGGGAGGAAGAGAAGCTTGGAAAGGGTCAGGTGAGCCCCCTTAGGGGAGGCTGACCAATCAGAAATCCACTTTATGGTATGCCAGGTGAATTCTGTTTCTCGAGTTGGGGGAGCTGCACTGCAGTAGCAAAACAGTGACATCTAGGAAAAAAAAACCAAACTGCTGACTATGTGTGCTATCATTCAGAAAGCACTCACTGTGTGCACACCGGCCTCAGAAAGCACTTAATTGTGTGTACCAGCGTTCAGAAAGTGCCTTTGTGTGTGCACCAGGCATGAATTTACCGGTACGTTGTGCGGTGGGTTATGGGGACGTGACTGTCCTATTTTATAGATGGTGTCACAGAGGCACTGGGAGGTTTTGGTGACTGGCCTTGGAAGCTGGGCCTAACACCTGGGTTGTTCACGGATCACACAGCAGACAGCCTTGGCTGCAGGAACTGACCTTTCTCTTGGGGTTGGCACCTGCCCATCTTTGCAGGGCTGTGGGGGAGGGTGGCTCGGAGGCTGGGAACTTGTTCTCCCAGGGTTTGGAGAGGGGGTGGTGCCAGCGGCAGGCTGGCATCTCTTTGAAGTCTCATTTTATCTCAAAACATTCATGCAAATTTTTGGCATCTGCCTTGGCGATGGTGCTGTGTTTATTTTGAAATGAAAACAGGGGTTTGAATTATTTAGCATGGAGTCTAACAGGGCATAAAGCTGCAAGGGGGGTGGGGTGGTGGGGAGCCCTTGAAGCCTGGCGTGCTGCTCTGGCTCCTGTATCCCTGGGGAATCTGGCCGGGGACACCTAACCTGTGGTTGGAGAGGTCCTTGCTCAGCCTTTGCTCCTGAGAGTGCCACAGGTCAGAGGGTACAGTTGCCCAAGGTCACAGGGGGACTGTGTGCCAGGGGTGGTTATGAGTGAGGATAGATTCTTCTTAGTGACACCTCTGTGTTAGAGTAGAGTGCAGGCTCCCCACATTGCCTCGCTCATGGTCCCCTGGCTGGTCATGACCTTCTGGTTTATTGATACCTGTCGAGTCATGGGAGCACGGCACGGGACAGATTGCCTGATCCGCTATGTCTGAGCTGGTGGTTGATTGAGCATAGCGTTGTAAAGCTTTCACATGTCTTCTGGTTCACAAGCAGTGTTCCCAGGCTGGTACCTCTAAATAAGACTTGTGGGTCTCACCTGTCAAGTCGGAACCCTGCCCTCCACCACTGTGATCTCTTGGGGGCTTGGTCCTCAGAACCACAGCATCAAGTTGTTTGGTTCTGGAGAGGCTGCTTAACCTTTTTCTCTAAGCCTTAGTTTGCTCATCTGTGAGATGGGGCCACCTGCTGCCACCACTGCTTGGGTACTCAACATCATATGGCTGCCTAGTTCACATGTGGCTTGGGATCTGCTGTCACCGTATGTAGCTTCCCCACTGGAGAGCAAAACTTGACTGAGTTTGTCATGGGACTCATGTCTTTGCATATGTTGTGTGATCAGAAAAGTTGTATTTCTTTTGTCTTTTTTTCCCTGTAATTTATTTTTTATTTTATTTTTATTTTTATTTTTTAGTTTTTGCCGTGGGGTTTAACCATGTCCTTGGGTGCTAGGCACACAGATTTGTACCACTGAACCCTGTACCCCTAGTCTGGAATCCTCCCTCCTGAGGACTGACAAGTAGGCTCCCCAAGTGACTGGCTAGCCTAGTCTCTTCCCTTGACCCCAGGTTGGGGCTTGTTGCCCTCTGGAGGCTGAGGGCTCCTCCCCTCTCCCTGGTTGGTGACTTGGGACTCAGCTGCTTCTGTCTGCTCTGGGATCTGAAGTGCCCCTCCCACCTGTAATCAACCTTCTTGGAGATCAATAAGGATGGAAATGGGCTACTGGGAATAAAGGTGGGAATGGTACCTTCTGGTGTGTTTGGGGGTTCCCCCTCCCTCTGTAACCCTGACAGTTGGGTTTGCCTTAGGGTTGTTTTGGAAAGACCTTACCGGGACTTCCTGTGTCCCACTGTGTCCAGAGGGCCAGGCTCCTGAGCAGGTGGCTTTATTTAATTTTAGTTCATTTAAACAGCTTTAGTGGCTGCCTGCTTGCCCTGTGCACTGTGGCTGCTGGATGCAGAAGCAAAGACAGCATTGAGCTGCTTATGCCTTCCATTCTGTGGACTTCATGCTCCATGCTATCCCAAAGGTCTACCTGTCCTGGGCATGGCTTCACATTCCCCTGCTTCCCAGGCCCTCTGCCCTGTGGCTTTGATACCCACCTCATGGCCTCATTTTCCCACCATCCTCTGATGCTGTATGTGCAGCCACTGGGAAGTTACTAGTAGAGGGAATGTTCTAATGCATCTTCTGCTTTGAGCCTTTGCAGCAAGTGAGGTTGGTGGTACCCAGGACTGGAACCGTTCGTAACTGTTGCTCTTGGTTTGTAGTCCTCAGGATTGGATCCAGGGCCTTGTGCATGCTGGGTAAGTTCTCTCTCAACTGAGCCATGTGCTAAGTCTTCTTTTTACCTTGTATTTATGAAACAGGCCCTCGCAGTTGCCCAGGCTGGTCTTGAATTTGGAGTCCTTTCTGCCTCGGCCTCCAGAGTAACTGAGAAGTGAGAAGCCCATGGGGCGGGAAGCCATAGGCCCTGGGCAATGTGGCTGGAGAGTCTGACACTCTGGCAGGTGGTCATGTCTGTGCAGACTTGGACCATAGCTGTGAGTCTGGCAGCCCTGCAAGGCCAAAGTCCCAGCATCCTTCTGTTTCCCCTTTCCCAGGCTTAGCAGGCAGCTGCTCTGAGCCATGCATAGGTGGCATTGTCTTTATGCACCGGGTGGCACATGTGGACATAGTAGCTGCTGATCCAGCTGGGACCCTGGTGTGCTTACACTCCCCTGGTCCTCTGGGGATGACTTTCTTTGCTGTGAATTAATATACTGTGGACACCTTTTTTATGGTTTTCTTGGGGGGGGGGGAGGGTCTTTCTTAGTGTTTCATTGCTGTGTAGAGACACTATGTCCCAGGTACCTCTCATGAAAGAAAGTGTTTGATTTGGGGCTTGCTTACAGTTTCTGAAGGTTAGTCCCAGATCATCATGGTAGGAAACAGACAGGCATGGGACTGGAGAGTAGCTGAAAGCTTTATATCCTGAATCCTGTAGGCAGCAGGCAGAGGGGGTGGGGAGGTTGAGAGAGAGAGAAAGAGAGAGAGAGAGAGAGAGAGAGAGAGAGAGAGAGAGAGAGAGAGACAGACACACAGACACAGACAGACACACAGACAGACAGACAGACAGTCAGAGACAGAGACAAACAGGGGCCTACCATGGGGCTTTTGAAATCTCAAAAGCTCACTCCCAGTGACATACTTCCTCCAACAAGGCCACACCTCCTAGTTCTTCCCAGATAGTTCCACTAACTGGGGTGCATGCATTTAACCATATGAACTTATAGGTGCCATTCTCATTGAAACCACCACAAGGTCTCACTCAACCTGTAGCCCAGGCTGGCTGGGAACTCTCAGTGATTCTGTCTCAGTCTTGTGAGTGCTGGGATGACAGGCATGTGTCACCGCAGCTGGCCACATGTTCACGCAGAGCTGTCATTCTTAGTTTGGCTGCTATGGTTGCCTCTTGTCTATTTGTCAAAAAAAAAAAAAAAAAAAAAAAAAGTTACACAGTAATAAGAAGAAGTAACGCTTTTGGAACTGCAGAAAGTCTGGGCTTCATAGAAAGACGCTTTCATAAAAATGATGCTGGCGTGTGTAGGAGGGAGGATGGCGGGGAGTGCGGAGGTGGGTACCACTTTGCAGCTCCCTTGGGTTCCATCCCCAAGGCAGTCAGGCTGGGTGTGTGCAGGCACTCTGAGCATGAGCCACTCTTCCCATGTGTCCCTGGTGTCCCATTGTATATGTGATTCTATTGTACACTGATTGCCATGTTCTGGTCCATACTGGTTTGTGTTCTGTACACAAGTATACTTATACTTACTCCAGGGTTCGTAAGGTGCCATCCACTGCTTGCTTCGGGTGCCTGAGCTGGTGTGATCCTCCCCCTGCCCCAGTGTGCTCCCTCCGCTTCTCACCATGTAGCCCTGGCTGGTCTTGAATTCAAAGGTGTACCTCTTTAGTACTGGGATTGAGGGCATCTGCCATTATGCCTGGCCTGCATTTAAAAAACAAAACAAAACGATTCTATGAAATACAGCCTTTAGGGTCCATAAATGTTTGTTGGATCTGGCTCTGAACGTCTCCTCTACACAGGTGGAGCAGAGCCTGTTGAGGGAGATCCTAAGACAGTAATACCATTTTGATCTCCTTGTAGCCTGTGTAGGTTTTTGTACCTGATGACATAGGCTCTGGAGGTCATGCTGAGTATTTCCAAGACCCCTGCTTCTGGCTTGATGTACCTGTCTGTTGTATTCAGTAGGAAGACTAGGAGGTGGCTTACTTTGGGCATGATCCATTTGCTTCTTAAATACCGGCAGCAGCGCCCTGTGTTGTGTGCTGAGTGGTTTCTGGGTGATTTGATGTCTGTCATCAGAATTCTCACCAGCTTTTTGTACTTTGCTTTGGTGGCTTAGGTGCTCTGCAAATCTGCATGGGTCTGTGTTTGGGTTTTTTTACCCAGGTCACCCTGGGTCCGGATTTCTTTGTCTTGGTTCCCACCATTGATTTTATCTTATCGTGGGGATTCTTTTCCTTTTTTTTTTTCTTTTTTTCTTTTTTTGATTTTTCGAGACAGGGTTTCTCTGTGTAGCCCTGGCTATCCTGGAACTCACTCTGTAGACCAGGCTGGCCTCAAACTCAGAAATCCGCCTGCCTCTGCCTCCCAGGTGCTGGGATTAAAGGTGTGCGCCACCACCACCTGGCTTTATCGTGGGTGGGGATTCTTAAGAATTGCCTCAGTGCTGAGGCCCAGGGGGAAGGTGCTATGTGGGGTGTCTATGTCCCCTGCATGTGGTGGTGGGGAGAGTGCTCTTCCCTCCGATGTGATGTTCCCTGAGGGAAACTGAGGCTGACTGAGGAGTGGCTTAGCAAGATCTTTGAGTGAGCACCTGTCTGCCTTGGGCGGTTGACAGAATGACTTGGGGATTTCTAGAGCCCAAAGAAGAATGTGCCCTGGGGTGGTGGGATGTCACCTCTTGGTGGCCAGGGATCCTGGAGCCCTGTCCCAGATGCTTTAAGAAACCTCTGCTTCCTCTGACCCACTTAGGTAGCACTGGATTGGGAAGGGAGATGGGTGAGAGTCCCAGGGGATGGCTGGAGCTCGGATTAGGGCTGGGACTGGTATGGAGCTGTCTGTGGGAGGTGGTGGGGACTCAGCATCCAGGTGGTCTGGGATCAGTCTTCCCTGGCCTATATGGGTTCCATGGTCAATCTCTCTTGGGAAAGTAGCCCTGGGGTCAATCTCTTGGCCTGAGTGGCCTCCTGGGTTAATTATACCTTGGCAGGTGGCCCTGGGGTCAGTCATTGTCTATTGTGCAGGTGGCCAGAGGATCACTCTCGTCCCCTTTCCCCTTACCCCTGAGGCCAGTTGTCCAGTTGTCCTGGGGCTGGTGGCTGGGCCTGCCTTCTGTCTTTGGGTGCATTTGTTTTTCTGTGACTTCTGTGTGCTTTGGACCCTTGAGGAAATTATCCAAGCCTAGGTCTGGACAGGCCTGTGTGGCTGGCGGGGACTTAGAGCAGAGAGGTGACCTTGCAGGGTATGAAGGGGCAAAAGGAGCCAGGGGGCTCACCCTGCAGACTTGACCCAGATGCTCCAGGCCTAGGCTTATGCATGACCCAGGGGCATTGGGCTGCCCCTCCCTCCCCCAGCTGTCTTGGGGAGGACAGCTTCCATAGATCCTAGCTGGCTGAGAGAAAGCCAGGAACCCCCTTACTTTAGTCTGGGCTTTTGTGTAGTGTGGGGCTCAGGTGGTCACTGGCTTGTACTAGCTTCCCGCAGAACCCTTCTTTAGCCTTGAAGCCTGGTGCCACCTAGCTCACAGCCCCTTCCCTTGAGGCAGGTAGAGGAACATGAGGTGACCCCAGAGGTGCTCTCCATCTCCTGAATATTTGTCTTGCTTACTTCTTTGGAAGCTTCTTCTGCTGCTTACCCTTGTGGGTAGAACCTGCCTTCCGGTACTGGAGTGTGATGTAGGGTTGGAGTTTGCTGTGGTCTTGTGTATGGAGGCCCTCTATTAGGGGCATTAAGTCTTTAAGTCTCAAGAGACTAGGCCTAAATATGTCTCATGCCCATCTGTCTTCATGCAGGCTTCTGCAGGGCCCACTGACTCATTCTGAGAGAATCCCTGTGTGGCCTGGTATCTCCATGGTCGTTGCTACCTGTCTGGCACTCATTGGATCCAGCCTGCTGTGGGAGAGCTAAGTTGGCTTCAGGTGTTAGTCTTGGAGATCCTGAGGTCCTAAGAGTTGGCCCTAGCCCAGCAGAGCCCCATAAGCGTGGTGGCTCCTGGGTAGTCCTTACCAAGCCGTGGGAGACTGAGGTTGTATCTTCAGCTTACCTGGTCCACCTTTGCTGTTTTCTATGCCTGGACCATGGCATGCGTTAGTCAGTATGTTCCTACTGAAGTTCTCCTTCAGAGTACCCTAGGATGTGACTTTCAGAGGTGAGAAAGTCACTATGATCCTTAGTATTTAGGCTGAAGTCTATGCTGCAGTGGGGTGTGTCTTGAATGCAGTGGTGTCATAAGAGGGGCTGACATGATGGACAGAAGAGATGGGACAGAGGCAGAGGCGGGGCTGCCACGGGCCGCAAGCCACTGGGAATATGGAAGACACAAAGGATGAGTTTTCATAGGATTCCCAGAAGAACCAGCTCTACTGTTGCGTTTCGACTTCCGGCTCCAAAAGCATCAAGAGTTGTGAGCCCTTGGGGGCCACTCCTTGCCAAGTCACTCTGGGAAGTGGATTGTTGGTCAGCCGTGACCCTAGCCATCCACACCATAGGATACCTTTAAAACCCCAGTCATGCTGGGTGCGGTGGTGCATGCTGGGACTCTATCCTGGAAAGC
The DNA here is from genome assembly GCF_011762505.2 of Arvicanthis niloticus. Classification (NCBI taxonomy): domain Eukaryota; kingdom Metazoa; phylum Chordata; class Mammalia; order Rodentia; family Muridae; genus Arvicanthis; species Arvicanthis niloticus. The sequence continues at coordinate 15,775,280 of NC_133432.1, read as the reverse complement.
TGAGGCAGAAGGATCACACACAAGTTCAGGGTCAGTCTGGGCTGCATGGTGAGATCTTGCCTATACACACACAGACACATACACACACACACAGACACATAGACACACACACAGACACATACACACACACACACACACACACACACACACACACACACACACACACACACACACCATGACCGGTGAAGTGGCTCAGCAGGTAAAGGTGCTTGTCATACAAGCCTGGTGACCGGAGTTTGATCCCTGGAACCCATAGAGATGTGGATTTGGGCTTAAACACGCATGTCGTGCCCACGCCCCTCCCCTCCCAATACATGAACACACATAAGACAAAAACAAACCAACTGTCTGGGGCTGGGGAGATGGCTTCTTCAGTAATGTTTGCTGTGTCAATAGTGTTCACCTGAGTTTGGCCCCTAGGACCTGTGTAAAAGGCTGGCGTGGACACTTGAACCTCCAGTGGTTCTCAGCCTGTGAGTCATGACCTCTTTGGGGGTCCAAATGCTCCTTTGACAGGGGTAGGAACGTGGGGGATTACACAGATGTTTTTATTATGACTCAAAACAGTAGCAAAAATGAAGTAGCAACAAAATGATGTTATGGTTGGGATCAGCACAGCGTGAGGAACGATATTAAAGGGTCGCAGCCTTAGGAAGGTTGAGAACCATTGCTCTAATTCCAGTGCTTGGGAGGCAGAGACAGGATCCCTGGGACTTGCTGGCCAGCCAGCCTAACCTAATTGGAAGGTCCCATGTCAGAGTGTGAGACCCCCTCTCAAAGAAAAAAACTAGGTTAGGCAGGATCTGACCAGCCCTTGAGATGTCCTCTAACCTCTCCTTGTATGTGTACACACCCACCCACACTCAAAGGGTCAGATTGAGCCAGCTGGCCCAGCGGCTGAGCTAGGCTGGGCTGGCAGGGCCTGTGCAGCTGTTCACTGCCGCGCCCCTTGATTCCTCTGTGCCTGCCATGTTGGCGTTGGCTGCTGCTCCTCCTTACGTGTTCTTTGACCCCAGGGCCTTTGCACACTCTCTGCCTGAGGTGCTTCTCACTGGGGCATCTCCCAGGGTTGCTTCCACATTGCCTGTCCTGAGGGCTCTTTCCTGGTTTGTCAACTGAGTGAGGGTATAATGTTCTAGGTCTTTGTCTGTGATGACCTCTACTGGATGAGGCTGTCTGACTGAGCCTGTCACCCCAGCTACACCCCAAGTTCTTGAATGGTGAGAATGCATGGTGGGCACAGGACACCTGCTCCAGGACTGCCAGGGATCTGTCTCCCATCTGTCTTCATGTCTGATGCCTTTGTCTGGATTGCAGTGCTCACGACCAGGCATACTCTTGTTCTGAGGCCCTGACTGCTCTGGGCTGGCGTGGAGCAGGCCTAGGTACCAACAAGCCTCAGCATCTGCATCTGTCAGGCAGGCAGCTACCTTTAACGGTATGGCATGTACGTGGGTGGATGGTGTCCTTGCATTCACTGGCGTGACAGCTATGGGTATCCTATGCCAGAGGTTCACTCTGCCCTAGTGTCAGAGTTGGTTGGAGATATTAGAACCCTACTGTGCCTGTCCGGGACTGGGCCTTCTAAGCTTTGGTCACCTGAGTGCCCAGTTCCCCATTTTTCAGATAGGGAAACTGAGGCACATAGTAGTGTTACTGTTAAGTCCCATTCTGGGTGGCAGGTGGCCTGGGCAGGAACTTATCTGTCCTTGAGGTCCTTACCTTTGACTGGCTGGAAACAGTCCCTGTCCTTGTATGCCTCTGGTCACTGCAGCTTGTTCCGTCAGGGCCACCCTCCAAGGCTCCGTCTACAGCTTTGGCTGGCTCTGTAGAGTGGGAGGTTGACCCTGCTATCTTGGCTTCTCCTTGCCAGTTATAAACAGCATCTGCAGCATTGACAGGAAGCTGTATTCCCCCACTGTATCCCCTCCATCCCCACTGTGTCTCTGGCACCTAGGTTCTGCTATTGTCCTTGTCACAGCTTCATGGGAACAACAAGGTAGGGACTGTATTGCAGGTTTGCTGTGTGACCTTCAGGTTTATGCTGCCCTCTGTATGCCTTGAGTCCCTTGTCTGGGTATCTCAGTGCTGGAAGAGTACTTGTGGGGGTTTGGGAGACATTGAGGTGTGTATGGCCAGGAGAGGTTCTGGCATAGGTTGGGCATTATTGATCGGGGGGGGGGGGAGCAGGGGAAGCTGATAAGCTTTGGGAAGGTCTTGGGCACCAGAGGACCAGCGCCTCCTCTGGCAGGAGTGTTTCACAGGGCCCTGGGTCAGCCAAACTGGCTGTTATTCTGTCCCTTTGATACTGCCATAGGTCCTGGTTCCCTGGTGGGCCATGTGCTGGAGTATCTTTGAGTGGCTGGGAGACCCTACTCCCCTGGCTAACAGCCTCTCCAGTCCTTACTCCTGTCTGCCACTTGTTCTGGAAGCCCCACAGGCTCCTCACCCGCTGCCCGGCTATACCTTGCAGAGTTCCGTGGCCTGGCCTGGTGACATCTGGAGGCTTCACAGAAGATGCAGGCTCTGTTGATGATTGCATTGTTCTTGGCCTCAGCTGTGCAGATGGGGGTGATGGGGAGGGGTACAAGTTTCCTGGTCAGTCTCATGACTGGACAAAAACAAAACAAAACAAAACAAAAAACAAACAAAACCCTAAATCTCCAAGAGTTAGTTACTCAAGAAGGCAGATTGCTAGTTAATTTGTTAACCTAGGTCTCTGACTGAATCATGTTTTCATAAAAGGCTAGACTCTGCCTGGGGATGGATATACGTCATGTGGGAGACAGATCTGGGCATGCCCAGTGTGCCTTGTGGTCGTGGAGAGGCTGAGTTGCTTGAACCCCAAAATTAGATACCAGAGCTCCGAGTCCGTGGGTGTGGCCCTGGGAGTTCTCCTGAGGTGCTAAGGTGCTTATTTTGGAGTCTTTTTAAAGCGGAACAACAACCCCCAAATGGTGCCGAGTTTTGGAAGCTGTATGTTTTGTCAAAGGACCAAAGAAAGCCAAGGCTGCAGATGGCACTTAGGGTGAGAGCCAGGTTGCCTGTTGGGGGATCTCACCAATGTATGCACAGGGTCTTCATGACAAAGATGCTGGAGACCAGGGCTGGAGGAGGTGGGGAGGTCCAGCTCAGCTACACTGTCTTCCTCTTGCTCTGCTATTGTATTTCCCACCTTCAAATGGAGAGTGGACATGGTTTTGACTGTTGCCTGGTCATGTCCCTTGTTATAACCAGAGAAGAAGCTTGTACTGAGCCAGTGCTCACCTAGAGCTGGGGACACAGTCACATAGATGGTGATTATCCCAGACCCAGGACATCAGTGCTTGTTACGTCCTGGGACCTGGGGAACAGGATGTGGAACATCAGTAGAGAATTATCTCTTGCTAGGGAGGCTGGTGAAGCCAGGGAGGCTGGGGGAGGCAGGAAAGTGTGTGGTCCCATGTCCTCTCTTTGTTTTTAATTCCCTCAAAGCTAGTGTGTAACCATTTCTAGCGGATGGCCAGGGGAACAGTGTGACCCTAGCTTATCTCATGACAGACTACAGTTGGTTTTCCAGGATGCGCTCCCCCAGCCATGGCCTTGTCTCCAAGGGTCAGGTGCTCTGGGTTCTCTGCTGCAGGCAGTGCCCAGAGGCTAACTCCCCAGCTGCAGAGAAAGGCGGAAATTGCCGGCTCTTGTCCCAAGGCCTCTGGGCCCGTGGCCAGGAACTGGAGCAGCAATTAAATGAAATGAGATCCTTCAATGCAAGTGCTGTGTGTGTGTGTGTGTGTGTGTGTGCGCGCACACACACACACACATGTTGGGTACAGAGGCTGCAGGGCAGAAGTGGGTTACGTCTATCAACCTGGGTCAGGAGGCAAGGAGATATAAAGCTGTATTGGTTAAGACCACAGGACACTGCCATCAGGTTGGTTCCTTCACTGCAGGCCAGCCCAGTGCTCTTAGTTGGGTGCGGGCTTTTCCTTTTCCAGCCCACATCTTTTTGCTTCCTCAGACCCATGTGTTTCCCTCCTGGGCTGGTCCCTGTCATGTCCTCCTGGCCGGGTTGACAGGTCTCATCATTCTGAGGGAAGCAGGCTGCAGCCTGCTGTCACAGTGAGCCATGCGGCCCTGCCGGTTTGTAGGTTAGCAGTGGGTGAACAGTGACAGCTTTATGTATCACCCAGCCTAGAGTGTCCCATACTCAGGAAGACAGGCCTCGGACCCCAGGGGAACTCTGGGAATCCCGGAAGCTCCTCCTCCTGCCACCATCCATATATCCATGACATGTTTAAATCACTCTGCCTCGGTTTCCCTGTGTAAAACAGGACGAGGCAGTGTTCCTCTTGGCGTGTTTGTGGAACTAGGAGGATTTAGAACAAGCCACTGGCTGTATGTAGTGGTTGTTTCCATCCTCCGTAGACCTGTGTCAAGACCCATGTCTTGTGGGTTGGTGTAATTTCTTGAGTACTGTGTGTCACAGAGGGTGTTTCTTGTGATTGATAGATCACGATGGGAAGAGGCCGCTAAATCTTCCCAGCATGCACTGGGGAACAAAGAGAAATAGGTGTGGGGCCTTCCCTGAAGGTGCCTGCCTCTGTGTAGGAGGCCACTTTGCCAAGGCATGCCTTTGTCAGGCAGGGTTTGAGCTCTGGCGGCTGTCTGATGGAAGGCTGCCTTGCTTCTGAGGCTGTTTCCTGTAGGTAGGGAACTTAGAAACAGACCATCTGAGCATAGTCCAGCCTCCTAGAGAGAACTTGTGCTTTTCGGGGACGGGGAAGGGGCCGCTCTAGTGTACTGCCTTTTCCTTAATGTTTTGAGGCTGTGTCTCATGTAGCCTAGGTTAGCTCAGGCTGGGCACTGTTCATGTTTCTGGGATGGGCATTTTGGGTCCTTCATATGAATATTTAATTCTGCCCACCAGTGCCTGAGCACCCCCTGTCCTGCCCCTCTGACAGGCAGAAATGCCGACAGACTTTGCCCAGACTCTTCCCATGTCTCTTTGTATCTTTCAGGGCAGGGAAGCCGCGTGCAGCTGAGTCTGCTGGTGCCCACATCTGTTTGTAGGTTCTGTGCTGAAATGCTTTCAGTGTGTGTGCAGGCACTGCAGGTGCCCTGCTACCTTTGTCTTGGCATTTCAGTATGGGGGGGCCCTGGATTCTTCTGAGGGGGGCAGGTAGTCCAGTGAGGAGTGGTTTTGCCCAGTGTATCCAGAAGCCCAGCCCTTGACAGTAGGTGTCTGGAAGCTTTGGTGCAAAGTGGGAGTGGCCGGCACAGAGCCCAGGGAAGGGAAACTGCTCAGTATCCCTATCCAGAGAAGGGCCGTGGACCGCTTTGGGATTCAGGTTAAGTGGCCTTGCTCAGGATGTGAAGCCCATGGCGGTTGGTTCCTCTGCACCAGCAGGCATCAGCAGCCCTTCCCGGCAGGCCCTGGGAGCCTCTCAGCACAGATCCCTACGGGATTAAGTGGGTTCGTTTGATCGAGAACGTGAACTTGAGCTGGCTTGAGCTGGCGGCTTATCTCCTTTGAGATAAAAGCTGGGTAGGCCGTGAGCCACCTGGCCTTCGGAGGAAGTGCAGGATTTTATCCTCCCTTCTGTTTGCCCCGTTAGGAGCCTGGGCCTTCCTTGCTGATGTTCCTTGCCAGCATCCTGGACTTTTCACTGTGCTCGGCTAAAACAAACAGGTCCAGTGAGGAGTGGTCTTGCCCAGTGTATCCAGAAGCCCAGCCCTTGACAGTAGGTGTCTGGAAGCTTTGGTGCAAAGTGGGAGTGGCAGGCGCAGAGTCCAGGGAAGGGAAACTGTGTGCTCTGGTGCGAAAGGGCCTGTGACTTCAGTGCCTGCTCTGCAGGACAGCTTTAATGACCAGGTCATTCAAAGCTTGTGTGGGGTGGCGACTTGGATGGTGTGGGTGGGGTTCTAATGCGCAAAGCTACAATCATTTCTACCAGTTTCTAGGATGTCTAGGGTATGGGTGTTGCCATGGAGACCCCACTGCTGTCCTTGCCTCTTGGGGGTAACAGGGTGGTGATACCTGCATGGTAGGTTGAGACCACAGCCATACTACGCACACTGAGGGAACCTTTTTCCATCTCAGTCACTGTCAAGGCCAGGCCCTAAACTAGAAGCCATCGCAGGGTCTCCTGGCCTGGAACAGTGCTGCCAGAGGATGATGAGGGATCCCATGGCCCTCACTGGTTGCTTTCCCTGTTCTTGCCACACTTTTTTGTAACCTCTGGGCCTTCCCGAATGCTGTCTCACCTACCTAGAAGCCTTTCCTTAGAGACAGACAAGGAGTCTATTTTCTGCCAGTCAGGTCTCCTCAGCTCATGGCCTTTTCAGGAGACCTCAGGTGGTCTTGGGGGCAGTTAACATTAGAAAACGTTGGGACCAGTGGCTCCCACAGACCACGCCCACCAATTGGCTGGCTCCTCCCACTGGCCAGGATCCACATCATTATAGGCATTAGGCTTGCTTTATGATTTTACAAATTCATTCTTAGAAAAGGACTTACTTATTCAGCTCGCAGTTCTCCAAAATGACTTTAGAGAATGTATTGTTTTAAACACACTTGGCCATGCTGTCTTGTGTGTGTGAAGTGTGAGTGTGTGAGCATATGTATATGTGTGTGTGTGTAGGTCAGAGGACAACAACTTCAATGTCATGGCTCAGATGTTTCTGGCATTCTGCGGAGACAGTTTCTCACTGCGACCTGGACTGTCCAAAGTAGGCTAGTCTGGCCAGCCGGGGAGTCTCAGATGTTTCTACCTCCCATCTCACCATTGGTGAGACTATAGGTGCAAGCCAGCACACCTGACCTCGTGGATTGGGGATGCAAATTCAGGTCTGCACACTTAAGACTTCATTGCTTTGCCTACTGAGCCATCTTCCCTTCCCCGCTGTTACTTAAAGCACATTTCATTTTCTCATTTAAAAACATGATTATTCCACTGGAAAGGTGGCTTAGTAGTCGCAGGCACTGGCTGCTCTTCCAGAGGACCCAGGTTTGGTTCCTAGCGCCCACATGGCAGCTCACAGCCCCCTCTGACTCCAGTGTCAGTGGATCCAGTACCACCTTCTGACCTGTCGGCACTGCATGCGTGGGATGTACCTACGTTCTTGGAGGCAGAGCACTCGTACACATAAACCGAACAGGAATAAATCCTTTAAAAAACAAAACAAAACAAAACAAAAAAAACAACGATTTCAGTGACCTGTCCACACAATCCAGTATTACTCAGCTACAAAATGGAGTGAGACACCGCGTCCTCCACCCTGGGAACACAACCCAGAGTGACCTGGGATGGAAGCCGGAGCACCGGAAGCTCCAGGGCACGTGTAAGCCAAGGGTGGAAGCAGCCATTAAAGAAGGATCCTTGGAGAACAGGGGAGCAGTGGAGAGACTTCAGTACGGACAGGGTCACTTTAAGGTGGCAGAATGTTCTGGAATACATAGCAATGGTTACCCAGCGTTGGGTGTACCAAACACCAATAATTGTTTACTTTTATTTTGTCTCAATAAATAAATACATGTAAAAACGTAAAAACTAATGAAGTTTGTTTTAATTCTTTTTTTTGTTGTTTTTTTTTGTTTGTTTGTTTTTTTTTTTTTTTTTTTCGAGACAGTGTTTCTCTGTGTAGCCCTGGCTGTCCTGGAACTCACTCTGTAGACCAGGCTGAACTCAAACTCAGAAATCCACCTGCCTCTGCCTCCCAAGTCCACCACTGCCCAGCTATTTGTTTTAATTCTTAAGTGAACATTTATTATAGGGGCTGGAGAGGTAGATTCTCTGTGGTTCAGAGCATTTGTTGCTCTTGCAGAGGTCTTGGGTTCAAATCCCAGCACCCACATAATGGCTTTCAGCCATCTGTAACTCCAGTTGGAGAGGATCTGATACCCTCTTCTAGTCTCCACAGATAATGTCACACACAGTGGTGCACAGATGCACATGCAGGCAAACATCCATAGACATATTTTGAAAATTACATTTATTTTATTTATTGTGTGTGTTGGGAGAGTGGCTCATACACATATGCTATGGTGTGTATGTGGAAGTCAGCGGACAACTTGCAGGGATCCGTTCTCCTAAAGCTGTGTGGGACCCAGGGACTGAACTCCAGTCATCGGCCTTGGTGGCAATTGCAGCAACCTCAAGTTTTCGTTATTAATCTACTTGGCTCAGCACCTGTAGCCTTGTGGTTTATCGGCACCATAAGATGAGAGACATTAGGCCAGCCAGAAATTGGTAGCAGTAGAATTAGAGTTTGGGCCTCATCCTATCCTAAGATTAAGAATTGATCCCAGATTGTAAGGCTCTGGGGCCATCCTGCTGGCCAGGGATGGACCCTTGGATGAGCTTGGGTACTGCCCCAGGTGATGGGCAGGCTCCCTTACTTGTGTCTGTGATCTGGAGTCCCTGGGACCTCAGTGCATACAGCCTTGTCACCCCAGTGGGGCTTGGAGAGTCATAGCCTAAAGCAGCAACCTAACTGGATCAGGCTGTGTTTCAGTGCTGGTCTCTCCTGGAGTGCAGAGTACCGGGTCTCTCTCTCCCCTTAGCCTGTGTGACCTTGGCTTCCAAACATATGCTGAGCTAGGCTGAAGGGGCCTCTAAGAAAAGTGTCTCCCCCACCTTGGCCTCCTTGAGCCTCAGTTTCTCCAATTATATGATCAGCCCAAGAGGGAGTCTGGGATCAACCTCTCAGAGCTGCAGAGCTGGATGTGGTGTGGAGGGTGGAGGGGTGCTGAGATGTCACCCATTTTGAAGACTGGACACACTGAGGTGACTCAGGGTAGCCCCGGCTTGTAGCAAGCACAGGGCAGAGTGTAGTGGCAGGCTCTGAGGGCTGATCCTCTTGCAGGGGTACGGAGGAACCTCCTTTCTGGATCTCCACTGGGCACTGTGGGGTAGACAATCGTGGCAGGCAGTGTCTGCTCACGCAGGAGACTTTGTGAATGGGATGAAGCAAGGGTCTGCCTTTCACATGACACCTTCAATGCCAGCTGTCTCTTCTGTCTCTGGTTGCAGGACTCTTGACTGTCCCCTGAGCCCCGGGTGACAGATCTCTTTAATCCGCCTCTTGACCCAGGCAATTAATTGCATTCTGGAGATCGATCGCGGCCCTGATCTCCGCTGTAGCCCCTGGCCCCAGCACATGCAGCCTCTAATGGCCTGTTTCTGCTGCATGGACCCTCTGTAGCAAGCCTAACTTTCTCCCAGGCTCTGGGTTGAGCCTTCTAGAGCAAGCTTGGTAGGGGTTGTTGAGTATTTTCCTACCCAGCCTGGTGACTCCACACAAGGTCTGTGAGGCAGCCATGCTATGTCTTCTCTGCAGATGGGCCCCAAGGGCAGCATTCCCCCATCTGCTCTACTGATCTCTGCCCTCCTTCTTCCCCAAGCCAGGAATACACGGAGACAGCTGGGAAGGTTAACTCCTCTCTGTGGGGCCTTGACCCCCTTTCCGGCGTTTCCCCATCCCTGCGTGGAAAGTGAAAATGTGCTGTGGATTGTAGTAGCTTGGTGGTAGGGTGCTTGCCCTGACGTGCCTGGGAGCCTGGATTCTACCCATAACTGCTCTAAAAACCAAAACTAACAATAATAGTAATGATACCAGAGTGGCCACTTGTTTGGAGTGAAGGTTTGCATGGGGCTGGGCCCATATGGGTGACTGCTGATGGACAGGTGGATAGCCGATGGTGTCTCGGGTTGCCTGGGCCTCTGTGGGCTCCTGGCCTGGTTTGTCCTGGCCTGGCCTGTGCTTGGCTGTGAGCCAGACTGCCTCTGACCACAGAGAGGCCCCTTCCCTGGGAAGGCGGTCGATGCGGCTTCTTCCTGGCCTCCGCTTCTTCCTGGCCTCTGCCTCTAATTGCTCCCTCTGGTTCTGCCTTTTGTAGATGGTCTCCCCCCCCATCTCTCCCCCCCCCCCCCCCATCCTGCCCTGGGTGAGAAGCCAGGTCTGAGAAGCTTGATTCCCGAGTCACATGTATGGGTGGAGGGTGGGTAGCCCGGGTTGATGGCCAGGCTCCCAAGTCCTGAGTGCGGATGGAGGACAAGCATCCCCCTTCTGCCCTCATCTCTCCATTCTCCCTGTCCCTGTGGTTCTGGGGATGGGGTTTTATCTATTCGTGAAGTGAGGTCAGGAAGGCTGGCACCTTTTTCACAGGGTTGAGGAAACATTACAATGGCTGGTGTAAAGCCCGCATGGTGGCTCTGAGTATTGTTCCCATGATGTCAGCTGCCCCCCCCCCCCACCCAGACTGAAGAGGCTTGATGTCTTGGGGAGCAGGCAGGTGCACTTGGGAGGGTGTTTTCTTGATAGCGGGCAGGTGTGCTTTCCATTTCTCTCCTCTCGATGCAAGCCTGTGTCCTCTCACTCTGTCACTAAGCCCTTTCATCTGGTGTCCCCTCCAACCCATCCCACCCCCATGCTGCCGGCCCTCTTGGCCTTGGTTTCACAGCCCCTGCCCTGCTCCTGGGAGGGCTACAGGGGTGAGGCTGCTGCCACCCCCTCCTGCCGCGGCCGTGGCAGCCGAGCTGCTGGAGCTGAGACCTTGGTGGCCTCCCTGTGATTGCTTCTCTGCAGCTTCAAGGAGAGCCGCTGAGGGCGGGCGTCTCAGCTGTCACTTGAGAAGGAAAATAAAATATCCCCGTGGCTTCTAAATGGAAGGGCGGTGGAGCGGCCTCTTTTGCTTGGCTGTCTCAGCTGCTGGCTCCCACAGTGACACAGGCCCCTGGGGGACAGGGTAGGCTTCCTGTTTACCTGGTGTGGAAAGATGTGCCCAGCCCGGCTATCCTTGGAGGGTGGGGGAATCCCCCAGGTCCCACAGAGCCTTGGGCGGCTGGGCTGTGTTGGTCTAAGTCCTCCAACAGCCGTTTATATAGGATTGCCATGGGGTTGGGATGGGTGTGGTGTGGTGTGCGTGTCACGTGCACGTTGAGGGCTGGGCTAGGGCTACTCCAGGATGTTGTCTCTCTTGGTGTTCCTGCAGTTGGGTCACTTGGCTATAGAGCTGGGGTGGGGGTGGAGGAATTCATTTATTTAGGGGAAGATAGGCCCCTGCTGAGCAATCTGTTGGGGGCTGTATAGAAGTGGAGGTCATACGGGTCCTAAGTGGGAACCAGGTGCTGAGTGCCTTGCTCCACACACGGGGCAACAGTGGTCTGGCTTGGAGTGTGGGCTGCAGGGCAGGGTCTGGGTCTTGCTTCTGATTACATTCAAGTATGTCTGCCCATCCATACTTCCTTTACCTGGAGGACCAAGGGTCACCTGTCCTATGGAGGGAATAACTGCTGGCCAGGAAGGGGCTGGCAGATAGTGGGCATTTGTACCCAGTGCCCCCTGAGATCGTTAACAGTAGTAGACAGTTTCTGTCATCTGTCCAGGGCACAGGAGTTGGAAGGCATAAGCCTGGCGTGCCTGGATCCTTGAGGAACACAGAGCTGGGCCTTGCTCCTGGGTGCCGGAGGCAAGCTCATGGCTTAGGTTCAGCTCTTTTCTGTGGAAGGGAACAGATAGGGTCTTGGGGAGGTCACTGCCTCAAGTCCAGAGACTGCCCTGGGTATGCAGACTGGCCCTGTCACCGCATGCATGTACATGTAACCCCTAAATGTGAGAGCAGGTTGGTGCTCCTAGTCCCCTCCTTGTGCCATGCCCTTCCCAGCCCCCCCCCCCCCCCCCCGTTCCTGCCCAGGGCTTCCACAGCTAGCTGATTCTTGGTCATGTTGAACCCTTTACTGCAGCTAGCTCCGCTTCTGTGTGCCCCTCCCCATTGTAGGTCCGCCGCAAGTTCCTAGAGCTGCTTCTCCTGGTGCCCCCGTGGGGGTATGGCTGTGTCCTGTCTGTCTAAGGTCTGACCTCTTTCTGTGTCTAGGGACACATGTCTCTCTCCTTGGCTTGGAGTTAGGGTTTTAGCCCCTTGTGGTGGCCTATTGTTCTTAAGGACAGCCTCTTGTCCTCCTGTTACTTTGTTTCTGAGCTGGGCAGGGGGACAATCAGGTGGCTTCCCAGAGGAGAGGAGTTGGTGCTTGTCCCATCCCTGGGAAGGCATGGATGGGATGGGGTGGGGCAAGTTGGCGATTCAGCCAATGGGCCTTCCTTTGAGGACAGCACTGCCTGAGGCCTGGGAGAGGTGCCTTGGGAAGTGTCCCCTCCCCCAGCTGCTTTGCTAGGAACTGGCTTCTAAGCCCCAGGGGGCGGGAGGGGCCCCTGGAACTTCCTCTGGGCTGGAGGGGGGAGCAGGATATTAGCTGGGAAGGAGGGGCACCCCACACTCAGCGTGTCTGCTGAGTGAGGGCTGTTTTAGGGGGCATCTGTTGAGGAGCACTGGGCGAGAGGAGCCGTGGATATGCAGACATGGCTTGCCAAGTGTGCACAGGGGATGGGAGGGGCAGGATGGAGAGGAGTGTGCATGGGTGCCACGTGTGTGCTGCTGAGCAGAGAGACTGTGAAGAGGAACCAGAGTGGCTGCAAGCCAAACAGGCCAACAGCGGGTTGTGTGTGTGTGTGTGTGTGTGTGTGTGTGTGTGTGACACTACCCATGGAGGAGGGAATGAGTGAGAGTGCTGGAGGCTTGCTGAGTGTGCACATGAGCAGCCAGGAACCCAGGGAGTGCTCCCCATGGCAGGAGAGTGCTCCCCATGGCAGGAGAGTGCTCCCCATGGCAGGAGAGTGCTCCCCATGGCAGGAGGCAAGGCCACCTGCTAGGAGTATTGCACATGGGTACTAGCTGCTGACTGGGCTTGTCTGAGTGTGTGCTCATGTACACGAGTGTGTGTGGGTGTGTGTGTGCGTATGCGTGTGCATGTGCCAATTATTATTGGATCTCTTTTGTTGAGATAAAGCACTTTGACCAAAATCAACTTGTGGAGGAAGGAGTTTTATTTCTACTTTAACTTTTTGGATCACAGTCCATCATTGAGGGAAATCAGGGCAAGAACTCAACCAGGAACTGAAGCAAAAACCAGGAGAAATGCTGCTTGATGGCTCATGCTGGCTCAGGCTCAGCTGGCTTTCTTCTACTGTCCAGGCTCAGCTGCCTAGGGATGGTACCACCCACAGGGTGCTGGGCCCACCCACAGCAGTCATTAGTTAGGGCAGTCTCTCACAGACATGGCTACAGGCCAGTCTAATAGAAGCAATTCTTCACTAGAGGTTGCGTCTTGTAGGTGAATCTAGGTTGTGTCAAATTGACAATAAAACACAGGACAAGGCCTGTATATGAGCCGCACCTGTCCATCCTAGTGCCCCAGCAGCCCAGGCTCTGCTGTATTTGGGGGAGAGTAGGCTCTAGGCTCCAGCCTCAGCCTCCTTCCTGAGAAGCTGGGACAGCCACCTCAGGTAATTGTCAGCATTAAATGAGGGGCTGGTGATACCAGGCCACCCCTTTGTCCCCTCCCTGAGCTGTCCACAGGCCTGTTGATAGCCCACTGTGGGCAGAGTTACTCTAGCCCCTGTTGGCTTTGTGGAATGAGATGCCCTCCTTTGGGTCTATGCTGCTCTCCCTGATTACCCACCCTGCTGTCAGCTTTGTGGCATATTCCCTGTTGGCACCCTCACCTTGTGTGCTTCTCGCCACCTCTGCTGTCCTCCAGAGTGGGACCTTGTTCATCCCCAGCCAAGATCTGGCTGAAGGCCTTGCTGCTCAGGCTGAATCCCACCAGATGTCCCTGTGTGGGTGGCCATGCCTGCTCTGTCCAGGGCCTTGCATAGGACCCCAGCTATCCCTGTGTCTCCTGTGTGTGTTCCTGTCAGTTTCTGCCAGCATGGCAGCTGTCTGTCTCAGCAGTCCTGCTGGGACTCCCTAACTGGGGAATACCTCCCTCGGGCCTGAGTGCTGTTCTTCACAACTGGCCCATACCGGTCCTGTACGTACCGAGGGGGGGTCACAGGCAGTGAGGGACTGAAGGGGATGGCCCTATTTCCCAGCTGACCTCCCAGGATAGGGCCCAGTCCTCTTATTGCTAGAGAGGGAGGGCACCTGTCTTCAAGGCCTGGAGCTGCCTGACCCATCACAGACAGGCTGCAGGTGGCTGGCCGCTGAAGCTTCTGGGAGCCATGCCCGTCCTCCCCATTCCAGCTTCCCACAGGGCCTGTCTCTGGAGTTGCTGCAGATGGCAGGACCCGGTGCCAAGCCCCGGGGCATCACGGCACACAAAGGCTTAAGGAGGACACAGGACAGAAAGAAGCAACTGCACGGTCTCCTGTGAGTCGCCGGCAGCTGCCCCTTCAAGCCTGGAGTTTAAGGGGCCTGCCAGGGCAGGCTGTGCGGGGAGTGCAGGGCCTGGAGCTGGGCTGCCAGCCCTGGATTGAGTCTTGGCAGTGCCAGCCAGCAGTCATGGGAGCATGCAGGATGCACGTTCTGACTCCTTAGGTACTCAGTTCCGGCATGGCTGTGAGGTTGTCTCTACTACTGTGAACATTTCAGAGATGTGACATGAAGGCACAGAGGGGAATGGCACAGCTGGGCACCTGGGGAGCTTGCTCCAGAGCCTAAACATGCCTTACCTCCACCTTCTTCTCCATTGGCCTCTTATCTTTGGAGTTCTAACATGGTTTGGGGCTGAGATGTTGGTGCACTGGGAGGTGTCTTGGAGATGACTTCGGGGACCAGCTTGTTTCCCAGGGAGGACCGAGGTCAGAATGTCAGACCTGTCCAGAGTCACAGTTGTCAGTGCTGTGTGGACTGAGTGTGGTATGCCACCCACTGCGCTTTTTCCCCTGAGCATCCTTCTGCCACACAGTAAAGAATGAATGAATGTTGAATGGAGGTTGTAAGGGTTGTCATTCTAGCGTTTGGGGAGGCTAAGGCAGGATTGTGAGCCTCTCTAAGCATAAACCCATGGGTATAGGTCGCATAGCAGACGCCTGCTTGGCTGTATACAGATTCCATCATGTTTGCTGCAGCAGCACCTGTAAGTTCCAGCTGCTTCCTGGTTTTTTTTTTTTTTTTTTTGTCAATACTTGAGACGTTGTCTTAATTTCAGCCATGAACTCCAGACTTAATCTGTACTCTGGAAGTGTTGCCCTGTGCCATTGGCCGTTGTCCCCTTTGGGGTGTTAATGTACCTATCCTGCATTTCTGATGCAGGCTCTCTGCCGCCACTGTCTTTGCATGATGACTTGGTTAAGGGATTTTGTTTGTTTTTACTTGGCAGCACTGGGGAATTGAACCTAAGGCCCCATGCATGCTGGGCAGGGGTTCTACCACCCAGCCACCCCACCACCCCTGCCCCCCTTTTTTTTACATTTTATTTTTAGACAGGGTCTCACTTAGTTGCTCAGACTGACCTTGAGCTCTGTGTAGTTCGCTGGCCTTGAACTCGTGATCTTTCTGCTTCAGTCCCCTGTGTATCTGGTATGACATCCCTGTGTTACCAGACACCCTCGGTTAGGGAGTTGGGAGTATAGGTGATAAATGGACCTGCCTGACGGGTGCCAATTCATTTGTTTGTTCTTGGGGTCCTGGGGGTGGGGTGTTCCTGGGGCAGGGTCATGGTCATGCCATGGTCATAGCCATGATGGTCTTTTAAGGTGGTCCCTGTCTGGGTGTGGGCTTCTTGGAACTGAAGGGGTTTGAGATGGAAAACTTGGCTCTGTCCCTTCATAATGCAGGGGTTATAAGGAGTGAGTCTTGGGTTGCCTGAGTCTCAGTCTACCGCTCTGTAGTGTGTATTAATGGGGTCACTGTGGGAAGTCCTTGTCCACGTGAGAAGCTGTAATATTGTTAGTGACAAGACCCCCATTTTCTCTCACAGCGCTCCTGAGTCTTTGAAGACACAGCCTCCTGGTGGAAGTTTCTGGTAGGTTCATCTTTATTTCTACTTGCTGTCCTGGGTGTGTGTGTGGGACCCATACTGCCTGCATCTTCTGGTGTAAGCTGATGTGGAGTGTGGGAAGGCAGAGACTGTCTAGGAGGTGAAAGTGGTACAAGATGGTACTTGGTACCCCAGGGTTGCCTAGGCAGGGCAGGGAGCAGCTGGGCATTGTGATGGTTTCCGTCTCCTCCTTCCCTCCCCCCTCCGGCTGCTCTTGGGAGAGTTTGTTCTTTATCCACTAACAGATTAGTTGTTATATCTTTTCTTTTGTGGTAGTGGGGATGGAACCTAGACCTCACACATGCTGGATAAGCAATAACCACTGAGCCATGTTGCCAGCTTTTTTCTCAAAAAAAAAAAAATTTTTTTTTTGATATATCAAGAGTCATTAAGTTGCCCTGGATGCCCCTGGATGACCTTGAACTCACTTCACAGATTGGGTAGACTTTGAGCTTGAGACCCTTCTGCCGTTGGGATTGATAGGCCTGGCTCCTTGAGTTCTTACTTCTTTCTGAAGCACCTACTGTGTGCAGGTCATGCAGTGGGTGACCAAGAGAGCATGCCAACAAGCTGAACAAGTGTGCTGTCCCTAGTGAGCACACAGTCAGTAGTCAGCGAGCCTGATGCGAGGTACCGTTGGTTGACAAGTGAGCCCAGCCAGGAAGAGTTGGGGTGCATGTGTGGGAGATGAGGTACAGTTTCATATCATTTGAGGCTGGAGTGATGGCTCAGTGGTTAAGAACACAGAGAGGACCTGGGTAACTTTGTTTCTTAGACCCTTGTGGCAGCTCACACCATTTGCTAGCTCCAGTTCCAGAGGAGTCTGGCCTCCACACACACCAGCCACACATCCATCCATCCATCCATCTATCCATCCATCCATCCATCCAGCAGACATACATACAGGCAAATACTCATACACTTAAAATAAAGAAGATGGTGTTGGATTGAGGCCTGAGAAGGTTGGTGTCTGGGGGAGGGTATCTAGGCAGAGGGCACACACACTGCTGCAAAGATCCTGGTACAGCTTCATGGGGCTGGCTGGCTGGGACTCCTCTTTGTTTTGAGCCCTTTTCAGCACCCTAGTAGTCAGGAGGGGGAGGAATGTGTAAACACCAGCCTACCCCCTCCCAGCCCTGGCCAGCGGGACTGTGGTTTCTCTCCTCTCTTCTTTCAGGCTGGCGTTGAACTTCTGGTTCTTTTGATTCTGCTGTCTGTGTGCAATTTGATGTGTGTGCCGCTGCACTCTGTTTGTGTGGTATGGAGGCCCAAAGGCTGCATGCTAGGCAAGCCCTCCACCAATGGAGACACTTCTTGTAGCCATGAGTGGTTTTATCTGAGGCGGGAAGGGGTGGGCATGAGTCTGTGGGGGTGGGGCTGTCCACCGGGTCTTTGAGAGCGCAAAGAACTGCTTGGTTGCTGCCCCCCCCCATCCATCCGCATCTTGTCTAATGGGGAGCCACCTCAGCCTGACTTATCTGCCTGTCACGCCAGTGGCCCACCCGAGGACGATAAAAGGGCTTTTTGTCTGCAAGCACTTAGCTTCCTCCACTGGGGCGATCCATCATGCCTGTGGGAGGAGGGAAGCAGACAGAGGGGGAGGGCGGGGAGCCAGGGACCCAGGCAGCTCCTCAGCCAAGACAAGGCTGTCTGGGAACTGCAGGAACAGACTAGGGATGCCCTGAGCCCCATCCCCTCGGGCAGAGGCCTTTTGGTGCCTTGGGAAAGTCTGTTGAGGGAGAGGGGACAGAAGTCTGCATCATAAGTCTGCCACCTGCACACACCCTCAGGTCCCTGGTGATCACTTTGTGGGATGACCTTATTTGATCCCCAGAGTACTCCAAAAGTGCCATGTCACTGTCCCCACATTATAGATGGGGGGGGGGCACAGAGAGGCTGGGAAGTACCATGAGGTCCCCACACCGCTCTCCTCTGCTGAGGGCCTTGGGGTGGTGGGACCAACCTTGTTGTTCTGACCTTGCAGTGGGAATTGGGGCTCTGGGGTTTTCTTGAGGAGGGCCACTGGAGTATTAGGCTTGGGTGGGAGGTGGCATTTACCTGAGCCCCGTCTGTGAGATGCTGGGAGATGTAGAGAGAGGCTGGTAATGGGGGGAGGCTGTTGGGGAACAGGGCAGTCAAGAGGTCAGGGTCGGCAAGTGAACGCCCAGGGCTCATTGGGCAAATTCTGGGGATGTGTTCAGGGAGGACCACACTCTGGATTGTGCTTCCCACCTGGAGAGCAGCTCTGGCTTTGTCCTCAGGCGCTGGCTGTAAATATCATGGGGCCCGAGGAGCACAGGACTCCTCCTCCCTTCTCTATGGGTCAGTATCCTCCATCCTTTGGCTTCTTCCCAGCTCTGGGTGCTGAGCCCTGGCCAGGCTCCTGCCTTCCTTCTCTGCCCTCCCTCTCCTCCTTTTCCCTTCTTCTCCCAGGGCCACCCTCAAATGACAGCAATTAATGGTGCCTGTGATGGTGGAGTGTGACAGCTGAGCTGCCTGCCTGCAGCTGCCCTGCTAATCGGGCCCGGGGGACCCCCCCCTCCTGCTAGTTCTATGCACGCCTCCCCTTTGCTCACTGGGGCGCAAGAGCCAGCCAGCAGTAGGCCTGTGGGAGGTGGCAGAATTACCCCAGCCCTGCAGCTTCTCCCTCTGGCTGTCCTCTTCTGTCATCAGGGCAACTCTTGCCTGACCTTGTTGTGCTCCATTGAGCGTGCCTGTAGCAGTGGGCACCCCAGTTGCCCACCTCCCTCCCATGTCCTATTCCAGGACTGATGCTGGCCTGAGATGACCCCCAGGGTGAGCCAGGAACCTTTCTCCCAGGCTTCTGTGCTTCCTGTCTCCTGAGAGGAGAGGGTTTCTGTGCAATCAGACCTTTGTCCTGCCCTAGACAGACAGCATTCAGATTCCCTGGCCTGATCCTGGCGGACCTGGAAGCAGCTACTGAGTCCTGCCTGTTGCCTTTGCCAGGGTTGAAAGGATCCCAGCATGTCCCGCCCACACTGCTCTTTGCCCATCCATCATTTTACAGCAGCAGTAATGAGGCTCCTGCTGTATACCAGGACCTGCAGCCTGTGCTTCCATATTGGTTTATTTTAGGGCTTAAAAATACCTTGGTATTGTGTGTGTGTGTGCGCGCGCGCGCGCGCATGTGTCCAGTCAGAGGGCAGCTTGTAGGAGTCGGTTCTCTTTTTTTCCCAGGATCAAAATCAGGTGGTTAGGCTTTACCCGCAAGCTCCTTTGCTCTCTGATATATTTTACCAGCTCCATTTTCTGGTGTTTTGTTTTATTGAGACAGGGTTTCTCTGTATGACAGCCCTGGCTGTCGTGGAACAGTAGATCAGGCTGGTCTTGAACTCTCAGAGATCCGCCTGCCTCTGCCTCCCGAGTGCTGGGATTAAAGACTTGCACCACCAGGCCAATCCTGTTTCCTGGTTTTTATAACCTTGCTTTTTTTTCCTTTTCTTTCTTTCTTTCTTTCTTTCTTTCTTTCTTTCTTTCTTTCTTTCTTTCTTTCTTTCTTTCTTTCTTTGTAGATGGAGAAACTGAGAGAAAGGAAATAAAGTGATTTGATATAAATGACTTAGTAAGAAAGGCACAAATGTGACTTTGAGTCAGACCTGTCCTGCCTGATGCTCTTATGTCAGGAGAGTCCAGAGCCTTTATGTGGAAGTTGAGAAATGAAATGGGGATTGCCATGTGCAAACTTGTGTGTGTGTGTGCGTGTGCGCACACACTTGTGAATATGCATTCTTGCACAGAGTGTGCCTAGCTTTGTTCTTCGCACATGGCGGTTCTGAGTTTGCCCTTGTTTTTCACACTGCTGGCTCACTTTTTCCTCTTGCCGAGGATGGTTCCATCTTGCAGTGTCTGGCAGCTTGCTGGTCTGGCCGTCCCTAGCTGTGGTTCGAAGAGAGCTCCCCAGACCATTCCCGCTTGAGTCTCTGTGAACGTGCGTGGTTCTGTTTCTCCTGAATACGTTTCTTAGAGTGGGTTGCTAGGTGCGTGGTAAGTGTGGAGAAGCCACTGGGCTGTTGGACGAAGCACTGTCTCACTTTGTGTTCCCACCAGCGGGGTGTGGGGACTGTTGTTGTCCTGCTTCCCCGTCTGCACTTGAGATTGTCTGCTCCATTGGCCGCCAGAGAGAACACTGTCTCAGTTTTCGATTGCATTTCAACATTGGCTGCATTTTGATTTTGTGTCTGGCCAGCTGGTGGATGGCGGAAAGCTTGGATGGATAAGACGGTCACACACCTGCCAGTACTGGCTCTGTCATCTCTTTGTAGCACCAGGTGATCGATGACTTAACTTTTTCTTGTCTTGCTATGCGGACCAGGACCTTGGTGTGTTGTTGAATTGTGGCTTTCAGGGTTACCAAGTGGTGGCTGTTCTGAACATTTCCATTTAGCAGAGGAGGAAACTGAGGCACATAGAGGTCATATGATCTCTCCCACAGGAGGACAATTGCCAGTCAGAACTACAGCTTGCACACTTTCTTCCCTCTGTCAGGAAGTTCTGACTTGAGTGTTACATAGATGCATTTGCTGAGCTGGAGGGTTGTGCCAAGAATTGATGGCCAGGCAGGGCCAGAACTCAGCTTTCTCTCCGGGGTTTCCTTTGCTTCAGAGCCAAGGGTGTGGAGGAGAGCCCAGGCCTCCGGGTTAAGCCCTGTCCTTTGGCACCCAGTACTGTGAAGTCAATGTCAAGCTGTGGTCTGCCAAGGGTCTGCTCTCAGCTAGCCTGCTATCTCCAGCGAAATCACACAGAGTTCTGGGGAGCTGTTGTGGGGCAAGGCAGGGGCCAGCTGCTCAGAAGCCCAGGAAAGGGGGGTGCGGCAGAGGAGGGCCTCCCTCTCTTTACAACCCCCCCTTCCTTGCCTGAGGGGGTGTCGGCTAAGACGACTTTTCAGGGGAAGAAGGCCCGTAAATCAAATAAGCAATCCCGTAAATAAATAAGTAATGAAGTTAGTGGGGTGCCTAATTACATCAGAGTCGTAATTACGGATGGATGCCTGCCCGATAATTGTACTTGTTTTTAATCTTTGGCTCCGACATGTGTCTCCTCCGTCTAACGGTGGTCGGTGGCCCCAGCTGGAGGCAGAAACGCTGTTTTGGGGCCTTTGTGGGCCTGGTGGTTGGGTGTGTGGGTGGCGTCCACACAGGGTTGTGTGCTGGGTTGGTCTTGGCTTTATCCCATGGAAGGCTCAGTAAGCTGACTCCAGTTCTGAAGTCACCAGGAGTGGAGACAATGACAGGGATGGTAATAGCAGCGGGGTTTATAATAGCACCCACAGTGCAGTTAATGATAGTTTATTTAACCTCCAAACCCTCTCGAGTGCTATGTCCCCTTTTATGCATGAGACACAGGCAAGAGAGGTTTAGTACACCGAAGTCACAAAGCTCTCAGGCCTTGATCCTTCCTGCCTCAGCCTCTAGGTTCTCCTGTGTGGGGCATCTTAGGTACTTTTCCTGTGTTGAGTGGCAGGGGGAACAATCCTGTCATCCTGCGTAATGGCCTTGAATCTACAGTGAAGTTCTTCCTATGACCTTGCATCCCACTAAGGACAAAGCTAGCTTTGTGTCTCCTCTCTCTGACAGGCATCATCACGCCCATTCTACAGAGACAGGAGGTTGGGGGAGGAAGACCTGAGTGGGCTCCTACTGCTGGTGGGTGGTAGGGCAGGGCTCTGGGATTCTGATCACTTTCAAATCCCTGGTGTAAAAGCAGAGCTGTGGGTGGCGTGGATGGACTTGAAGGTGACAGGACAGGGTGGGGAATGACATGACCACAACCAGTTAGAGGCGACTCAGCTACATGGCGTTGGGGTGCCTTTCACACAGGGAACCAGAACCTGGGTTTGTTATGGGCTTTCCCCCTACTTCAGGAATTCATTTGCATTTGAGCATGTGAAGTGTCCCGGACTTCACTTGTAGGATCAGAGCGTTGGACAAGTAGATACTGTGAGTGCCCTGAGGGACTATCAGATTCCCAAGTAAGTGTCATCAAGGCTGATGAGGGAGGGCCAGAAGGTGTGAGAAGAGGCATGAGTGTAAGTAGTAGGGCTTAGGGCTCCTGAGTCGGGGCAGGTGCACTAAGGTCACGCCAGACGCCAGAGGGAAGTAACCATGTGTGCTCAGAGTGGAAAGTCCCGAAGAGGACGTGTTGAGGCACAGCCGAACCAGCTCCGTCCAGGAGTACAGACACCGCCTTGGGGGAGCTGCCACTGTCTCAGCTCTGCTCCCTTCTATGGTGCTTGTCCTTACCGGCAGCCACTCCTGCCACCCCAGGGGAAGGAGAGGCACCCAGAACCCAGGAGGGTGCCCCTTTCTTGCCTGTTTTCTCCCCAGTGAATTCTTCAACACCTTTCTTCCCCTGCAGGGAGAGGTGGCTAAAGGGCGGTGGTCGTGGTGTGTTCAGGGGTGTCCCAGACTCAGGAAGCCAGGCAGTGCGCCTGGGCTAGGGATTGGGGTTGAGCACAGTGCCAGACACTCAGAAAGCCAGACAGCAGCATGAAGCATCTTAAGACAGAAAACAACAACCATATGGGCCAGAGCCTTCCTGTTGGGGTAGCTAGCTGTCACCTTCTTCTTCTTTTATTTTTTATATGACCTGTGACTTTTATCTCAAGGTATCTATTTTCTCCCTCTGTGATCTGGGCAAATGTCTCAAGGAATGTTCCAGAAAGATCCAAGTCTGGGGAAGTCATGTCTGGCACCTCTGCAGATGCTGCTTGAGAAGGTCGGGGCCCGGGGTTATATACAGTCTCTGTTCCTGAATGATCGATCTTTCAGGTGCAGCAGGGCCTGGGGAACACCAAAGGACAGCAACTTTCAGTGGTTAGTGACTGAACTTGCCATTTTGCTCCAGAGGCAGGTCTGCCTGCTAACTGCCTCGGTTTTTCCATCTGTGATATGGGGATAGCTGTGTCCTTGGGGGAATATTGTGAGGTATCATGGTGCTTATTTGTATGGACAAGTCCTTGTGGGAATGTTGGGTGCCTCATGTTTCTGTCACTGCTGCCTGGGTATGAGTTTTCAGGACCCTGGGCAGAGGCTACTGCCTTCTAAGGCTCTGCTGTGTCTGCTGCTGAGGGAGGCCTAATCGGCTGGTACAGCCGCTGGAGAGGATGACCCCTTTGGGGATAGGGTGGTGTACCACAGCCTTGGTTCTACTGAGCTATGGGTATTGGGCCAAGTATTATTCTAGTGCAGTGTGGGAAGTCTCCTGTGCCTGCAGCAGGGGATAGGATATTCCTTTCTGGGGTAGAACTGGGTACTTCATGCCTACCTGGAAGGGGTTTGGGCTCAATGGTCTGTCTTGCTGAATCTGGCAGGCAGTGGGCAATAATATGGGCCTGTGGCTTTTGTTTGGCTTGGTAGTGGTGTTCCTGTTGGTTTCCTTGGGCTCAGGGGGAGAGGGAGGGGGAGGGGAGGGGGAGAGGGCTATAGCTCAGTTGAGTCATGAGATGTGATCTTTGGGTAGAAGGTCTTGGAGCACCCTGAATCGTGATGGATACAACATCGTGTCAAATGCCCTGAGACCCCAAGGAGACTCTGTGGGCTGGAGTATAGGGACATGTGCCACAGCTGAGGGACGTCAGGCACCAGGACTGAAGGGTCCCCTGTACACAACTAGGGAGGGACTGTGGCCCTGCACACTCTGGTTTTGGACCTCCTTTAGCTCCTATCTCAAACCCCTCAGTAGCTGGTCTATCACTGTGGCCACAGGGGCGAGTGCACATGCAGGTTTTATTTTAATTTCATGTATGTTGGAAGAGTCTGTGACTGCTGCCGTGCGCACAGTGCTCCATGCATACATGTTTCTTGAACATCTGCCCAGCAGCTCTAGGCATGGGGGCAGGAGTCCTGGGGTGTGGGGTGCCTTGCTTAGGCTCAGCCCTCATTTGTTTTGTGTGTGGCACTCCACACCTCTGATACTTGGTTTTTATTCAGGTAGAGATTTACCTTTGTTGTTGTTTTACTGTGTATCTTACATTGGCCTGACCTCAAAGCAGTCCTCCTGCCTCAGCCTTCCCAAGTGCTGAGATCGTGTTTGATAACATGTGAGATTAACCTTTTTTTCCCTTTGAGATAAGAGTCTGAGTCTCTATCCTAGACTGCTCTTAAGCAGACCTCACTGTAGCCTAGGCTGGCCTCAAACTTGTGGAGTCCTCCTGCCTCGGCTTCCCCTGCTTTAGCATGCACTACCATACCTAGTGAGGGGAAACATTTTCAACGGGTGACCAGTGTGTCAGTTGTGAGCACCGAGAATTGTGCCTTGATCACCCCTGTCTGGTTACGAACTGCTTGTCACCCTGTGGCCTCCCAGGCTCATTGATGTTGCCTCCAGCCCCAGGCCCTGTGGCTAGCCTGCCCCTGGGTAGACTCTTAGATGGGACCTTGCTGTGTGTTTGTTTCTTGTTATGTGTCTTTGGGGTGCTCTTCTCTGAGGTCCCCACATATGTTGGTTTTCATTTCTTTTCACCATGTGATTATACTCCACTTCATGGAGATGTAGCCATAGACTGTCTTAGCCATCTGTCTTTACAGATGGGGAAACTGAGTCTAGCATGGCCACTGAGCTTGAGTGCCCAGGCTTGGGGAAAGGTGGTAGAAGGAGGAGTGTGGGCAGTTTCTTGCTCTCTCCTGGTTTTTTTTTTTTTTTTTTTTTTGCCCTCCCCCCTCCCCCCACCCCCCGGCCAGGAACCTTGCTTGGTAAGTATGTATGTTGTGTTGGCCATAGTTTCTCTGAGGCTCCAGGTCTCCTCTCTGTTGCTCTTGGCTGGCCATGTCACAAGCCACAGGCAGCTTGCCCTGCATCTAGTCTCCTCTTTGGTTCCTGTTGACTTGAGTCCCAGCCTGTAACCTGGATTTGACCACCTTCACCAACCTTTCCCACCACGTGGAGCTGCACGAAGCAGCCAGGTTTCTGGGAGTGGTGTGTTGTAGATGTTGGCTGGTGGTGTTTCCGGCCCAGGATGATGATGATACTGTCTGGAAGGCTCTGCCGTAGCTGCTTCTGGTTTTTGTTTTTTGTTTTCTTCAAGTAATAGCCCTGGCTGTCCTGGAACTCACTCTGTAGACCAGGCTGGCTCCAACTCAGAAATCCACCTGCCTCTGCCTCTCAAGTGTTGGGATTAAAAGTGTGTGCCACCACTGCCTGGCTTTCTGTTTTTTTGATGATACATGATCATTAAGTCATTTAACAAACACTAAGCTGCCTGGTATCTTATGAGAAGACAGAGCAGCGGGCATGACTACAGAAAAGGATATGTCTGGGTGATCCGCCTGCCCCTCTCTGTGATCTGACCCAGTGGGGATTGAAACTGTACTTGTGGGTTTCAGGGTAGCCTTTGTGAAAGACAGGGTTCTCCTGAAGCCTCTGCTGAAATAGATGCAGGGCAGAAAATGGGGGACACCCCAGCCACAGCTTCCTGGTGGTGTTTGGATGTTGTGGCTATGGCTTTGTTCTGGGTTTCAGTCTCCTGGTGTCACAGTGAGAGCCAGGGATAGGAGGACGGTGGTTGCATCTTGGCTGAAGAGATGGGCTTTAGTTGTCCCATTGTTTAATGCCTCAGTTTCCCCTGCCTATAAAAGATGGCTGCAGGGTGGGCACTCCACCTCTGCCAGTGGAGTTGGGTCTGTAGAAGCCTTTGAAAGCTCTTCTTTGGGGTATGGGCATCACAGGGCATTCAGGAGAGATGTCAGGGTCTTTTGGACTACAAGGGCTTAGATGTCTCCTCGGTGGTCTTCCTGTGGCTGTGGGGCTTTCAGAATCCTCAGTGGCCACAGGCTTTTGCTCTGTGTTAATCTGCCTCAGACCTGAGCTGACTGGTGGCGGCTTCTTCCCTCTTCTTCCTCCTCCTCCTCTTCCTCCTCTTCCTCCTCTTCTTCCTCCTCCTCCTCCTCTTTCTTCTCTTCCTTCTCTTCCTTCTCCTCCTCCTCTTTCTTCTCTTTCTCTTCCTCCTCCTCCTCCTCCTCCTCTTCCTTCTCTTCCTTCTCCTCTTCCTCCTCCTCCTCCTCCTCTTTCTTCTCTTTCTCCTCCTCCTCTTCTTCCTCCTCCTCCTTCTCTTCCTCCTCCTCCTTCTCCTCCTCTTTCTTCTCTTTCTCCTCTCCTCTTCTTCATATGTGAGTCGTTGATTTTACAATATTTCCTTAAGTCTTTTTATTTATTTTCATTTCATGTGCATTGATATTTTGCCTTTGTGTGTCTTCATGTCTGTGTGAGGATGTAAGATCCCCTAGAACGGGAGTCACAGACAGTTGTGAGCTGCCATGTGGTGCTGAGAATTGAACCCAGGCCCTATGGAAGAGGAGCCAAATCTCTTAACTGCTGAGCCAACTCTCTAGCCCCAACTAGTGGCTTCTTGCTGGCCGCGGCACTTTGGGTACCACCAAGACCCTGGTTCAAGTCCCAGGGCAGTCGCTTTCTAGGATTGCTTCCTTTGGGTCTCACATAGCTTCTCCTGGGCTCACGGTGGAAGGTGGGGGCCACTTTCTGTCATGCTCTAAGGAACAGCCATACCCTGGGCACCCTGCATGGTGTGGTTGTGGTCGTGCTGCTGAGTACAGCATTACTGGTCATCTTGAGTGGCTCCTGAGGTGGGTGATGTTGGGATTGTGGCTATAATTGAAGCCCCTGCTGGAGCCCGTGTCTCCTCCTCTTGGCCCCTCCCTGGCCTCATCTTTTTCATCTTTCAGACCTTTCTTGTTCCCATTCTGGCCCCACATTTGGCCAAGCTACAGGCTGTGTGTATGGCCTGGGCTTTCTGCTTGGTGTGTGTGTGGGGAGGGGCTTGCATCATGCAGGGTCTCTTTTGGGGACACACTGTTGGCCTGACTGCTGGGTGCTGTGAACAGGGGATAGAAGTGGAAGCCACTTGAGACCCTGAGGTTGTCCCTAACAGAGTGGTTCTCAACATGTGGGTCCCAACCTTTTCACAGGGGTCGCCTAAGACCATGGGAAAACACAGATATTTACGTCATGATTCGTAATAGCAGCAAAATTACAGTTATGAAGTAGCAACACAAGTAAATTTATGGTCACGGGTTACCATAACATGAGGGACTGTATTAAGAGACTGCAGCATCAGGGAGACCACTGTCCTAACATCTCAGGGCTATTGCCCAGAGCCCCACAGCTGCAGAGCCAGCCAGTGTTGAGAAGATGCTCTGCCCACACCCAAAGGAGGTCGGGATTGAGGTGAGTCACCCAACAAGTCACAGCCAGTGCTGACGCCTGCCCAAGCATCCGGCCATCTCTTCTGGCCTCTGTGTGCGTTTGGCTCTGCCTTTTTCTGGGCCTGTCACCAAGATGACCCGGGCCCTGAGCCCCAGGCCCTGTTTCCTTTAGTTGAGATCGGAAGGACGGGAAGGACGGGAGCATTTTCCTCTGGCCATCTGGTCCTGCAGGACTGGAAGACGTCAGGGCTGGCTGAGAGGAAATGGTTAAAGGAGGGGACGTGGCTGGCGCTGGTCCCCCTGCCAGCAACAAGGAGGGAGAGGGCTTCTCAAAAGCTATAAAAAGGCCTAGCAGTGTTGAGCCCCAGTGGCTGGAAGCCCGCCAGGGTTACCATGGCGATGAGGAATTAGTCCCGACTGCCAAGGCTGCTAGCAGCTCGGTACTTTTGGCTCTGGAACAAGAGTGGACTTATGTAATTCTGTGTTTATAGGCCTGGGTGGCGGACGAAGAGCTGGGCCTGAGTCTTGGTGGTGGCCTACAGTGGGTCACACCACCCTGCAGGGTATCCCTGACATGCCTCCGGTGCCCTGATTTTCGGGGACATTAAGACAGAAGCCTGGGGCCTGGCAGGCTACTGGTCCCCACCAGGGCCTCCCCAGCCGGGGTGGGAGCCCAAGTCTCGCGGGAAGGGGTGCGGCTGCTGTGTGGGGCCGCCCCTTGCCCGGTTGGTCTGGAGGGAGGATGGCCCTGTTGCTGGCCAAGGGCTGGCCCCTAGACGCCTGTGGGTCGGGCCTCGGATACCGGGCATGCTGACCTGGGCTGGCACGCTGCCGGCCCTCGTTTGCCGCGTGGGACAGTTCCTACAAGTTGTGTGGAGCCCACTCAGGCTGTTGCTGGCCATGCACTGGTAAGAGAAGTTGTCTGGTTGGGGGTTCCCATATCCCCAGACGCCAGGGATGGTACCACAGACCAGAGGGCCATGATTTGCAGGATGTGGGCAAGGGGCACTGCCTGGGGACCACTGGAATTGCCTGCAAGGTGTCCCAGCCCTGCTTGAGGTATGATGGCCCTGGTTCCTGTGGGCCCCTGTCAGCCAGCTGGGTGGATGGAGAGGCCCAAGGCAGGATGTGTCTCAGGGTCCTGTGCATGGGGACAGTAGGTTATCTTATCGGGAAAAGTTGTTGATATCCGGAAGAGGCACTGGGTGCTGCCTGGTGGCCCTGGGAGGGGATGTATGATACAGACATTGTGTCCTTTACGGAAGCCTGCCTTGAATCTGTCTACTCTGTGCGTGGTGGGATAGAACTGTGTAGGTTGGGACATGGGGTGACTGGATCAGAGTGTGGGGACTTGGGAGCTTGGGCTGGGGGGAGCCAGGTGCAGGCATTGTGGACCCAGCCTGCCTCCCCACTGAAGTGGAGCTTGGCTCAGTGCCCTGTCTGGTTTGAAATGAGGGCCACCGGCCCAGGCTTGCCCAGGGCCTTGGCAGCGAGAGAGGGGTAAACATTGGAAAGTTGGACAGGCTTCCGGAGCTCACAGCAGCCTGCGGCAGCAAGCCCAGGGCGGGGGATGGACTTCTCCAGGCCTGGTGGGGGCAGCTGGGATGCAGCTCCCAAGGATCCCCAAGCTCAGGCTGTTCTGGGGGGTTCCAGAAGGCACGCCTCATTTGCCTCAGACACTGGTTGTTCACCCAATCTTGTTTCCTATTATGTAGCTTTCAGTGTGCCACCCTAACGCTTAGTCTTACTTCCCTGAGTGTAGAAAGAAGTGATGGGGCTCCATGGGAGTAGAGGTAATAGGAGGAGGAATAGCACCTTTCTGGAAGAACTCAAGTTAGATGACCCTGGCAAGCTACTTCCTGTTTTGGAGTCTCAGTCTTTCCATCTGGCAAGTGGGCACTTATCAAATCATATGGTCTGAAGGACCTGATGACTCAGTTCTCTGGCACAGGGTGGGTTTGTGGTACTGACTAGGGTTGTGGTTGCTGGTGAGGATGATGATGACAACAGCTGGCTTACTTGGGCCAGCAGTGGGTATGAGCCATCTTGGGGTAGCAGTATTAACGGAGTTATGGGGGTCAGTCAGAAGTTCAAGGTATAGCCTGAGCCTGGCAGGACATACCTCCTTGGTCAAGCCCTGGAACCCTTCAGCCTCCAGGTTTGCCTTGAGGCAGAGATGGGAGCCTCAGTGGCTACAGTGCTGAGTGGTGTTCAGGGATAGACCGATAAGTAATCTTTCTATTCCCCCTTGCTTTGCAGAGATTTGAACCCTGGGCTGGCACAGGCCTTCCCCTGGTCTCTCCTGCAAGCCTGTTGTCCCATTTCCCCTGAGCCTGGGTCCTTGACACTGCCCAGCGTGGCCTGGGGATTGGACCAGGGTGGGAGGACCAGTGTTCTGCTGAGGGTGGCAATGGTTCTGTGTTTGTAAATGACACCAAATGCCGCTGATGCTGGCTCAGGACCTCTCTTGTCTAGCCAGCAGCAGTCATCTGGGGCTTCCTTTTTCATCTAGGCCACCATGGTAGTTGCCCATTGCCAGTTGTCCTGGGACTCCCCAGTCCTCAGGAAGGGCCCCTGAAGTGGGGCCTGTACATGCCACTACTGTTCCGAGGCCTTGTGTCTGCTTGAAGGGTGTTGGCCGGGTAGAGGCTGAATCTGTCCTGTGGAGAGTATGGATGATGTCCCTGCTTCTGAGAAGCCTGCATGGAAGCCCAGAGCAAGGTTGGCTATGGGATGGAGGAGCTGTGTCAGCCGCTGCTCATTGAGCCTACTTGTGAGCATGCACACTTGTGCACATCCACGCTTGGATGCATATACACTTACATACATGCATACATACATACATGCATACATGCTTATGTTCCCAGCAAGTATTTGAAGGTGTGACTATGGCTGGTTGGGTCAGTGTCCTTTGCCCGTCTCTGACCTTGAGAAGTTGAACTCCTGATGATTCAAGCCATTGGGGCATCTCTGAAGGGCACATGAGATCGTGGGGCTTGCAGTGGCACCCCCAAGAATAGCTTTACAAGTTTCCTTGTACCTTGACATAAATGTGAAGGAAGGAACATAGCTCCCAAGACCAGGCTGTCCTGAGTTTGTGCCTTCATCTGCCTTACAGGCTGGGTAATTTGACTCAGCCACCAGAGCTGTGATGACCTCATCTGTAGGATGGAGTGAGCGAGGTCAGCGCTTTGTGGGGCTTGTGTGACCATTAGGTCAGTAGTCACCTGAACTGAGCGCTTGTGAAAACGTTTCATTATACTTAGTGGGGTATGGTGGTATGCTTGTGGTATCCACTGCTGGGGAGGCAGAAGCAGGTGGATCTCTGAGGTCAAGACTAACTTGGTCTACAGAGCAAGTTCCAGGACATCCAGGACCACACGGAGAAACTCTGTCTCAGAAAACAACAGAAAAGTTTTATCACATCATTGTTGGAATATTGGTTATCTGCTTCACCATGGCTGTCTTAGGGGTAAAATTCAGGGTGTCAAGCTTGGTTGCAGAGGACCTTACCCATTCTGCCATCTTGCCTGCCATAGGCTGATAGTGTGGTAGGCTGCTGTGGTCCACCTGTTTTTCAGCGTGATTGCTCGCAATGACCTTGCTCTGAGGTCAGCATGATCGAGTGGTTCGCCTTCCGTCACGGGTCGGTGTGATTGTCATGGTTTGTCTGTTTCACCAATGATGTGCGCATTCTAATTCTCAGATGTTGCCTGACCACTGTGGCGTGTTCTGTCGTTGGCAGAGTAACGACAGAGTCTTCATGGTTGGCAGGCTTTATCATTGGTGGGATCACCATACTTCGCTTGCTCTCTTGTTGGCGTGGTCTCCCATGGTTCGCCAGTTCTGCAGTTGGCATGACCTTTGAGGTTTGCTAGCTGTATCGTTGGTGTGGTCTTCGTGGTCTGTCTGCTCTTGTCATTGGCATGGTCTCTGAGGTTCATCTGCTCTGTCATTGGCCTTAGGTGTGAATGGTGTCTCTCAGGAACTGCTGGTTCTAGATGGAAACTCCTCTGAGGCTTGGGCAGAGCCTGCATGTGGCCACCCCCTAAAATGGGCGCACTCTACTGAGCTTGGTCACTTGATACCCAGGTGGGTCTGTCTTAGGTAGGGTTTCTAGTAAATCACCATAACCAGTTTGGCTCACATATCCCCAAGTCAAAACCCATGGAGGAAGGAGGCAGGAACCTGGAGGCCAGAACTTAAGCAGGGGCCATGAAGGAACACTGCTTACTGGCTTGCTCTAGATGCCTCACTCAGTCTGCTTTCACAGACAACTCTAGATGAACTGCCTAGTGTTGGGACCGCCCATAATGGGCTGGGCCTTCTCAAATCAATCATGGATCAAGAAACTGTCCCACAGACCAGACGCGTCTATAGGCATTGTCAATGGGAACATTTTCTCAGTTGAGGTTCCCTCCCTCTTCTTAGGTGACACTAGGTTATGTCAAGTTGACAAAGTGAACAGGAGAATTGCGTAGGTTATTTGCACCCCGCAGGGTTGGGATGGGGATTCAGGGCTACAGTCTGGGGGACTTTCTGCCATCTCCTTAATGACTTCTGTAAATGTGACCAAGTGCTGGGTGAGAAGGGGGTTAGGGAAGGAAGGAAGGGTTTGTCTTGGCTCACAGTTTAATGGGTTCAGTCCATCATGGCGGGGAAGCTGAGGCAGGTGGTCACTGCATCCACAGTCAGAAAGTGGAGGGCAGACCGGAAGTAGTGCCTAACTGGGAAACCTTAGGGCTCAGCCCCCAGCGAACTACTTCCCCCCAGCCAGGTTCCATGCCCTAAAAGCTCGAGTGCCTGGGACTAAGTGTTCAGACACAGGAAACACCTCCCACTCAAATGCTGGCTGCTGTCCTGTGGGGTGGTGCAGGCTTATTTCTGGGTCAGAGAGTGTAGGGTCCTCTACCTCCTTGGGCAGAGGTTGGAGAAGCAGGGAGGAAGTGTGGAGAGTTCTCTAGCCTCCTGGGCTTGTGGGCTGTTGTCACTTGGAGACCTCAGATGAGGTCTTTTGTCGGGACCTTTGAACTTGTGCCACCTACCTTCCCGGAGACGATCTGCCCCTCCTGCTCCAGTGGCCTCTTGAGAGGCTGAGATGTGCCTCTGCGTTTCCCTGGTCCTGTGTGTTTGTCCCCACCTGGGACTTCTTGATATCTCTCCTGTCAAAGTCCTTGAGTCCCTCTAAGGTCTGTCTTTATACAGAGGCTGGTGCTTCTGAGCTCTAGGCTGCCTGCCCTGCTCAGTTCTGGGAGCTGTCTGTCCACTATCAAGGTGTGAACAGGTGGGGGCCAGGTTGGATGCTGACCCATTCAGGGCTGGTCTGTTCCAGCTGCAGCCTCACTTGGTGGAGGGGTTCAGGCAGCTGCCTATGGGCGGCTTCTGTTTCAAGGACACCGGTACTTCCACCCAAAGCCTCCGCCCTCCTGATGTGATCACTTGGCTTATAGGTGCCAGTATAGGAGCTTAGGGGTCTAATTGTCTGTGCCCTGACAATTTCCTCAGTTGTGCCTGCAACATCCGCCTCTTGGGAATTGTCACTTGGTGTCTAGGGGCAGTACCCCAGGCCTGTTCCTAGACTGAGGGGTGTCAGCTTAGAGTGGTGTGTGTGTGTGTGTGTGAATGAGTGTGTGCTGTATGTGTAGAGTGTGTGTGTGTGTGTGTGTGTGTGTGGTGTATGTATGTGGTGTGTGTGTGGTGTATGTGTAGGGTGTGTATATGTGTGTGGGGGTATGAGTTTGTGTATGTATATGTGTAGGGTGTGTGTATATATGTATGTGTGATGAATGCATGAATGTATGTGGTGTGTGTCTCTCTTATGTAGAGACAGGATCCACCTTTCTCAAACTGGCTGGGCTGATGACCTGTGGCACTCACTGTGGGAAACTGGGGCATCCTTTGTGTTTGCTGGGTGCTCAGCTCTTGATAGAAGTCATGGAGTTGGGGGTCAGGGTCAAAGAAAGGGAGGGTTCTTTGCTTAGGTGGGTGTAATGGCCAGTTTTGCCTGGGGGGAGAGGCTGTGAGCATTTATTGGCCTCATTGGAGCCCAGAATCATCCTGTCCTGTGAGGCTCAGAGAGGGTTAAGTAGCTCCCGAAAGACACACAGCAGACACACATCGTGAAGGGGATAAAGAGTTTTTGTGTCTGTCCGCCTTCAGGGTGATAGTGCTTAGGGGATTATCCTGCTTCCTCCCCAGAAGGCCATGTTCTTATCCTTGGCTCAGGGTAGGCCCTGAGCAGCCCTGGGAGGCCCACTTCCCAGGCAAAGCTTTTTCCTTGGCACAGACACGTCCCAGGCTGCCCGCCCTGTTCTGGAAGACCAGGAGTGGCTTCTCCTGCCACTCTGAGCCAGGCATTCAGAAGACCTGCCCCCTGCCTCCAGTCTTGTTTGACAATGCGCCCTTTGTCCCCTGGTCCAGCCTCCTCCCAGCTCCCAGCATAGTGCCCCCGCCTATGATGTCATGGCAGGCCCTTTCAGCCAGGTCCCAGGGGGATGGCCAGTGAGGAAGCCAGCAGACTAGGAATGACTGACCTGCTCGTTACCATGACTGAGCTGCCCTGAACCCTTCAAGGTCAGGGTTAATGTTCCCTCGTGTGTGTGTGTGTGTGTGTGTGTGTGTGTGTGTGTGTGTGTGTGTATGTGAGAGAGAGAGAGAGAGAGAGAGAGAGAGAGAGAGAGAGAGAGAGAGAGAGGTGGGGGGGGAGGGGTAGGTAGAGGTCATCCTATTTATACAGCAGCACACAGGTCCCAGCTGGGTCATTGGCTTTGCCTTTTTCTCTTCTCTCTGCAAGCACCTCCAGCCTCTTGGCCTATGAGTGGGTGAGTCACGGAGCTGGCCTCTCCCAAGAGCCTTGGGCGTGAGACCCTGGCTTCCTGCCAGTCAGAGGGGCTGCTGGGCCAGGACCATGCCCCTTGGTGTTCCTGCATGTGGCTTCATGCTTGGCCTCCCTGGCTACACAAGGACTCTGTGGGGCCTAGCTGTGGGCTTGAGGGAGCCTCAGACTCAGATTGAGTTTAATTTAGAGCACAGGGGTCTGTTCAAGTCTGGGTACCCCAGATCCTGTGTCAGCATTTAGAAATGAGGTCTTTTGTAGGGTGACTGCAGATAGAATCACTGTGACTTTCCTGGGTGGCTGCAATCCCTGTACAGTGCCATCATAATCAGGAGAGAGTCTCAGGAAGGAGACAGAATGGGCCAACATGGCCATAGGAAGGACACTTGGACTTCCTGTGGGCGGAAGAGGCTTCCGACATGCCCAGGAACCTTGGGTACAGCCCATCAGGCCTCCATAGCTGTGGGAGAATCCATTTCTGTGTTTTGAAGGACCTTCCTTGTGTTTTTTCATAGCAATTTAGGAAAGACTTGGCCCGGAACCCAGTATCTGGAGTAGGTTTACCTGGGCTCACTGCCTGCCTGCTGTGTGACCTTGGACACTTATTCAGCCTCTCTGTACTTCTCTCTGCACCTGGACAGTGTTTTAGATGGCTCTCAGGCCAGGCTGTCAGATGACTGGGTAGGACGCCAGCAGAGCTTGATGAGAGGGCTGGTCACCAAGATGGCAAGAGCTATTCACTTTGGTCTGTTACCATGGTGACCACTTAGACCCTGAGATGGAAGCAGTATTGCCCTGTGGGAAGAGTCTCTTCTTCCACCTTGTGACATGGAGCTGTGGCAGGCACACAGATGGAAAATAAAAGGGAGAGGCCTAGG
Source organism: Arvicanthis niloticus (assembly GCF_011762505.2). Lineage (NCBI taxonomy): Eukaryota > Metazoa > Chordata > Mammalia > Rodentia > Muridae > Arvicanthis > Arvicanthis niloticus. The sequence continues at coordinate 15,740,593 of NC_133432.1, read as the reverse complement.
GACACAGACGCCTTTAGGGTGTCTTGCCCACCCCCACCAGGGGCTGGGTGGTTCTATGTAGACCATGCTGGTCTTGAACACACAGCGATCCACCTGCCTCTGCCCCCTAGCGCTGAGATTAAAGGTGTGCGATACCATGCCTGGCTGACCTCTTTTTATGTTCTAGAAAACTGAGCTCCTGTCAAGGTAGAGGAGGGATATGGTGAAGGCAGGTGTGTGGCCCAGCTGTTCAGGGTGGCCTGTTTATCAGCTTGGGCTCCACACCCATGGTCAGGCATCCCTTTGCAGAGAGGCTCCCATGTTCCTGCAGAGTCTTCACGGAGGCTCTCAGTTTCTGCCAGCAGTGGACTGTGTCTGCCGCCAAGGACTGACCCAGATCTGCAAGATCTGTGAGGAGCAGGCACAGTCTACAAGGCCCATGTCCCTGTTAGAGTCACCAGTGGTGAGGAGAGGAGTCTGGCACGCCTGCTCCGGCTCCCACCCCAGATGCTCATTTAACCACTTCCGCCTTGCTCTCTCTATTCTGTATGGAAGAGGGACCGTGAGGCTGGAGATCTGAGCCGAGGGAACGTAGAAGTATCTCAGGATACAGCTCTCTCTGGTCTCCTCGTGGCAGTGGGAGGACTCTCTGTTCCTTCTTAGGTTTAGCACAAAAGTTCCATGTGACTAATGAGGGCTTCAGGCCCAGTTGGATCCAGGCACTTGGTCTTCTCTCTTTTGAAGTCTGCACTTAGCAGCCCCGTGTGGGAGAGCTCACTGTTTCTGATGTGCGCACAGAATCATTGCAGGGGCCCTACTAATGTGACACCCACCTATGACCCCAGCATTTAGGAAGCTGTGGGCAGGAGGATCAGAAGTTCAAGGTCTTCTTCAGCTATATAGTGATTTTGAGGCCCGCTTCTTGAGCTGGGGCTAGCCATAGGGTGCTGTGGTTAGCTGTCAGGGAGACTGGAGTGTGCTAAGAGGAGGCTGGGCCCGCCGCTGTCTGCCTCCACAGGGTATAGAAAGAGCTGGTGTAGACCCCCAACCAGCCTGATGTTGACCAGTTAGTGTGTCTCTTTGAGGTAAATAAAGCTTGTGGATGGATGGCTCACTGGGCTACACATCCGGTCACCAGGGCACTGGGCCTAGCATGAGTGTTTTGCCTGTTGTAGGCATTCCTGTTGTACGGGCTGCTGCCAGAGGTTTGCAAAACTGGCTGGCTGAAGGCACAGATGGGTCTGTCTTGGAACCTGGGGCCACCTCTGTATTTGAGTGGCAGGCTGGGTTACTGGGTAGTCACCTCTTTTCAGAGACTGCATTGAGAGATATCTAGAAGTGGAGCTGGCTTTCTGGCTTTACCTGGAATATTTGGGCTCCACGTGCTCTCCCAGCCACTTTACTGAGTTGCAGCCGAGTTCCTGGGTCTGTGCTATCCATAATCTTGCCTGGCTTGCGTGCTGTGGGGCCTGGCAAATCCTCTTTTGTCTCCTGTCTAGGCCCTCTTCTCTGGATCCTTAGTGATCTGGCCCTGTCCATTTTGGGATCCTCGGTGGGCAAAGTCACTGAAACTGCCCTTGGGATCTAGGGTATCTGGGTACTTATTGCCCTTGGCTCCTGGCTTCAGAGTCTCCAGATTCTTGATTGTTGTCTGATGTCAGGTCTCTTCTCGATCATTGCGGAGTTGCTGGGCCATCACTGGCGCCTGTGTATGTGCCCTGACTGTGCTGATCCACAGGGTGTTCTTTTAGTTGGGTGTCCAGGTGGCCACAGGTTTCTCTGCTGGCTAGCAGGGAAGATGGGGTGGGTAGCGCTACCTACATCAGGGACAGGGAACTGCACTGCAGGGGTCCTATGACTGGGCAGCTAGTGACCAGCGATGTTTGGCTGCAGAGACACATCCACAGGTGGCAGTCTGCTATTCCTTTCAGGCTATCAGTGATCTCTCCTGGATATCTCCAGAAGCATCCTGAGGACTGTGTGTAGGGAGGGACAGACAGGTAGTTTCCAGTGGCCAGGCAGGCAAATGTGTGCTTAGGTGGACAGGTGGGCAAGTGGGGCTCTGGCCCTGTCTGGCTTGCAGGGTCTCGTGCCTCGCATGAAACTAGATGTTCTGAGAAAACTAGATGTCTCCTAGTCTAGGCCCACGGCGAGCTGGTGGGTTGCAGCCCAGCAGGCTATGAGTTATTTCTGGACAAGCCCAGCTAGCCTCAGGTTTTGTGGGCTGAGGTGGGTTAGAGAGGGGATCTTACGCTCATTATGCTGGGCATGGCGTCTCTGGGGCCTATAGGGAGTCCTATCAAGGGCCTCTTGGAGGAGGCATGAGTGTTCGTGCCTACATGTGTGTCTGCCCACATTGTGATAATTACCTCAGTGTTTTGAATTGCATGGTGTGGAAGTGTTCAATGCTTTCTTAGTGTGCAGCCGATCTCCAGAGCCTTCTGCCTGTGAAGTTTTGCCCGGAGACCCCCTCCCCCATGCCCGTCATTTCCCTCTTCCCTATCGTAGCTGACACTGTCTCTGGCCACCTGCTTGTGTGTCACCTGGGCTCTGAGTCTCTCTTGTGCAGGACCTAAGCTTGGCTGCCCAAGCTGTAAGGACCTGGGTCTCTGTGTCCCTGCTGAGAGACGGGCCTGGCTTTCCCTACTGGCTGTGGCCATTTGCTTCCCTCCGTCACTGGACCAGGACCTGGAGTAAGCAGAAGGCTTCAGGGCCACCCAGCAAGTGTCACTACCCCTTGCCCCTGGCACTTAGACCCCAGCCCATTCTGATGCTTTCTCTCTGTGGGCAGTGGTCACGGAGGTGGCCAGATGGAGGGGAGGACTTGATGGAAATCTGAGGCTACCCAGGGTGGCTGGGGCCTGAGGAGAAGGAGCTGGGGAGGAGTGGGCAGAACCTGATGTGGGGACCAGAGACTTGCATGGCCGGGGGTCACCAGCTATGGTTTAGCCTCCCCTTTCCCCAGTTTAAAGTTAAGTAGTGGGCTGGGGAGATGCTCACCGGTGGCGCATGCCTGAGAACCTGAGTTCCATTCCTGGAACCCAGGGAGACGAGCCAGGCATGACGGCGTGTGCTTGTACTCCCAGCTCTGAGGAGGCAGACACAGCCCAGCTCCTCAGGGAATCCCAGGTCCCAGTGAGAGCTCCTGTCTCAAAATACAGGTGGTTGTATTCCTGGGGGTGATACCCAGGTTTGATCTCTGGTTTCTGTGTGTATAGACACATGTGTACACACACACATATGCGCACACACACACAATAGTAAAAATTAAGCACAAAGAAAGCCATGAGGAAGAAGTGACTCTGTCTGCTTTGGCAGGAGCTGGTTGTTGGCTGCAGCCCAGGGGACACCCATGTGGCTAAGTACCAGAACCTGTGGCCCACACTTAGCTGTAGTTTCTCAGTGCCCAGGTAGCCAAGGCCTTTGGATGTTGTATGGTCCTGGGCAGAGGAGCGCCTCTCTCTGTGCTGTGGTTTCCCCATCCGTTGAATGGTTCAGGTGTGTTTGGTGTCAGGCTCACAGCCTTCAGCCACAGCAGACACCATCAGCAGGGACCATGATGGAGACTCAACTGCTGTGCAGAAGAAAGGGAGACCCTGTGAGGGCCACATGGAATCTAGAGGGCTTGAAGCCCTTCCCCTGGAACAGTGGCTTTCTAGAGGTAAAGAAAGACTGGCCTGCAACTCTTCATCAGTAGCTTCCCGGTGAAGCCTCCTACCTGAAGCACAGAGAAGTCTATACCCAGCCCAAGGATGCACAGCAGGGTAAAGGGTAGAGTTGGTCTTTGGCATTGGTCCAGCCATTTGGGACAGTAGCTTATGTGGCACTGTTGACAGGGGAGCTCTCTAGGATTGGGTGGCTCTTGTTGGCATCATTTCTACTCAGTGACCAAGAAACTGTGACTTGGCTTTCAGTCTCCATTGCTTTGACCATGTGCTTGATCCAGCCAGGGGTGGGGCCGGGGAGGAGGAGTCCTGTGTGGTGGGAAGATGATGTGGGTACAGGGTTGGGGGCCTTTAAAATTGTCCCCAGTGCCTAAGTTTGGTCAGGAGCCTCAGAAACCCTTAGAGAAGGCATTGCTAGCCTCCCCATGTGGCAATATGGGGTTCCTGGCAACTTCTGGCTCTCACAGAAACACAGGAGCAGGGAGGTACATCTGTCAGGCAGAGTGTGTAGCCATTGTGGTTCCTGTCCACAAGGCTTTAGGTATCTGTGGGAACTGGGCTATACCATGTCCTCCTGGGATTCCCCAGCTCAGGCAGTCTGGGTTCTGAAGCCTGAACAGGGGCCCTGAGCCCATGGTGGATAGGAGCTCTGACTTCTGATTGCTACACACATTCTAATTCTGGGATAAGCCCCCCCCCCTTCTACTATAAGTTTGATGGCAGTGGGTGCCCCATGGCTGTCACCCCCACTTCCCCCTTATTCCATCTCCCGTGTCTAAGCTAGGCCAATGGCTGTGTCTCAGAATGCCACATACCTGTCTGCAGTCCCAGAAGGAGGTTGCTGCCATGGGGCGGGGACACAGGTGAGCCCTTTATCACTGGGGCTGCCCACTTCTGCTGGTCACAGTGTCTGTTGTGCTGGCCAGCATTGTGAGGAGAAGGAAGTGGGCAAAGGATTTGGGCGTGTGTGCCACCTAAGGTGCGTGATGCACAGGAATGGCCTTGGAGGATGTCCCGGCCAGAGGCTGTGACTGTAGTAATGCACACCCTGGGTTCAGCTAATCCCTGCCCCTGCAGAGTGACACTGCTCCGTGGAGGCAGTCTTGTTGAGATTGCCATCTGAGAGCCTCTTGCCTTCCAGGCTTCTCCTTTGGCGCTGCCTAGACAGGTTCCTCTTGGCAGGCTGTGCAGCCAGGACCCTGCTGTCCCCCAGGCTGCAGCCACTCCACCATGAGGTGTGTGAAGACGTCCCTCCCTGTTGCAAGCTTGTGAGGCTTCTGTCTGGCTCCTACCCGATGCTCTGCCATCTGCTCACTTCCCTTCCCAGTTGCTGTCGCCCCATCCCACAGTCTGTCTCTAGCTTGGACATTTATAGTGGTTCGCCAGCTGTGCTACCCGTGGCAAAAACGCGGATGTTGTACTGTCCCTCTGTCACCTTCTGGGGCTCCCCATTGTTCCTGGAACAGAATCTGTTCGAATTCACCGTGGTCTGTGGGGCCTTGAGTGACCCCCTTCAGTCTAATTCAGTGGTGTTCTCAGACATAGAACATGTAGTCTCGCCCCTGGGCTTTTGTTGGGATGATGCTCTCTGCCCGGAACACTCTGCCTCCTTGTATCATGACTGTATAAAGCCTGTGTGTGCCGGGGTTGGGTACCCACCCTTTTCCTTTCTGACCTGTGCTGTGCCCCTGTGGACAATTGTGTGAGTTGGTCACACACTGTGTTGTCTTAAGTGTCTGGATCCCTTTACTCAATGTGACATCCCTGGAGTCATCTAGTGTGGTTTATGTCATATCCTGTTTTTCTTTTCTTTGTCTTTTTCCTTTTGGCTAAGAAGCACTCTCATTGAATGGGCAGGCCATGCTACTGGGCGTTTCCACCTTGTGACTGTTGGGAATGGGGTCGTTCTCAACACGCAGGCATGCCCGTCTGACTCCTGAGTTCTTTGGGCTCCTAGGAGTAGGATCGCAGATCTTCATTGATTCTGTATTTCATGTGTTGAGGACCTGCCAACTTGTTTTCCTAATTTGTATTTGTTTTCCAAGCTGGCACCAAACGAGGCTGAGGGTAGAAGATGTGAAAAGTGGGTTGGATAAATTCTTAGGGATGGGGTCTCCAGTGGGGGTGTGGTCACCCGTGGGGGCGGGGCCACTCATGGGGGTCACCAGTGAGGGTGGGGTCGCTCATGGGGGTGGGGTCATTTCTGGGGGTGGGGCCACTTGTGTGTGTGGGGTCACTCATGGGGGTGAGGTCATAGAGTCTTTAGCTTTAGGGCCACCCAGCACATGGGGGCACTGGAAAGGACTTGGTAGTGTGACCTTGGGCCATACAGCTCCTTTGTTCCTAGGGAATGCCCTGTGAACTCTGGGCCAGCCAGGCCGGGCCAAGGTATGAGGTTCCCCGAGATAGCTTAAGAGGCAGCCTCTCTGCCTCCTCTACATTTCCACCGGCCAAGAGGGCAGGCATTGTGTATCATTCCCACCTCCCAGCCTTCCTGTGCATCCCCAGAATCAAATCCGCAGGTGTTGCATGGTGCTGGACCACATGACGCAGGACAGTCAACCTTGGGGTGGGGTTGCATTGCTGGTGCTGTGGGCTCGAGGTGTGGTGTAGACCTGTGTATCCCAGCCCCTCCCTTGGCAGCAGCTTGCCTCAGGTACAAGCCAGCTGCCATGTTGGCCTCCACATACTCTGTGTTCATAAGTGTCATGTGACATGTCTCAGTTTGGTGCAAGGTAGTGTTTGTGAGCCAGAGTTCTTGGTAGCAAGTAACAGAAAGTCAGCCAAGGCTGACAGCAGAGCCACGCCTGCATGGGTGCTCGGGGATGGCTGTCCACTGGGGTCGCAGGCCGAGTTATCTCTTATCCCTTTCTTTCTGCCACAGGCTCACTTGTGCTTGTCTATAGTTAGCAACTGTTTTGTTTGTTTGTTTGTTTGTTTGTTTAATTTTAAGTTGGGAATTTAGCCCAGGACTTCACAAATGCTAGGCAGGTACTATATTACTGAGCCATGCCCCTGCATAGGCCGTCACTGGGGATTGAAGGCAGAAGTACTGTATCCCCAGCCCTTTTCCCTCCCTTCCTCCCCTCCTTCCCTTCTTCCCTTTTTTCTCCCCCTTCCCTTCTCTTCCCCCTTTCCCTTCTTCTCTTGCTCCCACCCTGCTCACTCCAGCCCCGCTTGCTCTGGCCCAAAGTATGTATGTATGTATTTATTATATGTGAGTACACTGTAGCTGTCTTCAGACACACCAGAAGAGCACATCAGATCCCATTACAGATGGTTGTGAGCCACCATGTGGTTGCTGGGAATTGAACTCAGGACCTCTGGAAGAGCAGTTAGTGCTCTTAACCACAGAGCCATCTCTCCAGCCTGCTTTTCTTTTCGTCTTTTCTAAAGACAGGCTTTCTCTGTATATCCCTGGCTATCCTAGACCTCACAACTCACTTTGTAGGCCAGGCTGGCCCTGAATTCAGAAATTTTCCTGCCTCTGCCTCCCGAGTGCTGGGGTTAAAGGTGTGCTCCGCCATTCGTGGCTCTTTTCACTTTTGGAGACAGGGTCTCACTTAGTTTCTCTAGCTGACTTTGAATTTGCAATCCTCCTGTCTCAGCCTGCTAAGAAGATGGATGAACAAGTCTATGCACAGTGCTTGGCTGTTGGTCTTCTGATCCTTCTGCTTTGTGTGCTGTTGGGCCTCTGTGTGCCAGAGTTTGGTGTTGCTGCCACACTGGAGGAAAGGGACTGACTTTGAGGTGTGACCTGGGAGGGGGCGTGTCTGTGTGTGTGTGTGTGTGCGCGCGCACGCTCGTGCGTGTATGTATGTGTACGTGTGTGGCGCTGGGCATATTTATAAAGTACCTTACATTGGTGGCATCTCCTTGACCTTGAGGGGTAGGGACAGTGCCACCTACACTTTGAAAGTGAGAGAGCTAAGGTTCTGAGAAGGGACCGTACTCCCTGAAGCTATGGTTCTTGGCATGGTTCTTGGTCCAGTGTTCTTGTGTTCATAAGTGTCATGTGACATGTCTTTTTGATGATAGGTTCTGTGTGAGCCAGAGTTCTTGGTAACAAGTAACAGAAAGTCACTCTGGGCCATCAGAGCTAAGCCACGGCAGCTGCCCCGGGTGCTCAGGGATGGCTGTCCACTGGGATCGCAGGTTGACTTTACCTGTTCATCCCTCAGCCAGTCACCGCCTCCCTTTCCTGACCGTCTGATTGGCCATGCCAGGTCACATGACTCTTCTTGGGGCCTGGGTTGGAATGTCAGGTGCACACTGGTAGGTTGAGTTGCGTTGGGACTGAATGCATATAGTCAGGACCTCCAGCTTGGGAAGGGATTGGCTCTGCAGTCTTCTCTCCATGTTTCATTTCCCTGCATGAGACCTGTCACTGGTTGATGTAGGCCATCTGTGGCTCGGAGGACAGTTGTTACCATTTAGCCTAAGGCCAGGGTGAAATTATAGGGAGCTAGGGGTCTGGTCAGTCTCCTCCTCATCCTCCTGTATCACTGCTTGGGTACAGCCCCAGCCTCAGTTCTGGGTGTAATGTGAAAGGGAGGGCCTTTAGTGAAAGAGAAGGACCATAGGGATGTCTCAGACTTTCCATGGGGCTCCCTGCTCCTGCAGTCTCTCAGTTCCCATTCTTGAGAGGACTGGACTATTGTCATTGCCCTTCTTGTATTAGCCATGGAAGTTCCTGCCTGGAAGGTAGCCTTTATCCATCCTGGACCTGTTTGTTGCCCGCCTGTCCAGGATGCTCGTGTCTTGTCCTGGCTGTCTCTAGTGTGACCCTTAGCATCCTGTTCCCCGACTCCCAGTGGCAGCAGGCCAACCTCATCTGTGTCCTTTCCACATCACGAATCGGTCTCTGGGTGAGGACGAAAGAGCAGCCAAGCAGCCTTGCTTAGCAACTGTTGTCACCCTGTGACCCTTCGTGGGTCACTGCTGTGTACCGCTCTGCTAGCGCACAGCTCAGGGACAGGCCCAGCAGCTGTGAGCTGGTGCTGCCAGGGGCTTTTGAAGAACTTTGCCCTGGAGATCTGGAAAGTCCCAGCTGTGGGATGAACTGGCTGACCAAGGTGGGTGTGGGAGCTGTCGGATGGCTGTGGGGATGGTGTCCACGCCGAGGCTCCCAGACCTGCTGGTCCAGGCCTGTCGAGTAGTGAGATGGCTTGTGGAGGCTAGGCAAGGTGTCGTGGCTTTGGGCTGCCATTGAAAGGAGGCTCAGGCAGGAGGAAGGACTAGGCCCCAGTGGCTGTGGACCAGCTGCCTCCTGTTCAATTTGTTTTTTTTCTCTTCTCTCCACAGGCACCTGTGACGAGGTCACCTGCCAGCAGATGACCGAGACCAGCCCTTAGTCCTAGGTGTGGTCAAGAGTGTATTGGGCTCCAAAGCCTACCTGGACCCTACCACCATGTCAGGATCCACACAGCCTGTGGCACAGACATGGCGGGCAGCTGAGCCCCGCTACCCACCCCATGGCATCTCCTACCCGGTGCAGATAGCCCGGCCCCACACGGTAAGGGGCATGTCTGTTCTGCAGTCCCACCTCTGCTACTGCAATGTATCTTCTGAAGCCAGGCCGATGCGGCCTGTATTGATTTGGTCTCAGTGGGGACACTGGTGGCAGCCAGGTGTGGTGATGGAGGCCTGTACAGTCTCAGGATTGAGGAGGTGAAGGCAGGAGGATTTCCATTTTGAGACCAGTCGAGGCTATGTAGCAGGTCTTATTTTAGTGTGGGAAGGTAGAAGCGGAGGCTAGGCTGAGTGGACACTCTGTTCCTATCTTGTGGACTTCTTGGCTTGTACAATAGAGCACCCACGGTGTACACTCCCCTCACAGCAGGGCCCATTTCTGCTGTGTTGGGACCGGGGTGGTTTTAGGGAGGGAGACTGAGGTGGTACTTTTTCCTAACCCTCAAGGTCTTGGTGCCTCTTTAGCTGTAAGACTCTGAAGCCCAGAGCAGGGTCCTGTTCCTGTTCACTTCGTACTGCAGAGCAGGCAGGCTGGGCCTTTGCATCATTTCCGTTGGCCTTTATTGTGTGCCTGTTATACCTTCCTGGCTGTTGAGTGAAGGAGTGTGATGTGAGATGTAGCAGTCACAGCTGGGTGGCAGTGTGTGTGTGTGTGTGTGTGCGCGCGCGTGCAGACTTGAGGGAGAAAGAGACTGTATGTGTGTCTAGGCTCATTTCTGTCTCTCCTTGGTGGTGTGGTCCATTTCTGTGACAGAGCTGTATCTGAGTGGGACATGTTTCTACTTGTGAGTCACAAATGCTTTCCCATGAGCCCCAGGGCCTGGCCTTAGGGTCCCATGCACAGTGGCTCTCCCAGAATGGAGAGCCTATGTGCAGAGCCAGCTATACCCTCTCAGAGTGGCAGGTCCTTGGATGGGAGCAGCTGGGCCTTGAGAGAGAAGACAAGCCCTAACCATCATTCTGGGGTAGCAGCCATGGCAGTGTTGGGGCCCAACCGGTTATTCATTTGCTGTTTGAAGCACTGGGTCCCGACCAAGCCAGCAGCAAGGACATCAGCTCTCCAGGCTGGCGGGTGACCCAGACGTGCCATTTATTTAATATGGGAGGCTCTCAGTTCTGTCATCTATAAAGCAGGGTAACGGCAACACCCACAAGGATGCCTATGCGTGTCCCCATGTGACTGTCTGCTGCCACCATAACTTGATACTGTTAAAGCCATTTCCTGGATGGGGTTCTGCCTGGGGTCCTACCGTCCCTTTCCCCTCCCCCTCCCCTTGCCCCCATCCCAGTCCCCTAGGCAGAGCAGATGCCCCCCTTCATTCATACTGCTTATCCACTCTCTGTGTGGGCCCAGCCTCAGGGAGCCCTCTGGCTGCTGTGGCCCCTTCCCTCGTACTTGACTTCTCGCTCTTTGCCCCGTTTGTGTCCTCTCCCCAGCGTTTAGGGTCACTGGCTGACCCCAGGCACCTCCTACTCTCCTGCTGGGCCATTGGTGACGCAGGATGACCCAGTGGTTACTAACCCCTCTGGGGTGAGTGTGGCCTGATGGGATAGCTACAGGTTGGAACATGTCTGTCTCCTGGTGGGGCCCACGTGCTTCTTTCCAGGGAACCTGCTTGCTCTTGGGCCTCCAGCCCTTGCTGGGCCGCCAAGCAGGGCTCTGCTGATCCCCAGGGTCTGTGGAAGGTTTCTCTCTGGGTGGATATTGAGGCCGCATTACTTTTCTTTGCTGGCTTGGTGAAGCCTGGGCTCTGTGATCTGGAGCCCCTGGTCCTTTTCGTCCTTTTCGGCCTTCCCCGTACTCCTGTCCCACAGCCCTCCCCCCACCCACTCCCTCAGGTGCCTTCGCTAGCCCTGACCTTTCTGCAGCCTGCCCTCTCAGCCCACCCACCCTCATTTCCCCAGCCTTCCCCAAGGCCCTTTCTCAACTCAAGCCCTTCCCAGCCCCCTCCCCCAGCACTGTACCCCACTTCTTTCCTGTGGTCCAAGGGTGGCTAGAGCATAGACCGGAAAAGGCCCTGTGCTTTCCCCTTAACACTTGTGTCTTAGGAGAGAGAGGGCAGAGAAGACGAGCCATGGAGCCATAGCGAGGTGACGCCTGTAAGAGAGCATCTCGGGGAGTTACCATGTGTTCTAGCCCTGGTGCGGTGACCAGCTCAGTGTGTGGTGTCCTGGGCCTGGGGAACATGATGTCTGGGTCTGGGCCACTTACGTACTCTAGCAGGCCTGTTTTCCCAGAAGTTCTGCCCTCTCAGTCAAGTGAGCTGCTTATACAATGGCTGGGGTTCTACTGAAGTAACGTCATGCTTGGGCCATGAGCTGGTCTCTGTGTGTGATGTGACAGTAGGGACGGCAAGTATAGGGACCCCCCTATACTAACAGCACCAGACTGTTAGTCCCCTCGTGTCATCGGGAATAGCATGCTTTCTGTAAGCACCAGGCTTCACTGCCCCGACCCTATAGTTTGTCTCCCTCCCCGGCCTCCATGCTGCTGGCAATGGGGTGCAAGAGCCACGTACCTGCAGGTCAGTGCCTGGCAAGGTGCGTGCCAGGGACGCCTGACAAAGTTGGCTGTGCCTACCCTTGGCCTTGGGCCTAGCTGGCTGACTCTTAGCTATGGGGTGGACCTGTGGGCTGTTTCCAGGTCAGGAACTCTGCTGGGCCACACAGGGCTCAGCCTGCTGTCTAATGGCACTGGATGCTGTCTGGGGCTGATATCCTGGGTGTGTGGGCATATTTGTGGGGTCCTGCACTACCTGCACATGTCACATGTGTACTGCCTTAGGGTCTTCATCTGTCTACCCGGCCATTCATTAACTCACTGTCTCGGCCACTGACCTGTCTGCTACTTCATCCACTCATTAATGACTTTGCGCGTTCATTTGTGTGACAAATGCAGATTAGGTTTGTCACATGCCAATTCCCAAGCCTTGGGGGCAGAGCTGTGCAGGTGGAGAAGCCCTGTCCCTTTGGGGAGTTGACATTCTCTTGGGGAACAGTGAGCAGAGATGAGGCTAGAGGAGGCCATATTTAAGTGGAGAGCCAAATGTTGGAGCTGGGACCGAGAGGAGGGACAGGCGGGTGCGCGGCGTCCGGATGCGCAGTGCTCCAGGCTGAGCGAAAACCCTGACTCGAGGCTCTGTTGGAGTGAACACACTGTTCAGGAGTGATCTGTGAATCCGGGGTTCACAGGGTTTGGCTGAACTCTGCCTCCATATGATCTTCTGTGACTCTCTACTTCTTAGACTTGTGCTGGGGTACAGTGTGTTTCTTGGGGGCTCTCCACTTGTTCTGTTTGTACTGGAAATATCTGGGGGCTGGGGTGGGCTTCTACTCCTGAGTCAGGTGTTGTAATCACCCATGGGGCATGCTTGGAACCTGTGACCCATGACTGTCCCAGTTCCCTGTGGAGGTGCCAGTTGAGCCTTACCCTGCAGAACCTGTGCTGTCCTTGCTGTGTGACCGGGAAGGATTGTTCACCTTCCTGGGACCATTATTCTCTTGATGTTCAGACTGCCCTTGATATCCTCCGTGTGTGGCTGCCTTGGGGGTCACATTAGTCATCTGTGAAGAGGGCTTGGTTGCTGTGACCTGAGTATGGGATCATTTCTCTTGAAGTCCTCCTTGCAGGGCTGTCCTGATATCCTTGTCCTCCTGGGTCCTGTTTTGCAAGGTCTTGATTGCCAGATCCTTCCCTTGCGGTTTGGTCTCTGAAGTTTCCTAGTTGCTCGCCGTCTAGGGGCAGGATACCGGCTGCTTCCACATCCTCGGTGCGCCTGACTGCTGCCATTGATCCTTTGCAGTAAGAACTGCTTTAAGACACAAAGCCAGGGGCTGGACAGATGCCTCAGCTCCTCAGTTAAGAGCCTGCGCTGCTCTTTCAGAGGATCTGAGCTTGGTTTCAAGCACCCACATCCAGCAATTCACAGCTGGTTCTAACTCCAGTGTCCTCATGTTCTCTTTGGCTTACGTGGGCGCTGCACACAGAGACATACACACAGACACATAATTAAAGATAAAATGAAATCTAAAACAAAATAAAAAAGACCAAGAAAGGAGCAGAAAATATGCCAAAGGAAAATTAAGTTACCTATAGTCCACGCTGTCTGCAGCCATACCCAAGTCAGACATTACTAATCGATTGCTGTGCATGTAACCAGGTGTCCAGGCTAATAGAATAGATTGATTGGCCTGGTACAAGGTGGCAGCCTGTCTTTTTTTTTTTTTTTTTTTTTTTTAAATTAGAGATGGTGTGCACACTTGTTCTCTCCCACGTCTCTCATTCTCCCACAGTGATAAAGTGATGATCTTGGTCCTTGTGAAAAATGTAAGAAGGCTTTATGTAGGGGTTGGTGGGATCCAGGTTAAGACTGAGGGTGCTAGTGGGTGACGAGGGTGCCTGGCACCTCGATGAGACTTCAAGGTTGGGAATTTATCAACTGTGTTGACTCCCTGCACTCCTGCTGCAAGGGTAGCCTAAGGTTGAGGCCTCCTTCACAGACCATGACGACCCAGGTGTGGTCAGAAATCACATCATTGTTCAAAGCAGGAGGGTGTAGCCTGCCTTTCCCCCTCTGCATATTTCATAAGCTAGCTGGTTTTCTCATGGTGGGCAGGGCTCCTAAATGGCTGCTTGGCTGGGACCTGGGTTTACATAGCCCCATCTGTGCTGGCTACGCAATCCTTCCCTCCCCTTTGTGCCTGAGCCTGACTCTCAAGGCGATACCTGTCCGAGGATACCTGGGTCTCCATCTTAGGTAGATACATTTCTGTCTGTGGGCCACTCCATGCTCACCAGTGCCCTGCTAGGGCAGTTCCCAGCCCTGTGTCAGTGGGCAGGGCCTGGGAGAAGTGACCCATTCTTCTCTCTAAACCCGCAGCTGGGTGGTGTGGGCAGTGGAAAGGTGGGGTTTGCAAGCTGACCGTCCAGCCTGTGGCCTTAGAGCACCTGTGCTCCCCCCCACCCCCGCCCCCTCGGGTACACCAGCTGGAGAGTGTGGCAATATAGGAACACCACAGGTTCCAGTGAGGTCTGTGTGGAGACGTGGAGTCCAGTGTCATGGTTTATCACTCTCTTCCACATTAAGAAGAGTACCTTGTAGCTACAGGGCTCTAAGCATGGTGGGACCATCGCAGTGGCAATTGTAGCTAGAGGACACAGGCTGGGAACTCATCCGGGCCTCTTGGTGCAGGGTGGCAAGGAAGCTGCCATTGCTCCTGCGCTTGCTCACTGCTCCCTTTCTTCCACAGGACGTGGGGCTACTTGAGTACCAACACCACCCTCGTGACTATACCTCACACCTGTCACCCGGCTCCATCATCCAGCCACAGAGGAGGCGGCCCTCACTGCTTTCTGAGTTCCAGCCTGGGAGTGAACGGTGAGGAGAAGTTGCGACTTTTTGACTAGGCTTTGGTGTCTTTGAGGTAGAAAACCGAGACCATTTGTGGGTAAAGCTGCAGGGGTCCAGACTTCAGCTCTTCCAAGTGCCACTTATTCCTGATGGCATCCTCCGGTCATGATGGGGTATACTCTCCCAGGAGCAGGGCAGTAGGTGGAGGAGGTAACTAGGACCATCTACACAAGGTTGAGGAGAATGGTTAAGAGCAGAAGAAGGCTCACACTCTCCACCTGATGGCTAGATCAGGTTTAATAGCAGGAGTGCTGTGATCAGCTAGTGATGTCTGCCCAGGGAGGAGAGTAGGAATAGTGTTGTGTATGCTGTTCTTTGCATAACCTCATGGTGCTTCTCAGGCCTGAGCTTTAAAACCCCCCAGGGATTTGTTAAAATGTAGGTCTTGGCTAGTAGCAGTGAGGTGGGTCTTAGGTTTTGTATTTCTGGTTAGCTTAGAAGGGACAGTGGGGTCTTCAGGCTGCAATGAGTGGTTTAGGCTGGGCAGTCACAAGGCCTCATGAGTCAGAACCATGTCCCCTCCTGTCAGGGAAGACAGAGGAACCTTCTAACAAGGCTCCTCATGGGAACCTGGCTAGATAGACACCTGGAGTCTTGGTCTCAAGCTTCTGACTCCTGTGTGATGTGTGTCCCTGGCCTCCCACAGGTCTCAGGAGCTCCACCTGCGCCCCGAGTCTCGCACCTTTCTGCCTGAGCTGGGCAAGCCCGACATAGAATTCACAGAGAGCAAGCGCCCACGCCTGGAGCTACTACCTGATACCCTCCTGCGTCCGTCACCCCTGCTGGCCACTGGGCAGCCAAGTGGGTCTGAAGACCTTACCAAGGTATACTCCAGCCAGGCCTATGGGTTCGTCTGCTGCTGCAGCTGCTAGTCTGGGCAGGAATGGGGCTGGGGGTGGAGGCAGGGAAAGGCTGGGTAGAGGGATGGAGAGCAGCTCTGGCATGGGTGTGAGGGTGGGACTGAGCACTAGAGCTGCTTGCCGTCAGGTAAGGAGAGGGCGTGGGGGATGGAAAGAATTGAGAAGATATCTCTAGCTGGCAGGAGTGTACGGACCCTGTGACAGGACCCGGCGTGTGCCTGTATTCACTGGCTGGTATGACTGGAAAGTGTTGGAGCGGTGAGGGTTCTCGAAGCCTTGGAGCAGAGGGTTGGGGGCTGATGGGCATAAGATCAGCCTTGGTGTCCACGTTAGCCTATTCTGTGTGCCATATGGGTGCTGGGCTACATAGGTGACAGCTTGTGTAGAACAGTGACTTGGGATTCCTCAGGCTTCATGTAGCAGACTGGACAGCCAGGACTGCCCCATGTTTGAACAAGCGTTCAGGAAGGGGACTCTAGAGTCCCTTGAGATGAGTCAGGATGGACAGTGCATGGTGCCTGGCATGTCAGGACCTGGAGTTGAGGACCTCAGACAGACTGACAGACAGATCTACTGCTGCCCAGGTCTAAATGGCTCTTTGGCTGCCAGGTGGGCTGAATGGGCCTACATCTGTAGCTGTGTAGACCTGAGGAGCCCCAGAGCAGTGTGAGGTCAAGCCCTGTCTCCATAGAGGCTGTCTACATTCCTTGTCTCGGCCTAATCCCATGTGTTCACACACCGTGGTGTGCTAGAGCAGGGGCTCTGAGGCTTGTCCCCGCTAGGCCAGCCCTCTACCACCAAGCTGTATCTTCAGACCTCTTTTACTATACGCAGGTGTGTACATATATTACTCGCCCCGCCCCCAAATAGAGTCGTGCTAAATTGACCAGGCTGGCCTTGAATGTACTCTGTAGCCTGGGCAGGCCTTGAAATCCCGACTTTGCCTAAGCTTTGCATATAGTTCTGAACAGCTCCAATGACAGGCCTGTGACTCTGATCCAGGCTTGCTCTAAGCCTTCTGTCTGTTCTCTAGACCCCACTTTGTTCCAACAGTGCTGGCCCAGGCTCAGCCATCTCTCTGCTTGATCTTCTTCCAGCTCCAGTTATCTTTGTCCCTTTGTGCCCACCCCTCCCCCCAGCTGCCCAGTCCCGTCACCATCCTGCTTCCCGTCCATCTGTCCGTCCATCCGTCCGTCCTCAATTGTTCACATTTGTCTATCCGTCTGTACTGTTCATCTATCCCCCACCTCACTGTTGTATCAGGATGGCCATTTCCTGGATGGTCAGGAACAGCTATCTCTGTGTGATTAGTCTAAGTGCCTGCCATGCCTTTAATGCTGTCAGGAAACTGAGAGTAACATCTGATCACTGTATGGGGGACTAGGGACCAGACTTGAAATGGGGAGTGACCACGCAGGACAGTGGAGTGGGGTTTTCCTCCTGTCTGTACTGCAAGCGAATGAGTCAAATATCCCCAGGTTAGGTGGGGGCCAGTATGGGGTGGCCAGTATGGGGTAGCCAGTAATGAGAGGCATAACCAGGAAGGCTACAAGGATGATAGGCTAATACCAAGTGTACACCTACAGAGTCTGTCATATGCCAAGGTCTTCCCAGCACTGTGGAAGCAACCTAGGACATCTCTGTTTGGACCTTGGGCTGAGAGCTAAAAGTGGGGGGATGGGATTCAGGTAGGCACCTCCTTTGGGAGACTCTTCCCTGCCCTAGGTCCTCTGTTATCCCTGAACCTCTCTCCCTGCTTCTTAGAAGGCAGGAGGGGCTGTGCATGGTAAGTCTTCATTAGTGAGTAGCAGGCAGGTGGGTGTCTCAGGACCTGCTCTGGTCTGGGTTTTGTATCTCCATAGGAACTTGTCAGCCTCTGCTGTCACTAGCCACCTGCCAGAGTGTCCCAGGTCTAGCCTGTAGTTTTTCTGAGGGTTTTGTCCTCACTGTCACCAGTGAGGCCACCTGTGGCTCAGGTGTTCTGGTACCCTGTGTTAGTTAGGGCTTGCCATTGCTGTGATCAAACACTGTGACCAAAAGCAGCTTGGGGAGGAAAAAGTTTATTTGGTACTCAGGTCTACATCACTGTTCATTAAGGAAGGAAGTCAGGACAGGAACTCAAAACAGGGCAGGAACCTGAAGGCAGGAGCAGATGCAGAGGCCATGAATGAATGCTGCCTTCTGGCTCACCCAGTTCTTAGAGAACTGAGGACCAGCCCAGGGGGTGGCATCATCCATGATGGGCTGGGTCTTCCCCATCATCACTAACTAAGAAAGTGCTATGCACACAGGCTTGCCTACAGCTCGATCTTACAGAGGTATTTTCTCAATTGAGAGTCCCTCCTCTCAGATGACTGTAGCTTGTTTTAAGTTGATAATAAAATTAGAGCCGGGCAGTGGTGGCGCATGCCTTTAATCCCAGCACTTGGGAGGCAGAGGCAGGTGGATTTCTGAGTTCGAGGCCAGCTTGGTCTACAGAGTGAGTTCCAGGACAGCCAGAACTACACAGAAAAACCCTGTCTTGAAAAACCAAAAAGAAAGAAAGAAAGAAAGAAAGAAAGAAAGAAAGAAAGAAAGAAAAAATAAAATTAGACAGCCCAACTGATCCCCAGTCAACCTGACATAAACCCATCACCGTTGAGCCGTAACCTTCCCTTTCTTGTTCTTCCCCAAGGTCACACATAAATAAAGACATCACACTAGAAAACATTTTACAAACTTAAAAAGCCCCACAGCCTTACAAATTCAAATACTCTAAAAGTTCTCTTTTTAAAAATATTAGTCTTTTAAAATTCAAAATCTCTATAAAACTCTCATTTCATTTTTTTTTTTAAGTCTAAAGTTTCTCCACTGTGGGCTCCTGTAAAATCAAAAATAAGTTAAATAATTTCTTACTTCAAGAGGGAAGAACCAGGGTACAGTCCATGTCAGATCGAAGAAAAACCCATCTCACAGTGTAAATCGTTATAGGATTCACTCATGATCTCTGGGCTCCTCTTCTAGGCGCTGGCAGGCTCCGCTGTCTGCTGCTGCTCTTCTTGGGGTTATCCCATGAGACTGGCATTTCCAAAACATTGGGTTTTTCTGCTGCAACTGGGCTGCACTGTCACCAGTAGCCTCCCCTGGGCTCACTAAATGGTGCCATACCTCAGCTTCTCAGCACGGCCCCTTCAGTCCTGGGCCTTCAACTGCTACTGCGGCTGTACCTTCACCAGTGACCTCTCCTTGCCTCTCAGAGTGCCTAATCCTAGCTTCCTGACTTCACGGCCACTTCATGTCTTTAAAACCAGTGCCGCCTGGGTGACTCTTACATGAACAAGTTTGGCTCGAGAGCAAGGTGCAACGTGTTGGCTGCCTCTGGAACATATAGTCTGTGTGCTGGATCTCAGGAAACACTTCTTAGAAGATTTCACCTCAGTGATGCAGGACTTCTTCTTAGTCATCTCCAGATGCCCAGAGCATCAGTTGTCCCAGTAAAGCAAAGGTTTCATTTCAGTGGTGCAGGTCTCTTGTTAAATCATGGCTACCTCTTCAGTTCCAGCTGACCAGACACCACAGTCTTAATTCAAAATACCAAATATGCCCTATCCCCGATAGTCTCAATGTAGCTCTCAGAATTCCCTCTGGAGCTCCACGAGCCAGGCCTCCTTCATCTTCATTTCTCTCAACGTTGTTTTTCTTCCATGTCGCCACTGAACTTTAAACACTTGGTGGCTTTTCTTGCCCAGAGTTTGAAATCCTTCCAGAATCCTCCCCCAAAACAACACAGTCAGGTTTCTCACCGTCGCAGAATTCTGGTACCAATATCTGTGCTAGTTGGGGTTACTTTTGCTGTGTCGGTCCACCATGACCAAAGTAAAGTAACTTTGGGGAGGAAAGGGTTTATTTGACTTACCCTTCAATCGCTGTTCATTATCAAAGGAGTCAGGACAGAAACTCAAAACAGGGCAGGAAGCTGGAGGCAGGAGTTGAGCAGAGGCCATGCAGGGTGCTGCTTACTGGCTTTCTCATCATGGCTTGCTCAGCCATTCTTACAGGACCCAGAACCACCAGCCCCGGGATGGCACCACCCACAAATGAGCCAGACCCTCTCCCATCAATCCCCAGTTAAGAAAATACTCTACAGGCTTGCCGGCAGCCTGGTCTTAACGGCGGTGTTTCATCAGTCAATGGTCTTTCCTCAGATGACTGTAACTTGCATCAAGTTGACATAACTAGCCAGTGCATACTCACCTTTAGGGTCTCTGCCTTGTTTCTCTGCTTCTCAATCTGTTTCTGCTTGATTGTGTGGTTCTGTTTCTGACTGTCCCTCACTGACTCTGCCTCTCGCCTTCCCACCATCTGTCCCTCTCTCCCCTGCCTGGGCCCCGTCTGGGCTGGAGCCAGGCTCCAGGGGGACTGGGTGGGTAAGGAGAGAGTGTACACAGCTCTGAGCAACTGCGGTTTGTGACGAGTCCAACTGGAGGCAGGAACAGGGGCTTTAGGGGGAGTTTCTGACCCCCCAGCATTTGGCAGTGCCCTCCTGCTTGGGCTACCCAGTGCCTTAGCTGTTAATTGAACTTTGTTTTGGGGGACTTGGGGATGTCGCTGCAGAATTTTTTCTGAAAGGTCCTTGGGTGTTTGGGGCCTGGGACACCAGCTTAAGCACAGACCCTGAACTCTGGGTCCTATAATGAAACCTAGGTTTGATAGCTTCTGGCTGAGCTCAGCCCTGGTGGCTGACATCACCACGGCCCATGCTGCTTCTTGGAGTGCTTGATGGACAGCAGTGTGTGACTCTGGGAACTTCCACCTCTGCTGTTCCCCTAGCTCTAGCCTAGAACCTGCCACTGTGGCTGTTGGCCACAGGCCTCTGCTGGAACTGGAAGAGATCAGCCTTGGGTTCCCATTCCCAGGCCTTTTGTGACAGGTCTTTATGTCAGAAACAGAGCGAAGCTTTCTGCCTAGGCACAGGACTGCAGAGAGTGACCAACTCAGTGGAATCTGACTAGTTGTCTGGAGTGAGTCTTATCTGACTGGCTGACTGACTGTGAAGAGACTGACTGGGGAGAGACAGACTGACTGACTGACTGACTGACTGGAGAGAGATTGACTGACTGGGGAGAGACTGATTGAGGAGAGACTGATTGACTGGGGAGAGTGACTGACGGATGGACGGACGAGTATCTGACTGCCTAAGAGAGTCGGGGAGAGAGCTAAATGGCTGCCTGGTTTCTGGTTGGGCTTAGGGTTTGTCTGTCCTCAGGCTTGGGACTTAGAGAAGGAGGAGGTCACCTGTAAGCAAAGTCACCTGCCACTTAGAGGCTAGCCTGTCAGATGTCCCCAGTGTATCTTGGCATGCCAGGCGCCGTCTCTCCTGCTTTTGGCTCGCTTTCTGTGAAGCCAGTAGCAGGACAGTCAGAAGTCAGGGTTTCAGCCGGGCAGTGGTGGCACACGCCTTTAATCCCAGCACTTGGGAGGCAGAGGCAGGTGGATTTCTGAGTTGGAGGCCAGCCTGGTCTACAGAGTGAGTGCCAGGACAGCCAGAGCTACACAGAGAAACCCTGTCTCGAAAAAACCAAAAAAAGGGAAAAAAAAAAAAAGTCAGGGTTTTATCCCTCTGGAAAGTGTTCTTCTGTCTGTGAGGGGGCCATTTGTATGGCTTCCCTCAGTCCTGCAGTCTGGTGTGGTGGGTGGATTCTCCTTGTCTGGTTGTTTCTGTGACTGTGTTTCACCATCCATGGCCTTTGTTCTTGTGCCTTACTATATGGGAGCCTGTGCCTCAGAAAGGGGACCTGCTGTGTGTTTGTATACCATGGGGGGGGGGGGTCTGGGTTAGGTCCTACTGTGCCTGATCCCAAGGATGTACCACCATGAAAGAGCCTGATCTACTGATCTAGCTGGTTGAGGAACTGGAACTCTGCCACATGGAGTGGCTGGGGTTGCCAGCTGCATTTTCGGTTGCTGTTCCAGACTTGGGGTCGGAGCTTTCTGTAGGTGTCATGGCTTTGGAGCCCATCTTGGACTGCAAGTTTGGTCCATGGTTTCAGGTTGCCTGGTCCCACAGCTGACACCCTTATTCTAAATCTGGTTCTCTTTCTTCTGCTTTTGGGGAACAGAGCAGAGGAGACAATATGATCTCTGGGCTCAGGGGATCATACTCGGTGCCACCTTCTGTTTGGAGATGGATATTGAGAGTTTCTTGGAGGATTCTGCTGGAAGGAGAGCCTGAAGTCTCCCGTGTGCCATGTTCCTCTGTCTTTGTTTTAGATGATAGCATGAGGCCAAGGGCAAAGTACTGGGCTGAGAGCGGACAGGGAGAAGGAAGGGGACAAATGGAAGTTGTAGGCTCTTGTAGTTGCAAGGGTGATGGGGGTGGGGGTAGGTGGGGCACCTGGCTGCCCAGGCTGCAGTTGTTCCCAGGAATAAAGCGTCCTGTGTCCTTAGAGTGCAGCTGTGTGGGGGTGGGGAGCAGCAGCCGACTTTGCCTGGCCATGTCTGCCAGCAGCTGCTGTCTTGGCCCAGAGGGCAACAGGGTGGGGCTGACCTAGCTGGGAACCAGGGTAGGGACTGGCCTTTCTTGACTGCTACTCAGTGATAACACAGTGTGTCAGACACCTCGGATGCACTGAGGCTCACAAGCCACTGTGCAGGTGAAACTACTCCTGTCTCTTTCCCCCATTGTACAGATAGGGACACTGAGGCAGACAGCACCCCCATGCACCATCTGTGGTCACGGAACTGGGTGTTGCAGAGCAGGGCTGGGATTGGAGCCCAGGGCTAAATAGAAGAGAACTGGGTTGTTTTCCTAACCTCTTTGTTCCCAGGGCATCCCAGTGCAGCCTGGGTGGTCCCTGACTAGCTAGAGAACAGAGAGAACTATGGGGCAGCCAGGTGCAGGGCCATGTGGGAGATCCGCGGGCAGCCTCAGGGAAGAGCAGCCTGCTGAAGCGGACAAAGCCCATCAGGGAAAGAGAGTCCTGTGTGGTGGTGCAGAACTGTTAGCCCACTGTGTAGGAGGCTGAGACAGGAGGATCTGAAGTTCAAGGACACCCTGGGCAACATAGGGAGATATGGCTTGCCACCAGGATCACTTTCGGAAGACCCAGATTTGGTCCTCAGCATCCACACGGTTTGCAGCTCTCTTAACCCCAGCTCTAGGGGTTTCTGACCTCTTTTGACCTCTGAAGGGACTAGTCATGCATGTGGTGCAGATACATGTGTGTAGACAAAACACTCAGGAGTCTTTAAAAGGTTGAAGTAACACAGGGCTCGGGCAATAGGTCTGTGGTGGAACGCTTGCTTAGCACGCATAAGGGTTCCATCTCTTCGCTCTGCAAAAACACAAAAAAGCGAGGCCTGGTGACCCCACTGGCTTCTGTGTGTTGTGACAGGTGTGTTTTCTGAAAAGCTGACTGCTCCAGTTCAGAGGCTGCAGCCTGCTGACCTTGACCTTCGTGCAGTGCACATGTGGAGGACACATGCGGCTGGGCTGGGGTGCGGGGGTCACTGTGGGAGTCTTATTTCTGTTTCCGGGGAATAGGAGAGGTGCAGCCAGGAGGAGGCAGTAAGGACTGTCATTACTCCATGGGTAGCCCTGAGACCGACTGTGGGGATGCTCAGGGCAGGAAGTTGATGTGCTTTGGCCTGAAGTCATGGCTGGAAAACAAGTGCCCGGCTAACCTGGGTGACCACACTCTCTGTCTGTCCAGGACCGTAGCCTGTCAGGCAAGCTGGAGCCTGTGTCACCTCCCAGTCCACCGCACGCTGACCCCGAGCTAGAGCTGGCACCGTCTCGGCTGTCCAAGGAGGAGCTGATCCAGAACATGGACCGTGTGGATCGTGAGATCACCATGGTGGAGCAGCAGATCTCCAAGTTGAAGAAGAAGCAGGTGAGTAGGGAGGATGGGAGGGGCTCCAGTGAGAGCAGGAGTCCTGCCTCACATCCTCAGGTGCCTGGAGCCATGTAGTTTCTGGTGTTTTTTATTTTGTTGTTTGTTTGTTTGTTTGTTTGTTTGGGGGGTGTGCCGTATGCGTGCGTTTTATGTGTCTTGCTTCTGGAAGCCTCTGGGCTGGGCACGTCAGGCTCAAACATCTGTATTCCCAACAGAGAGGCCAGAGCTTCTGGGGACCATGAGCTGCCCAGGGCAGAGAAAGGGGTTTAGGCTGTTCTCGCATGAGAAGCTGAATAGGAATCTGGGAGCTGGCATTGAGAGCTTCCAAGATGGTGGCCCAGAATCCCAGAGTGAGGCTGGCTCTTGGTGCGGTTAGATCTTCCATCCTCCAGGCCTGGCTTGGGGGCTGGGCCGGATCCACCATTATGTACATGGATGTTGATCAAGTTTGGAGGCCAAGTGACTTGAGCTGTTGTTACTGGTTTTGCTGTTTTTTTCTCTCTCTTACCTAAATTGATTTTTAAATGGTATCTTATAAAAGAATGGTTTGGTTGTCTTTTAAAAAAAAATATACTAGGAGAGATGGTTTGGTGATTAAGGACATGTATTTTTCTTGCAGAGTACCCAGGTTCAATTCCCATCACCCACATCTGGCAGCTTACAACTGCTTGTAACTCCAGCTCCAGGGGATACTCCTAACCTCAGGCACATGCACATATACCGATGTACACACACGTACACAATGTAAATACGTACTAATAAAAATAAGAAAATACAATACACTTCCTCATTTTTGTGTGTGTACATGTGGATGCTAGAAGTACAGTTTGTGGGAGTTGTTTTTCTCTTTCCATCTTGTGCTTTGTCAGCTTGCAGTGAGTTAACCTGCCCCCCCCACCCCAACCCCTTCTATTTTGAGACAGGATTTCTCTGTGTAGCCTTGGTTGTCCTGGAACTCACTCTGTAGACCAGGCTGGCTTCAAACTCAAAAAGTTCTGCCTTCATCTGCCTCCCGACTGCTGGGACTAAAGGTGTGTGTCACCACTACTTGGCTCAGCACCCCCTTTTTTGGGAGGGGGATTGGGGGAAGACAGGGTCTTTTAGACCTGCTGGCTGGCCTGAAAGTCATTAGCAGGCTGAGTGCTGGGATTAAAGGAATGCACCACCATGCCTGCCCCACCCCTTTAAATACATCTATAAATTTTGATGTATGTGTCTTGTGTGTGTGGGTGTTCAGGTACCTAGAGGCCCGGATGAGGACTTGAGACATCCTGTGTAGCTGGAGTTACCGGGTAGTTGTGAACTTTTGGGTGCTGAGAACCGAATCCAGGTCCTTTGCAAGAGCAGTATCCAGTCATAACCACACGCCGCACCCCCAAACTAAAATTCCCAAGCTAGCTTAAATGAGTCCTTTTAAAAGTCTACAGTTCACTGGCAATGGACCTCATTGTATGTCTCTCACTTCCTTCATTGTCCCGACAGACAGACAGCCACTTAGCAGTATCTCATCTCGCAGCCCAGAGTCACCCTTGTCACAGTCTGTGGAGCTACTTTCTGGACACTGCACATACAGGGACTCACATTTATTTGCCTTTCCTGTCTCTGCCTTATCACAGGGCATAGTTGAACCTTGTTATGGAAAAGTGGTATTTGACCATGTGGCTGTTGTATGCCTTGTTGTGTGCTTGAGTGACTGCTTCTGGTTGTCCGGCCGCTCACCCACCGCTCATGAGGGATGCAGCTCTTCCCAGTTCTCACCAGTGGTGTTTCCAGAATGCACTGTTGTGGGGCTCATCACTGTGACTGTGTAGTGTGTGGTTGAGGGTTGTGTGAAGCTGGGCTCCCGACAGCCCTGCACACACCAGGACTGTTGTGCAGTGTGGTTTTTGGATCCTCCAAATGCCTTATGGGTAGGCGATGTCACTGCCAGGTCACACTGAGGAAGATGCCAAGGGTCTGAGAGGGGCAGTGACTCTGGAACCCTGAGCAATGGAACAAGTCTAACTTGAGGCTGAGAGGTGTGCTGTCTAGTCAGGGCAGAAGCCAAGACCCCCGGGGAGGGTCTTCACCCTTCTACTCCTTAGGTTTCCTGTTGTTTTTTTGTTTTTGGTTTTTTTTTTTTTTTTTTGGCTCATCTGTGAGAACTGCCACCAGGGGTCACTGCAGGACCAAGGCTCATCTGGCCTTAGTGCTGACTGCTCCTGCCTCATCTCATCTCCCTGTCTGGGGCCATGAAGCTCTGCTCCCATGACCGAACATGCTTGCTGTATGTTCCTAGTAAGCAGAGTGGAGCGTGATCTGAGCGCACTTACAGCGCCCTCTGTAGGTCACACGAGGTACTGCCTTCCCGTGGAGCTGGAGCGCCGAGTCTTGGCTTTTGACTTTGGGGGCTTCTGACTTTGGGATAAAGTGGACAGCAGCAGCAGGAAGGGATGCCGGATATGAGGAAATGGACGAGGGGTCCAGTGTGAAGACACAGGCATGTGCTGCTGATGCTGGTGATGATGCTGATGCTGGTGATCGTTGAGATGGTCAAATGGATGTGATGTCGATGGAGGTGGCGAGGATGGTGATGGCGGTGATGACTGTGATGCTGATGATGGTGGTCGTTAGGATGGTAATCGATGTGATGGTAATGGAGATGGTGGTTAGTAGTGGTAGTAGTGGTCATCGGTGATGAGGATGGGGTATGATGATGCTAATAGTAATGGTGACAATGCTGATGGATGGCTAGGGGTCATGGTGGTAGGATGGTGATGGTGGCAATGGTGGTGTGTGCCAGGGTGGTGTTCACGAAGGTGATCGTGATGGTGATGGGTGGTGGTGACGGTGTCGATGGTGGTGATGATCCTGATGGTGATGATGAGGTGCTGGTGATGATGGTGGTGGTGGCTATAGCTGTGATAATGGTGGCGATGATGGTGATGGTGAAGGTGACGAAGAGTGTGATGCTGATCTTCCCTTTCTGCCTCTCCCAGCCCTCTCCTGGTTTAGTCTTCAGATTAGGAACTCTTTGTTTCCAGGGGAGGAGTAGGAAGTTCAGAGACACTGAGTAACTTCTCAACAGGCTGCGTCGGTGCATGGGACAGGAGTGTAACGCTCCAAGTTGAGGCCTTCACTCCGTGCTGGTGGCCTCTCTTGGAGCCATGAGCTTGTGGCGATAGTGGTGGGTGAGAATAGCCGGTTCCTTGCAAACCTAGTGCAGTCCCTCACTGTGTGACCTCACTAGTCCTCATTCTAGCCCAGTCAGCTCCTTCACACAGATGAGAATTGAGGCCCTAGCAGGGAGAGCTCCTCCTCACCTCCTGCTCTGTCTCTGGGGCAGGGTTTGAACTAAGAAAGCCTGGTCTAAGCTGGATGCACAGCCACCAGGGATGTACCAAGGAGGGCACGGAGTCTCTGGGTGACTCATAGGAAACAGTGATCAGCCTGACTTCCTGTGTGTGGCTATGGGCAAGGTGGGGGGGGGGGGAACAGCGCCTCAGTTTCCGGCCTACACCGCTCATGCCGTCCCCTTCCCTGCAGCAACAGTTGGAGGAGGAGGCCGCCAAGCCACCCGAACCCGAGAAGCCCGTGTCGCCACCCCCCATCGAATCAAAGCATCGCAGCCTGGTCCAGATCATCTACGACGAGAACCGGGTACGGCCTGCAGGAACAAGTCACCTTGAACCATGGGTCCCCACCGCAATGGAGGTTGGCGAGCGGGTAGGGAGGGGTGGCCCATGGGCCACGCATAGCATAAGCGGCAGGCTGGAGGAGAGCGAGGGGGCCTGCTGGTCACTGAGATGAACCTCACATCTGCAGAGCAGATCCAGTGGCACACTTGGTAATATTAATACTGGTAGTTGGCTGCCTGCCTGGTCCTAGGAAGGTGCACATCGTAGGTATAGGTGGTTCCATCTTAACACAAGGAGAAGCAGACCCAGAGATGGGGCATGGCGTGTTCAGAGTTACACAGCCAGGATGTGGTAGCTGCAGGATTTGAACTTGGCTCGTGAGCTGCAGAAGCTGATTCTCAGCCTCGGCCTCTGCTTCCACAGTCTCCTCAAGCTTGTGAGCTGTGACAGCCTGGTACCTGGTGGGCGGGAGGGAAGTTCCCCAGCTCTCCCCCTCTCATTAGCTGATTCCATGAGGAGTTTTTTTTTTTTTTTTTTTTTTTTTTTTTTTTTTTTTTTTTTGGTTTTTTTGGTTTTTCGAGACAGGGTTTCTCTGTGTAGCCCTGGCTGTCCTGCAACTCACTCTGTAGACCAGGCTGGCCTCGAACTCAGAAATCCGCCTGCCTCTGCTTCCCAAGTGCTGGGATTAAAGGCGTGTGCCACCACTGCCCGGCTCCATGAGGAGCTTTTGAGTATTGATTACCTGGAGTCTCTGTATCTGAGAGTGAGAAACCAGAGTCCAGAGAGGGAACCTGGGAGAGCCAAGGCTTGTACCTCAGGCTCCATAACATAGGACATAGGTAGGTGTTCTTTATTTTTTAAGGAAGATCCTGGTGATTAGAGAGGGTAGGGGACCTGCCTGAGATTGCACAGCAGGTTAGATTTGGGGCTGGGACTCAGAAGCAAGGTTGAACTTGCTTGACTGCGGTGGAGGTAGTCAGAGAAGTGTGGTTCTCTCCAGCTGTGGTGGACACATGTTCCCGCTCTCTCTCTTAAGAGAGGTCCCTCTGCTCTTTCCCTCTAGTCCTGAACCCCATCCCTGCCCCCACCCCTGTCCTCGTGCTAGCTAAGGCCTGTATCACAGCCAGTTATAGTAGGTGCTTGGAGTTGGCAGGGGGCCCTGGAGATGTGTAACACTCCATGTTTGTCCCTCTGCCTGCACTGAGCCTGGAGCTGGCTCTCCAGTGTTCCCTGAGGAATGGCAGGGCCTAGCATACCCTGCGATCAATAGGATTACATTTTAACCCCCCTTCCTTTCCGAAAAGAGGCAGGACAGGGGCTTGCCTCCAATGTTCCTGTGGTCAGGCAGCCCAAGGTCTTGTGCATCTGGAACACATCTGTCCTCAAGGCCAGCCAATGGCTTTTCCACCTCCCGGGGAGTCTGTGGACATCACAGATGCGTGGTGCTGCAGCTGGAGGAGGGGCGTGTCACAGTCAGGGCGGAAAGGGGACTAGAATGGGTGAGAGGGGCACTGGATGGGAGGGACCACAGCTTTGATCTTCAGAGCATGCTCTGCCTATCACACCTTGTCACATACATGGCTGTGTGTGCATGTGTGACAGGCAAAGGGGTTAGAGTGGGCCCATGGGGTCGCCGTGCATACATGCCATACGCTTATGTCTGCTTACTTAGCACGTGTAGCTACGTGTGCACAGTCTGGGCTCAGGTGGACACATATGTTCACTCAGAGTGTTGATCTAGATGCTGGGGCTTGCCTGTTGACATTGGGGCATTGTGCAGGATGTGATGGTGGCTGAGGACTTGCTGGCACCACCTGGCCCCAGGGTCTCTGGCTGAGTGGCTCTGGATCTGCAAAATGCCAGGGAACCCCTGACTTCCCTTGTTCTCTGGGCACGGTACCTGGTGGCCTCAGACAGTGGTGTCCCTCTTGTTCTAGTTACCTTATCTACTAGGCCAGACCTTCAGATACCTGTGTGCTTATGGTCAGAGCTGGTCTGCTCTCCTGGATTCTGTGTTCCTGTGACCTCTGACCTTTGTCTACAGATTGAAACTGCCCTACTAGACCTCCAAACTGCCCTGCTCACCCTTGGGCAAGGCTGGCTTAGCGCTAATGAGTACGTACCAACATTTACAGTGAGCTGGCCTTGTCTCCACATAAGGATGACAGGTAATAGTGTTTAGGGACCTGTTGTATACCAGGGCTGGCATTGGTGTGGCAGCCAGTCTGCTGTCTGCCAGTGTGTTGGGGAAGCCAGGGAGCCAGCCTGAGAGGTGACTTGAGGTCAGGCTGTAGGTCCACTAAGAGCCCTGTGGTCCTGTCCTGGAGCAGCTGTGAGGGACTCAGTTAAGCTTGGGTGATGGTGATGCTGTCTTGTCCCCTGGCAGGGCAGCTGCCTCCCTGGGGTCGCCTTCCTGTGGCAGGCAAGCACACTGGTCAGGTGCCGTGGTCTCAGGGATTTGGGAAAATTGAGCCCTCTCTGGAGAAGAAGGTAGAATGAAGCCTGGCAGGTAGTTGGGACATCATGGCAGGGAAGAAGTGTCTGGACCTGTGGTGTCTGGGAGCAGCAAGGCCCCAGCCATGTTAGCCGGGGGATGGGCAGCTTCAGCTTCCCGGGTGGCAGAAGATGGTGAGGGAGGAGTTATGGGGGAGTTGGGGTGGGGAGTGGTATGAGAGAGAGTGGGCCTGAGGCAGTCACCAAGGAAGCCAACCTTCTTTATGTGTCCCCAGTCCCCAAGGAGAGACAGCAGACTTGCCACTCAGTCCCTTCCCCACATCCTTATACAAGCTGTAGGTCTAGCCACTAGTGGGTATGGTTTACAGGGCACAAGGTCCTAGGAACACCCCCTCCCCCATCCAAGACTCTGCTCCAGCTGTGTAAGCACAGTTCCTGGTGGCCCCGCTGTGTTAAGTGCCACCCCTTTTGCCTAAGCACAAAGCTGTTGCTGATTCCCACAGCGCTGTCTCTCTCTCTCTCACACACACACTCACACACACACACACACACACACACACACACACACACACACGATCCCGTGGCTGAGTCGATATTACTGGCTCAGCGGTCCTGAGCTTGTGCCCTGACCACACCCTGAGGCTGCTGGTCTCGGGGTCTCAGCTCTGCACAGAAGAGCCAAGAGTGGACCTTAGCACTCAGCAGACGTTGGTCTACTTGCTAGCTTGAGCCCACCCCACCCCCACAACCCACTTCCCCTGCCTGGTGCCAGTGGGTTTCGATGTCTGCCCTGGGGCGGTTCTACAGTGAGGGATGCAGCTCTCAGGTGATGGTGCTGACTTCAATGGACCCCTGAATTTTCTTCAGCACCTGCCTAGTCACTCTGCTTTCTGCTATAAGGGTTCCACCTCTGTGCCCTGCCCCCCCATCCTAGTCCTTGTCAATCCTCTTCACTCCCTGCTTCCTGTGAGTCGGCCCTGGTGGTCCCAGTCTGGGCAGCCAGCCAGCGGAGGCACAATGTTGTCTTCATGTGTTGGTCTGCGAAGAGAGATCCAGCTTATTGAGGGGTGCCCCCCACAGCCATGGGGCCCTCTGCAGCACGCTTCTGTTTTCCTAATGAGGCCTGGTTTGTGAAGGGAGGGGATAGAGGCCAGAAATAGTCACTCTCTTGTGAGACGAGATCCTAGAAGGCCTGGGTGTCCCCTCCCGCTGCTCTGGCTCTGAGGTCAGCAGACACCAGAGGCATCCAAGCCTGGCAGAAGATAGCCTGGTTAGCCATGGTCAGATCCCTAGCTAGTGCCAACCGGAGAGGGACTGGGGGCTCCTGCAGGGTTGACTGGGTCCAGCCTGCAGATTGGGCTTTACCCTCATTCCGGAGGTGCTGGTTCCAGTGTATTCAGAGTCCTTGTTTAATTCTGTTCTTCTCTTTGTCCCACAGAAGAAAGCCGAAGCTGCACATCGGATCCTGGAAGGTCTGGGGCCCCAGGTGGAGCTGGTGAGCCAGGCTTGGGTGGGTGGGGGTGGGGGGAGCGGGGTAGAGGAACGGGCTGGGCAGCAGGTGTTGGAGGAGTGGGAGGGGACGAGGAGGAAGTCATCTACTGGCCAGCACTGTCCCCAAAGGGAGGCAGGAAGCAACACCTCCTGATAAGGGCACTGCCAGATAACTCTTGAGCGGTTGTTGGGCAGTGAGCCTGTCCCTGCCTCTGAAGCCTGGAGCCCGCCCACCACATTAGCTCTGCACAAGAGTCCATCCCACGGTTGGCTTGTCTGGACTCCCTTCTCTGAGCCTGATGCCTATGAAACTCTCTGACTTCTCAGTGCTGCTGCCCGTGGTGGGAAGGGTGGCCATGACTGTAATCGTTATTATCATTGCCGTGCTGGTCTCAAGTGTGTCACAGTAGGGTGGGAAAGCAGCCCCGGCCTCACGGGGTGGGGGGGTCATCTGGAGTTGATGGGGCAGAAGTGCCCTACCCCCAAACCTGCACTTGATGGTGTAGCGTTGACTTATATCAGCCACAGGTGGCACAGGTGTTGCTGGCCATCAGTGCACAGGGTGTGAGGTGCGTGTAAGCACCCTTGGGGTGTAGATGAGTCCTGGGCACTGTGTGCTTGCTGAAGATTGTAGGGAGGGTGCCTCCTGGCCAGATCTTGTCCGTAGAGTACCTAGGGTGCATAGATGGGTGCTAAGCTCCTGTGCTGCCTGTGGCGGGCTCTACGACCCCTTCCTGCACCTGCTCCCCGGGCAGGGCTGCTGTGCCGCCACTGGGTCTCCCTTCCTTCCTTCATACACTAGTCACTGAGCTGTACCATTCACTGCATAGTTTGTCCTTCCAGATGTGTATGGTACCAAGGTCCAAAGGGGTCCTGTGTCACTGTTCTTGGTCCTTCTGGACGTTTTCTCTGAATGGAGCCAGGCAGTCTATGACCTTTTGTTCTCTCTGGCTCTTTTTGCCTCACCCCGCCCCCAGCATTGGTGCTTTAGGTTCTCCTACACCGAGGCGTGCTTTATCCCTTTTCAGGGCTGCATCATACTCTATTGTTTCTGGACTGTATTTTATCTTTCCATTTTCAGTTGATGACATTGGGTGGCTTTTTGCTTTTGTCAGCTGGGAATAAAACCACACCACAAGAGTAGGAACAAGCAGTGTTTGTGTCTCTTGAGTCTGTGCTTTGGAGTAGAATTGCTGTCTCCTATGTTGGCTTTTTTTTTTTTTTTTTTTTTTTTTTTTTTTTTTTCCCCCCCTCTTCTTCTCTGGCAGTCCCTAGCTGGTTTCTAAGGTCCCTGTACCATTGTATAGTTTCATTAATGAGTGTCTTGCCTCTGTTTCCCCTTCTGCCATCCTATCCAGATTCAAGGTGTGTGTGTGTGTGTGTGTGTGTGTGTGTGTGTGTGTGTGTAGGGCCTGTGACCTTTTTGCCATTGGGGAGAAGGTAATGTCTTTTGCTTGAGCTCATAGTAGCTGGTACCTGGAGATTTTGTCTGACCTGAGCATTGGAGGCATTAATGGCACTTGCTGAGCTAGGTCTTTGGGTATTCCCCACCTTCCTCACTTCCTGGAAGAGGCTCCAAAGGGTGGTGCTCTGCCCAGCACCACACAGAGAGAGATGAAGGAAGAAGTGCACCGGCCTGTGCCTGTGGCCCGGTCTTTGCAGGGCTTCTGCATGTATGTAGGGCCAACAGTGTACTGCACCTTCCTGGGCACTGCTGATTTGGGCTTTGGTCATTGAGACACCAGGAATTCTGGTGCTGTGATACGACACTTGGACCAAAAGTGACTTAGGGAAGGAGTGGGTTTATTTTAGTTTCCAAGTTACAGTTTATCATTGAGGGAAGTCAGGGTGGGGACTCAGGCAGAAACTTAAAACAGACACCATGGGGGAACACTCCTTTTTCTGCTTTCTCACAAGTTTGTTCTTAGCTTCATCATATAACCAGGATCACCTGCCCAGGGAATCCCAGGGAATGGTGCTGCCCACAGTGGCTTGGGCCCTTCTATGTCAATTCACAGTTAAGCCCCACCCCTACCCTCACCCCCCCAAAAACGGGAAACACACACACACACACACACACACACACACACACACACACCCACCCTTAGGCCAGTTTTATCTAGGTAATTTCTCAATTTAGCCCTTTCTCTCAGATGACCCTAGGTGGTGTCAGGTTGACAGTGAAAGTGAACTAGGAAAGTCAGGGGTCTCCCTTCCACAGTTACTGAGTACAACGGGAGCCTTGGCATAGCAGCGACAAAGTAGTGACCATCTTGCCCTGTGTACCCCAGAGGGAGGAGGGGGCTTCAGGAATTCTGCCTTGGGAGCCTCCCATGGCCCAGAGTGTCCCAGGAGGGCCCTGTGCTGGGCAGGGACCAGGCTGGCCAGGTGGGAGGCTGCACAGCTCTGAGTCACTTGTTTCTTCCTGCTCTGAGGTGTCCTCTGTGTCCCCATGGGCTGGGTTTGGTCACTCCAAAAGCTGGCTTGCCGCCCATCTGAAGGGCACCCACGCTATCGAGTGCTCTAGTTTGCGGCCATTTGTCTTATAGAGAGGGCAGCCATGCCCCCCTTGCAGCAGATGCAAGCCACCAGATGTCCTTGTCCCTCCCCAGGATCAGCCTTCTGCCCCTGTCAGATGGCTTCAGGGTGTTACCGGGTGCTGAGCCTAGGGGTCTTGCCTGGGTGGCTTTCCTGTCAGGTACAGCAGTGTCCCTCAGTGCCAAGGGCCAGAGCTTCCTCCTTATTCCCAGGAGACAGGTTAGAGTCTGTCCCCTGCTGCCCCCTTGGGTGTGGGTGTTCCCTTTGCCCTCCCATGCTGGAAGCACATTTTGCCCACTGCCCCATGCTGGGGTCAGGGGATCCGAGTGAGCCTCCACCCCTTCCTGCCCCAGTAGGGCTATTCGCCATCTTTGAAACCAAACAAGGGCAAACTGCCAGTACATCTGGAATGTTCTGGGCTATTTGCGCATCCTGTGAGACATCCTGCACCCATTTTCTAGATGAGGAAATGCAGAGTTAAGTGTCACTGGAGCCCGAGTCCTTGAGCAATGCCCATTCACATTGGCATTTGTTTTATTGGCATCTGGGGAAACACAAAGGATTGAGTATCGTTGCCCTGGGTACCAGGAAGCGGCATCTTCATAAGGCCCTGCACTCCCAAGATGTGGCCTTACAACATTCTTCTGCAGTGTCAGACCCCTCCTTCCCGCTAGCTAGCTGTGCAGTGAGTCTGGCTGCCCCTTCCCTTGTTCTCTATGCATTCTTCCTCCTTTCCACTAGGGATGCTGCCCCTTTTCAGGCTCTGAGCCCATAGGAGGCCCTGGCCATGGTCTTTCATCACCAGGAGAGCAGTTGAGCCTGGCTGAGCCATAAGAGGCAAAAACTGGTGTCTGC
Organism: Arvicanthis niloticus; assembly: GCF_011762505.2. Classification (NCBI taxonomy): domain Eukaryota; kingdom Metazoa; phylum Chordata; class Mammalia; order Rodentia; family Muridae; genus Arvicanthis; species Arvicanthis niloticus. The sequence goes on along the minus strand of NC_133432.1, from coordinate 15,706,377 downwards.
GATGCTGGTTTTGGCTGCAGGTGACCTGCCTTGTCTCTGAGCAGTAGGGGACCTATTGGGGAAAGGATGCTGGCACAGTTCCCACACTGGTCCAGAGTTGTGTCTGCCACCTACGGAAGTTTTCCCCTTGGATCCTTGTGTGTCTCTACCCTACCCAGAGACCAAGGACGTCACAAGGTTTTTGAAGGTGTGACTGCACAGGAAGGAAAGGGTACAGAAGGAGGCGGCATGGGACGCAGCTGGGGGATACAGAGTTCTCATGGGGTGGAGTTCAGGCCATGGGCATGCTTGGCAATCGGCCTCAAGCTTCCCATCTGTGCAGTGGTAACGATTGCCACATGAGTCTAACAAAGCAGCAGGCTCAGAGCGGACTGACACCTGCACCCTTGTCTCTGGAAGGCAGCAGAGACTCTGGGAGGTAGTGAGTAGGTTTCTGTTCCACCTGTGGCCTCTTCATGTCCTTCTGGTAGGCTGTATAGGGTCTGTATCTTGGGCAGAGGATGCCATTGCACGGAGGATACAGACCACTGCCTAGCCTCTGACTCATGGCGGGTCACATGACTGCCCACTGCCCTTGCTCCGTTTCCCATGTATGTATGTGGACTTGGCTCATGGGTTCCCTGCTGAGGAAGCCTGTGGTGTCTTCAGCCTTAGGCCTGCCCTTGTTATTGTAAGACAGACATTTCTCTAATTTATATCTGCTGCCACTATGGACACTGTGTGCATATTTGTGTATATGACCAAGACCCGTGTGCATCTGCATCTCAGGCCAGCTTCCTCTACCCAGAGCAGACGCCTTGGTGGTCTCTTGTAGGATCGTGGAGGGAGGGGTCACTTCTTGGCACTTGTAGCTGGGCTCTTCAGAAGCTGTGCGTCTGTGCCTGCCACCTGCTGCCCTCAGCTTCTTAGTCTTGATTTGTTTTGGTCTCTGTGGTCCAGGGAAAGATGCCTTGCTAGCACTAGGGCTGTAGGTTTCCATGGTGATTTAGATGTCAAGTAAACCCTAAGCATTTTGTAGATAAACTACTTTGCTTAGGGTTGAGGCCAGGTGGAGGCCAGGTGTGGTCGCTGCAGATGGACCCTAGAGCCAGCCATAGCCTTTTCCTGGTCAGGTCCTGCTTCTCCTTGTGTTCTTGGTTGCACTCCCAGCCATATATCTGATTATTCAGCCAGTGGACATCTACCAGTGCCAGGGCTGCAGAGTCTGGGCCTGGAGTCTCGGTTCTAGCTGGTGACACTAGCCCACCACTCCCTGTCAACCATCCCATCCATCTCTGACATGTTTCTTCTTCCTCTGCAGCCTCTGTATAACCAGCCGTCTGACACACGCCAGTACCATGAAAACATCAAAATGTGAGTCGCTGCTATAGGGTAACCAGCCCAGTCCTGGGGATCAGGAGACCAGTGGGAAGTCCGGGTGAAAGTCCCCGGCTGAATCAAGCCGGCACACTGGTCTCAAAGCAGGCCTGGAGCAGAGGGAGTGGCACCCTGTAGCTGGGGTACAGAGACTGGAGGCAGGAGGCCATGGTGTCAAGAGACAAGCTGTGCAGGGGGACAGCCAGCTCCAGTACTCTTTGCTGTGGGCTGCTGTGGAGCACACTTGGTGTCTGAGACAGCTCGAAGCGGTAATCCAGAGGCTTCATAAGCTGTGTCCCCATGATGGGTAGTTTCCCAGAAGGAGGTTGGGAGGAGATAACGTCCCTTTGGTTCCATACAGTGGGGTTCAGCAGAGATGCCAGGCTGTGCTGGTGTCCTTAAGCTGGAGAGGGTGTGTGGAATGGCTGTAAGGTAGCTACTAGCTTCCTGGCATATTTGAAGGGCAGTAGCTCCCGGCCATGGGCTGTGGAGGAGGCAGCACTCAGCAGCCAGTAACCACAAGGTGGGAGGGGCCTGGAGCATGTGGTGGTGTATCAGGTGTGGGGAAGGCTGGAGGCAGAGGCCCAGCTCTGAGTGGTCAGGTTTGTCACCATGGGAGTGCAGGGACACTGCCTGGTGGCATTGGAACATGGCTTGGGGTAGCTCAGTGGTGATACAGCGATCTGGGCAATGTCCTGGAAGCTAGTGTCCCTCTTGGGTCTCAAGTGTCACAGATACACAGGAGGCCTCTGTATGGCTTTTGGAGTTGGGTGGTGTCACACCCTGGCCACCTCCTGTGTCTCCTGGAATATCTTTCCTAGCTAACCTTGAGGGCCCTGTACTGGCAGTCATTATTGGGTCCAGCTGCTGCCATGGCTGTCTGTCTGTGTTGGCTGTGGTCCTATCACTGCCTCGGGCCTGAGTTCTTCTGCTTCTCTGTGTGGGGCCTGCCTGGCTGGCTCTGATCCCCATGGGGAGATGGTTGATGGAGAGGGATGATGACAGTTCATTATAGGGGCTTGTCACAGTTGATTGGGGGCTGAGGGGTGGGGCATGTGCCACCAAGCCAGGCTACTAGGACATTCATTGACTTATTCATTTGCTCATTCACTTGATGATTGATTGATTGATTGATTGATTGATTCATTCATTCATTCATTCATTCATTCACTTGCTGCTGTTGCCAGGTACTATTCTCACCCTGTAGAGTCAGGACAGGACAAAGCCTTACTTCCTGTTTGGGTTTTGACAAGCAGCAGAGAAAAGTAAAGGGTTCAGTAACAAAGAAAATCTCCACTCGCCCGAGGCTTGCTCAGCTCTGGCCTTCATGTCCTGACACTCCTCGGGTGGGTTTGTTAAGTGTTGGAACAAGGTCTCATGGGATGGCCCTGGCTAGCCTGGAGCTGTCTGAGTGCTGGGATTCCAGGATGTGCTGTCATATCCAGTCTGACGTAGCCAATGACCGTACAACAGGCTGTTGATTTTGTGTAGTGTTTACTGCTTAAAGTAAGTGATGTTCTTAGGGAGAGGCATGGTGTTTTCAGCTTACAGAAACAGCCACGGATCCAAGCCAAAGAGGTGTATGCCTCAGACAATGTAGGTGACATGAGCTGTAGCTAAGCTGTGACCAGTGTCACCTATGCTGACCAAGGATGGATTTGGAATGGATTTCCTTGATACCCTTTGCCTCTAGTAGATGCCGAATCTGTCTGGGCAGGGTGGCGTAGGCCTGTGGGCCCAGTGCTCTAGAGGCCTAGAGAGTAAAAGATGCAGGCAGGGCTACAAATGTGATAAGACCACAATAGCCTTAAAACTAACTAAACAAGTAAATACCAGGACACCAGTTGCTTTAAAAATAAGCAAGTAAAGACAGAAGAAAGGAAAAATGGGGGGAGGGGGGAGATCCAGTCTGGGGCCGGTGCCAGTTGTGGTGACCATCCAGCTGCAGGATTCTAGCTATTAAATCATAAATATGGCTCTGAGGGAGTGACCTTTCTTACGTCAACAGCTAGTTTTCTGTTTAGTAGGTCCGTCTGTGAGTGCATTGTGGGCTACGTCATGCTTAGCGAGTGCTGGGGCTTGCCATAGGCACCATTAACATCATGGCCACTGTTGCCCATTTCAGTGTTACACTGTTAAATCTTTCACTGTGAATGCATCCTGGGACGAGAGTAAACGGAGTCATAGGAGAGATGGGGAAACGGAGTCTGCCTAGAGACCGGGCCAGGATGTGCTTGCTGAAGCATGAGCAGCTGCTGGGCAGTGTGGAGCATCCCAGGCAGATGGGACCAGCAGTGCAAAGGCCCTGGGGCCATGCCGAGCTGCTTGAGATTGCAGACTGCCGTAGCCACAGGCAGGATCAGTCAGGCCCAGGAGGATGCTGTTTGTCCTTCCGGCTTGGTCACCGTCTGCAAAGATGCGGCCTTTACTGTGGGGCGTGCTCTCCTGCGAGTTTATCTTCAGGTTCATTCTGATGGCCACTGGGAGAAAGGGCCTGGGACACCATGGGAAAGCCCCGAAGAGCTATGGGCGGTGAGGTATGCAAGGTCAGGGCATAGGGTCTAGGGTTCCCAGCCCAGCGCTGGTAGTATGTGGTGATTCAAAGCTGCCTCTTGACTACTCACTGGGGACCAAGACTTCAGCTGTAGCCATTGGCTACGTCAGCAGCTCCTGTCCCCATTCCTGCTGTGCAGGTGTGGCCCAAGGATGAGACTGAGGGACAAGAAGCCCAGGGCTGGGATACAGAGGCCCTGACAACTATTTAGCTTTTTTTTATTTTTTAAAAGCAGCTTTTGGACATAGTTTGTGTACAGTTTACCCTTTTAAAGTCTGCACAGCAGCTTTTCCTTGGTCAATTAGGTGTGATCCTGTCAGCATGGGCTCCTACAGCACGATGTCAGGGAATTCTGTGTCTTTTCGCTTCTGGTCAAGGGCTCCTGTGGCCTTCCATGTTCTGGATATTTCTCATGGATGGGGGCTGGGCTGTTCATTGGCTCATAGTCCTGGAGTAGGTACAGTGGGCAGGGTGGGGTGCAGAGACCAGGCTTTGAGAGTGTGGATAGCTTCCTCTGGTCTGAGACTATGCTGGGTGGCATGCTCCATGACACAATGACGCTCAGGCCCCGGAAGCTGCTTGCAAGGCAGTGTCTGTGTGACCTAGGTGAAGGGTCAGGAGCTCCCAGGCCTCCAGGGTGGATGAAGTCTTTGCAGAGGCCTGGGGGCCTTTGGGGTTACTGCCTAATTGGGTGAGAAAGATTCAGAACGGTCAGCCTCCTAGGGATTGTGGGTCACCAGGGAAAACAGGAGAATTCCCTAAAGGTGGAGCCAGGCCCTCTGGAGTCACGTGGTTGCAGAGACTCAGCTCTGATAAAATGGACTGAGTGGTGTTGGGCTGGGGGTGTGTCTGTAATCCCAGCACTCAGGGGTCTGAGACTGTCGGAGTGAGTTTTGAGTCTAGCCTGGGCGCTCTAGCAAGAGCCAGACAAACAAACAAACCCTGTATAAAACAGACAGTGTCGTCAGAGCTGCTGGTGTGTGGGTAGTGAGCAGCCCATCACTGGGAAGCGTGCAAGCCAAGAGTACTATAGGGTGCTGTCTTTGGTTTGACATGTGGCAGGTAGGAGAAACTTTGGACCGTCAGTTGCCACTCGGAACCCCAAGATCTGCACAGTGTACATGCTGCAAAGCAGGGTCTCTTCACCATGGACTAGCCCTGGGGCCACCAAGGGCCCACTGTGTTAACACCCCCTTAAGCTGACATCTGTACTTTATGTGTGGGAGTGGTGCTGGGGGATTTTGTTGTTCTTGTCCCTAAGCATAGAGACAGCTATTCCTCATTCCTTTGTTCACCAAACTCGTCTCTGTGTGTCTGGTCTGCACCAGGCACTGTCTGTCCCTGGGAGATAGCAGTGAACGAGTTCCCACTTGCAGTGGGGAGATGGCAAGCTCAGTACTCATGTGGAGTGTGACAGCTGTGACAAGGACAGTGAGATTGATCTGGGGTTGGTGGGGAGCTCCACCACCCAGGAAGCAGAGCCGGCATGGCTCCTTGGCTGTCTGCTGTAATTGCTGAGAGGTGGGAAGTGTCCCTTCCCTGGGGACCTGGCCCCTGTCATTTTAATTTCACTGCCTGCGTGCCTGGCCATGACTTTCAAGTTAATTTCATGCTTGGCTTCCTGGTGTGGGTGATTTCAGACCTGTGGAGGTCACCTGTGCACCGCTGGTGCCTGTCCCCCCCCCCCCCCCCCCCCCCCCCGCCCTGGAAAGTGTCAGTAGCAGCTGAGGTTCTGCCAGGGCACCTGCCACCTCGACTGGGAGCCTGCCCTTAGAGGCTTAGACCTCTTAAACTCCTCACACAGGGAAGGCAGCCCCAAGGGCATGCTGGAGGAGAACGGTGTGACAGCTCCCAGGAGGGCCATCCGTGCCCGGATGACAGATAAGTCTCAGAGCTTAGTGAAACAGGACTGGACAGCTACCACCCCGCCTGGGATTTGCCATCCTGCTTGGTCTCTGCCAGCACACATAGCCTTGGTCCTCGAGTGTCTCAGGCTCAGGAGGAGGCACCTCTTTTCCTAGGGTCCTAGGCTCACTGTCTCATTTTCAGGATGGGCAGGAAGCAGGTTACTGAGAACATGTCTCTGGTCTTGTTCTGGAGGTTCAGAGGTGCCAAATAATTTCTCTAGGGTCACACAGCCAAACCCGTGAGAGATCCAGTCCACACATCTCTGCTTCCCTGGCCTGGCAACCTCAGACAGTCATGTTGCTTTGGTTTCCTTTGTCATAGTAGGCCTGGGCTTTCTAACACCGTTGCCAGCTTGAGCAGACATGGGTGGGGTTTTATCTAATTGCGCCCTGGTATACTTGGGGTCAGACCCTTCCTGACCCTCATCTCATCCTGCCAAGCCCTTCCCTCAACTGCCTTTGTTCAATTTCATGTTTGTAATTGCCAACAGGCCAGCCAATTTCATGGGCTGTTCATGGAAGGCCTCCCTTTGTCGCTCCACTCAAGTTCCTGTATTTTGTATGGCTGTCCTCACCAGGATAGGTAGTAACTCCCCATTCTTCCAGTGGAAGAATTTCCTCTCTCTTCCCCCCTTCCCCGCCTCGTTTCTCTCTCTCTCCTCTTGCTCTCCCTCTGCCCAGAATCTCCTCAGGCTCCCCGTTTAGTGCAGAATAACTAAACTTCTGATCCTTCCGCCTCTGCTTCCCGAATGCTGAGATTACAGGTACGGACCGCATTTTCATGCGGTGCTGAGGACCGAGCCTAGGGCTTTGTGCTTGATAGGCTGGCAACTCTACCCACCAAGCCACATCTGAGGTCACAGGCATGGGACCTCTGGGCTCTCACTCCAAGGGGACTCCTCACAGTGGGCACTCTTGGTGGATTAGGGACCTGTGGGGAAGTTGGGGTCCCCTCACCCAAAAAGTGATGTAGCTATGAGCCCAGGTTGGAGAGAACAAGTTCAGGGATGTCTCTCTGTGTCTCCCACAAGACCCAGAGGTCACTTGCAGCGCCTGGTTGAGTGTATTAGGGCAGTGGGGAGTAGGCATGTGTTGGGTCTCTGTTGCTTGGGGGGTGGGGTGGATGGAGCCCTGTATCCTGGCTCTGCTGTGCCTTGCCTCAGGATTTCTGTTCCCTCTTTACAGTCTGAACTTTATCCTGCCTGCCTGTGTCTTTTTTCTACCCTCCACCTCCATTTTCCAAATCTTTGTCCATTCTGAGGTAAATCTCTGTTCTCTCTCCCTCCATTTTCCTTCTCCCAGTTTCTCCCTCTTGCCCCTCTCTGACCCTGCTCCTCTCCCCATGTCTCCACCCTTCTTTATCTCTTTTCCTCAGTAGTACTTGCAGGGCCTTGTGGGGGCTGTGTGGTCAAGTTGGTGCAGTGAAACTTGGTAGTCCATCCAAGCTGGAGACCCCTTGGTGCCTTTAGCAACTCATAGGACAGGGTCCCCAGGCCATAGCTGTTGGGATGCCCTTGACACGTGACTCATTTGCCTCCGGGGTTGAACTTTGTTGGATGGTACCCAAGACTGACTCAGGGGGATGCAGATGATGCAGGTGTAGGAGTTCTAGGGATGGCAGATAGAACTGGCAGCTCTGTGGGGCAGGGTAGGCTCTGGGGAAAGTGGGGTGGTGGTCTCCCTACTGACTGAGGGTCAGTGCTAATCAACCCGAGCTCCTGCTGAGAGCTGGCATCTCCAACGTCCCTGTCTGTGTTCCTCAGAAACCAGGCGATGCGGAAGAAGCTGATCTTGTACTTCAAGCGGAGGAACCACGCGCGCAAGCAGTGGGTGAGTCCTGTCCCATCCTTTGCGTGACATATACAAGCAGTATGTGAGTCTAGTCCCGTCTCCTCCATATGATGTGCAAGCAGTGGGTGAGTCCTGTCCCATCCTCTCCATACTGTGTGCAAGCTGTGGGTGAGTCTTATCCCTCTCCTGTCCCCTCCATGTGTTGTGCAAGCAGTGGGTGGGCCCTGTTCTGTCCCCTTAACACACGGGCAAGCGGTGGATAAGCCCTGCTCTTCCCTGAGTCCCAGCCCCATGCCTTCTCCTCCATTGGTGCAGTAGATGAGACCCTGTGCTTCCATGGCCATCCTAGAGTCAGGGCCTCTTCAGCACATGCTATGCAGGCTCTGAGGTCCCTGTCCGCTCTGCAGCTCTTGGGGAGGGATGGCTGTGTCGTGAGCCAGTGCTGCAGTTGAGCCGTGGAGGCAGCGGCTGCTGGGGTGGTTGGGGCTCCTGATCCCCTTTCCCAGTCCTGTGGAGGGGGGAGCCACTGAAGTCAAGAAAAGGGTCTTGAATGCGCCACAAATGCTCCTCATGGGCTTCTATGCCCATAGAGCTTTTAGAGAGCTGGGGGTGCCCTGAGAAATGAGCCTTCCCCTCCCCCAGCCAGGTCCAGGCTCTGGAAAATGGGGTCATCGGAAAACAGCAAGGCCCTGGTCTGAGGTGGTCAGTGCCCATCCTGCTTCCTGAAGTGGGGTGAGGGATGTGAGGGACCCCAAACAGTTGTACTTTGACCCACAGAAGTCCAAGGCTGAGGGATGGAAGGCAGGTACCTGCTGTGTCATCTTAGCTGCCAGGGTTGGGAGCGACACCTGACCATTGTGCCTGTACATAGTGCTGGAACTGAGTAGCTGGTTTGATGAGGCTTTCCCTCCATGCCTTCACCCCACTTCCTGGGCTCTGCATGCAGGCTCTGCTTAGCCTTGATCCCATATCAGCTCTGAACCAGGGCCAGGCTTTAGTGATGTCATTCATTTCACTCAAGACTGAGGTTGCTGGGAGACACTGTGTATGTGGGGGGGTGGGGGGTGTCTGTGAAGTCAAGATGGCAGATCACAAGTCTTCTGCATTCGACCCTTCCTGGGCTGTCAGATGGGACTGCAAGGTAGTCCCTGCCTCCTTCTCAGGCTGTCCTAGTACTTGCCGATCTATCTACTCAGCGGTGCCTAGAGCCTGCGGGTGTGTAGTAAACAGAAGGTAGCAACTAAGTGCTGCTTGCAGTGAAGTGGAATGATGCTTGAATTTGAATCATGAGTGAGGAGAGAGGGAGTTCCCCAGTCATACGCCTTCAGCTGCAGTCGCCTTCAGCTGCAGTCACTGTGCCCACTGTGCATGTGACTCCTGGCTTGGGCTTCCGGAACAGAGTTTAATGCTCAGCTTCCCTCCACCCCAGCCAGTTTCTCCTCATCAGTGGGCGTGGTCCCATGAAGTGGGCGGGTTTTCACAGTCCCTTATTTCAAGCAGGGAAGCTGAGACAGAGGTTAGCTTATTGGCCCCATGTCACACAGCTGAGAAGTGGCAACATCTGGATTAGCCCCCGGGCTGCCTTGTTCCTTGGTCTTGGGTAACCAAATCTTGCCCCTAGTGGTTCAGGGGCAGGATGAGGTACCAGATAAGCTGAGGAGGGGATGGTGGCCTAGGCAGCGCTCAACAGAGGATTGTTGAGGTCCATCCTCACAGAGGAGAGCACCAAGTGCATTCATGATAAATGTGTCCTTAGTATGGGATGCGCCGTGCATTGGGCTGCAGGGAAGGGTGATAGCTGCAGGAGAGTGCCTTCACTCTAAGATCAGGCTGGTCAGTGCCAGCATTACCATGTGCACACCACAGGACCACAGGCCCCTGCTGCTGTTGGGTGTGGAGAAGGCAGACGTGGCAGCCCCCTCAACACCCTGCCATCCCATCGTGCCATCCCTATATGCCACTCACTGCTTCTCCTGAACTGTATGTGCCCTCAGCCATATCTACTGTCCCACGTCAGAGGTCCTTGTGGCTCCTGAAAGGAACCAGTGGATTTGTGGTGGGCTTGGAGTCCTGAAGAAACTCTCCCTGACTCTGGGGACCTGGGGAGGGAGACCTGATTTTTAGAAGTGAGGGAAAACCTCCAAGTTCATTGTCTCTGCAGTCCAGGTGGTCCACCTTAGGGAGGGAAGGAGGGAATGCCTGTATGCTGCAGCAGGAGGAAAAGACACACGAGAGCTGCTTTGTTTTCTCCAAAGTCCCTTTGTTTCCAGCAAGTCCTGGAGAGGAGAGGCCAGACAGTAGGCCTTCCCACTCAGTGCTGCCACCCTGCTCTGTCATGACTCAGACCTTAGAGCTGAGGCCATTTCCTGGGAGCCCTTGGTGTTACCCAGAGAGAAGCCTGCCTCACTTCTTCCTGCTGGGCCAACTGTGCTGGAGACCGGTTAGCCATGTTCCTACCCAGCAGAGGCTGACAGACAGAGAGGTCTGCCTCCTCCCCTGGCCAAGCCACCTCCTGTGAGCAGTGTCCTGCTGTCTCTAGACACTGGTCGTCAATGGATCCTAGCTCTACTGTGGACCAAGTGCACACACCTCACCAGTAGATGAGACAGACTGCAGCAGGCCACACTGTGGTTTGACCTAGACAGAGACTGTCCTGTCTCAGACAGTACCGCACCCTTCCCTCAGGAGCTGCTTGGGCCTTTGTGCTGTTGCCTGGGGCTGTGGAGCATGTGGGTTATTCCTGAGGTCTTGCTTCCCTGTTGCTAGTCTGTAAGGTCTGGGATACTCTGTAAGGTCTGGGATAGCCTCAGCCCTCAGCTGGCAACTGACTGATATCGGCTCTGAATGTGGTTGTCTCTGGCCTCTGGTCTCTGAGTGTTCTCTCTCTTCTCCTTGGGCCTTTGGGTGGGAGCCAAGAGGCCTAGGCTGGACTGGTGGAGTGTGTTGTGTCGTTGTGTCCCCCGTCCATCTTCCCTCAGCTGGAGTCCAATACCTTAGGGGCTGTTCAACTCTCGTTGAGCTGCAGACACAGGGAGCTCCCGGTCAGAGGTTAAGCACATGGTGGCAGGTATCAGGACAGAAGAATATATCCAAGGTGTTATATGACCATGTCTCCTGTCCTTCTGTGGCCGATTGAGGCAGGAGTTTTGAAATGATGCCCTTGGATATACACGGGACATGTGGCTGTGCTCCAGACTGGTTGGGAGATACCCTGTTTAGCAGGCAGCTTGGTGGTTAAACAGGGAGGGAGGTTTTCCTCATCCTACAGAGGAGGGCAGAACCTTCTTTCCAGTGTCTTGCTAGCTTTTGGACTCTTAGATTTAAGGAGTGTGGCTGCACTAGAGACCAGGGACGAGGAGCTGCCTAGAAAGCGGATACTCCCTGGGGACATCTTTTCTGGGCCACGAGCTCTACAGAGCCGTGCTGCCCAGGACAACTTCCTGCAGTGGTGGGGCCTGGCTCGATCTGCTGTGCAGTGTCCATGGTAGCCAGTGTGAACACAGGGCATGAGCCCCGGCCTATCGGTTCAGGGCTGTTTCTCACTGGTTGTGTGACCGAGAGGGTAACGTGGCGGGGCTGGAGGTTTCCGAGTCAGATGAGGCCCCTGCAGAGGAGGTCTGGCTCTGAACCTGTAGCTTCCCAGGGGCCCGGCAGCTCTGTGACTGCGACAGACTGAGTGCATGTCTCCACCCTCCCATCTGTGCATGTGAGTGCAGTGGGCAGTGTCCGGCCCTCACCAGCATGCCTTCTGGTCATGCCCCCACCCCCTCACAGGAACAACGCTTCTGCCAGCGCTATGACCAGCTCATGGAGGCGTGGGAGAAGAAGGTAGAACGCATTGAGAACAATCCGCGGAGGAGGGCCAAGGAGAGCAAGGTGAGGGAGTACTACGAGAAACAGTTCCCGGAGATCCGCAAGCAGCGGGAGCTGCAGGAGCGCATGCAGAGGTAAGGGACAGGGCACAGTGCACGCAGGGGTGAGGGGTGCAGAGCTGAGGGCCAAGACAGGAGCCCACACAAGGGAGAACACATACAGGGGTGAGTGCATGCGGAAGGGAAGGCCAGAGGTGAGGGCACACACAGGGTTGAGCCCATGAAAGAAAATATTCACGGGGATGAGCTCGTATAGAGGTGAATACTGTGCTGGTTCACGTGGGCCCCTGGTGGGACCCCACACCTGCTAACGCTGCTGTGAGACTCTGCGGAGGGGTGCGGGGTGTTGGGAGGATGGCTGGGCCCAGCTCCGAGCTGGGTGCCTGTCCTCACTGTGGCCATGAGGACAGAAATCTGGGCAGGCTATTTCCAGCCAGTGAGGCTAGTTAGATGTGGTCATCTGCATTCGTAGGTTCCTCCTCAGGCTTGTCACCTCACCAACACACACAGCAACATGAATTCCAGGGTTGACCTGAGACCCAGAAACCTGCTCCTGGTCCCCAGGCTGGAGGCAGCATTGAGCTCCTGCTGGGTCTCTGACTTTTATACATGGGAGACGGGCTGCCATCTTGTAGTCCCAGGGCCTCACATTCCTGAGTGGCTCCCCAAACCCCTGGGCTCCAAGCCTATGGTGTGAAGGTGGGAGGCTCTGCCCTGATCTCCCCTCCGAATTCACCCATATATATACCTTCTAGAATGTTCTACCCCATGGTCCAGGCCTAGCCTCTCAGTAGGATGGCTGGTCCTGACTGTGGCCCTCTGGTTTCCAGCAGGGTGGGCCAGCGTGGCAGTGGGCTCTCCATGTCGGCTGCCCGAAGTGAACATGAGGTTTCTGAGATCATCGATGGCTTGTCTGAGCAGGAGGTAAGTCTGCAGTAATACCACGTGTACCCCATTACCTTGGCGTGTCCCTCTCTGTGTCCCTTACACATATTTCCAGCCACAGTGGGCAGGTGCCAGCAGGAAAGGAAGCCACCTGATGCCTGAGGCAGGTGATGGGTGTGTGTCAGATACAATGTGGGCATACCAGCAATAAGTGGCTATGCCAGACCATGCCTATCCCCCAAAGGTCAGAGTTGACAGGGATGCCAGCTGACTGTGGGAGGGTAGCCTGGCAGGACGTAGTTGGGGAAGTTCACTAAAAAGCCTAGTACCCAGAAGGGACATCAAGAAGCTGGGTTGTGGGACAGGGATAAGTGCCCCTCACTCTTCTCCTGCTGCCATGGTTCAGAGTCTCTGCAGAGTTTGCACAACTGTTGGGGGAGTCTGTCAGTGAGAGCAGCTGGGGTCAGCTGAGGACCGTCCTAGTGGAGCTTGCCTCATGGCCTGTTGCCCCTTTGGTCCTCTCTGGGTACCCAGTGGCAATCTTGGTGCCTCCAGCCATGGTCACCATCACAGAGAAGGCCATGATGCAGAGCAGGTGCTTGTCCTCAGTGAGGAGCCATTCTGCTCTCTGGGCCAGGTGTGTACAGTAATGACATTTGTTTCCATGGCTGGCACTACAGTGGACCTAGAACGCCATGTACCAGGACCCATATTTCTTCCATGGTGGCTGTGCTCTCGGTAGAGGTGTTTACATGGACACTTAAGACAGGATACTGGACAAAGCAGCTGGTGACCCCTTTGTGGCTGTGGAGTGACTAAGCTGTTCTCCAAGCTGAGTCCCTATCCATGTAGCATAGGCCACAGACCAGGGATGGTCGCTTATGTGGTCTCCTTGTACATACTGACAGTCCCATGTACCCAGCAGCCTTACCAGCTTGGGGCCTGCACCTCTCTGCAGTGCCTGGCCTTGAAGGGACATCCCCTTGCCAGAGTTCTGATGGAAAACCTTGTGGACAGAAAGCAGAACTCAAAAAATCCACAAGCGACAGCTGTGGGGCCATCCTTGCTGGTGGGCATGTGGCTGGGTTCAACCCCTGTCCCACCAGTGTGGATGCAGACATGGCTTTCATTTCCTCTGGAAGCAGGGAGACAGTGGCCCTGTCCACCCACACATTGGACCCTTCCCTAGGTCCTAACCACACAAGAGTGTTGTAGCTGCCACCTTTTCGGGGAGCCATTGCCAGAATAAGGCTGGAGACAGAGTCTGGGTCAGAACCAGAGGGTACTGGGCAGGAGACACTTGTAAAGTCATCAGTATCTTCCTAACATGGATGGGCGAGGCAGCCACAGAAGGGCAGGGCAGGCCGAGTCCCCAGAGGATGATAGAAAAGCCAGGGTATGAGGCCTGGGCCAGCAAGTGACTGGGCTCTCTGCATGCCCTGTGCTACCCCCTGGATTTCTGGCTCCAAGCCAGTCATGTGCCATCCCGAGAGTGCGTGGAGCCAGGCTGGGCTGTGCTCTGTCCCTGCTTCGCAGTGTTTTATTACACTGCCTTTGTGGGGGTGAGATTCATGGCCTCTCCTACAGCAGATAAGGCCTCATGCTTTGCACTGAATTTACAGCCCTTCTTTTCTTAACCGCCCTACATCTCTAAATCCTCCAGCCGGCTGGCTTTTAGTTTATCATCCCTCCCCTAAGGAATGTCCAAGGGCCGGGGCACCCGCCCCTCACCTGCCAGGCCCTGCACTTGCCCTCTGATCCCACCCTGTGCTCTGCTGCAGAACCTGGAGAAGCAGATGCGCCAGCTGGCCGTGATCCCGCCCATGTTGTACGATGCGGACCAGCAGAGGATCAAGTTCATCAACATGAACGGACTCATGGATGACCCCATGAAGGTGTACAAGGACCGTCAGGTCACCAACATGTGGAGTGAGCAGGAGAGGGACACCTTCCGTGAGAAGTGAGTCCTCTGAGGCTGCCTGGGATCCTTGCCTGCATCCTCTCTGTTCCCACACTCTAGTCACCGGATCATTCTGTCCAGAACTCTCCCTGTTCTAGTGGTACTTGGGGGGTGGGGTCCTCAGCCTTTCTCTCTGCCTCCATCTCCATGGGAGTCTTAGGTATTTGTCTCCTCGTAGGTAATGGATGCTTATCTTCTTGTTCCTCCTAGCATTCATTCAGCTAGTTGCCGCCACATAGGCGCAGTGAGGTGAGGACGCCCAACAGGGACCCAGAGCTGCATATGGTGGAGACAGGGTTCACCTGGCCAGCTGGAATGGAGAGGCAGTGTGGGGAAGCCAGGGCTTCAGTGGTCAGGAACAGGCTGTGGTAGCTAGGAGATCAAGCTCAGCTGGGTGTGGTGGCCTCACCTTGAATCCCAGCACCAGGGAGGCTGAGGCCGGGGCATCTCTTCCACTTCCAGCCCAGCTTGATCTACACAGTGAGACCTGTCTCAAAAAGTGGGTCTCTGGGAGGCTTCTTCAGACAGTTTTGGGGAGACAAGTTTGTAGCTCCTGGGTAGAAGAAAGACTGTTTCAGCCCAGGGTGAGGACCTGAGGTGTGGTCTCCAGGTAGAAAGAGACTCCCCCCCCCCCCCGTAAGGGGACCCCAGAAGAAGGGGTGGTAGAGATGTCACAATAATATTCTTATGTATGTTATTTGGACTGGTACCCTGTACACACTCCACCTAGAAGCAGAACCCATTCCTCAGAGAGAACCAGGACACCTGAGAGGCTGGAGCATAGAAACTGAAGCAGGGACGGGCCAGCATGTTGCCCAGGAGGGCCTGCGGAGAGGGAGGTTCTTACGCAACAGGCCTCCATTGAGCAGAGGGGCTGACCTGTTTTCCCTCCGAAAAGACCCTTGTCTGTCCCAGAGCTTTTCCAGATGTCAGCTGGGGGAACAGTTATCCAGGGTCAGGCTGTACTTGCCCTTGGAAGGATGCTGTTCAACAGGCTAGCTCCTTCCCAGATCCCAGACAAAGCTAGGTGGCTACACAGGGCTTGGGCACAAACGACAGTCTTCAGAGTAGCTTTTGGCCATAGAAACATAAAACGTCCTCTGAGTGAGTCTCATGTCCCCAGCACGGCACAGACAGTGGGAGACATACTCTGAGGAGCTGCTCCCACAAGCAGCTCGGGTCAGGGGCTCTGTCCTTCGTCTTTTTGTGGCCTGTATCTAGGACTCTCGTGTGTAGGACTCCTGTTCTCTGTCTGGTGTGTTTTACAACCTGACTAATGGTGGTCCCGGGGTGGTTGAGACCCTGTATATCCCAGCCTCCTGGTAGGCTTACTGTTTAAATGTGTGAACACTTAGGGGTACTTTCATGGCTGAACCTTCCTGGGGAAGTCTCATTGCTCTTCAGACCTGGTGATTTACTCTGATAATTCCATAGCTGACAGACTGATGACCAGATGTCTACTGGTACTTCTTCTGTCTACACAAGACACAGCCATATTATGTCTGTCTTGGAAGGATGATGGTCTCCCTGGAGGGCTTGCTTGCCAAGGTGCTGACGGGCATCCAGACTGACCTGGGAATAACACATATGTCACTCAGTGACCACATGGCCATGCACAAGCCAGCCTCAGTTTCTCCTGTGTACAATAGGCATAGCTATATAATACTCTCCTTGTGCCTATGGAAACTCCATGGCAGGGCAGCTCAGCATAGGCTGGGCTCTTGTGGGAGGCAGTCTAGTACTACTGGCAACCACTTCTGCCCAACAGGAGAAGGTAGGACACCCTGTCACTTCTGTGAAAAGGTGATAATTTGCGTTAAGACCTGGGAGTCCCCATTCTTACCTCAGGGTCAGTCACAGTATCAGATTTAATGGAAGTCCACATGAACAGTTGTTACTTGGTGTTTCTTAGGGGACACTAACTAAGGAAGGCCAAATATGGTTTGCAAAGGCCCAGGTGGTGTGTGTGTGTGCACATGTGCGTGTGTGTGCACATGCACTTGAGTATACGTGCTCTTGTATGTGTAAAATTTTGTTGCCTGTCTTTTTTGCGGGTGAGGGTAGTGGTTGCTGCTTTGTTTTCCAGAGTCTCATAGCTCAGGCTAGCCTCAGGCTCATTGTATAGCCGGGGCTGGTCTTGAACCCTCCTGCCTCAGCCTCCCCAATACTAGGCTCATAGACATAAGCCACCATGACCTACCCATGTTGTTTGTTTATTTAAGGCAGGGCTTTTTTTATGCAGCATAGACTGGCTTTGAACTCTGAAACTTCTTGCCTCAGCCCATAGTACTGGTATCTAGGCATGTACTGCTATGGTTGACTTCTTTTTGGAGCCTTACTGGCCTGTGATCAGTTGGACCTTAGATACAGAACTCCATACATGCTCCCTTGGCAGCGGCATGAAGCAGCCAGGCCAGGCCAGGCCAAACCAGACCAAACCCAGGACCTCATGTGTGCCTATGCCTTGATACCTCTGAACCACATGTTTTTGGTTTTTTCTTGTTTTAGTTCTGAGGTGAGGTCTCACTAAATTGCCCTGCTTGGTTTGAAACTCACTGTACCCCAGGCTGGTTGTCCCCCTGCCTTGGTCTCCTGAGTTGCCGGGTTACAAGTTGTGTCATCAGACCTGGCTCTGCCTGTCTCCAGTGAACTGTGGTGGGGAGAGGGACAGGTGCCCTGCAGTGTCTTAACTTTGATTCCGGGTGTCCTGGGGCCCATCACTGCCTGGGGAAATCCTATAGAAGGGATGGGGGCAGGGCAAGAATGGTACCCTAGGCTTGCCTGCCATCTGGGTGGGTGGGGCCCTGGCAGGGTAGCCACCATCCTGCAGCTCTGCTACCTCTGCTTCCTTGGGAAGATTTTAGAGGCTCTTCCGGATTCCCCAGTGTCTGGCGGGGAGAACGGGAGGGGCCTCTGGCCTACTGCCCAGCCACCTGGAGGCCAGGCGGAGCAGCCCAGCACAGGCTGCACACTGGTGGGAACTGGCCTGCTACTGCTGGCAGCCATTTCTTACCCCCCCCCCCCCCCAGGAGATACCAGGGTGGTGGCAATTCATTGGAGACAAGGGGGCAGGCCCAGTGACGCCACCCAGCACCCTTAGGGTGTAAGCAGGCCTTGACCCTATCCCCACCCCCACAGCTGCCTGTCCCTGACATTTCAGCTGGCCGGCTTTCCCAGTAATGCTTAAGCTTCGCAGGAAGCTGGTGGCTTGGCGCCAGTTCCCGCCACCCCCTGCGGCTCTAGCCACTTTGGGCTTTTCCTGGGCATCCAAGGCTCTGCTCCGGCACTCGGAGGCCTTGTTGCCTGGCTTGTCCAACCTCGCCCAGGCAGGCTTGGCTTGATGTAAGCTGGGCCTGGCCGGCCGAGCCAGGGTGAGCCAGGCCTAGCTTCTTAGACCCGGCTGGGGAGAGAGACAAAAGCAGATCTGGGGAGGTGGGGGGACCCCACTGGCAAGCTGAATGCCGTGTCCTCATTTTTCCTGGAAGCCTGCGGCAAGACAAACAAATGTATTTTCAAAGGCATTACAGCCAGTGAGTCACTCGGAGGAACGCCCTGGACCCTGGTCCCTGCCCCGCAGCCCTTCCCACGCCCTGAAGATCTGCTAGTGGGGCGGTGCCTGCCAAGCCAGGCTGGGGTGGCAGGCACTGGGCACTCTCAGCTCTTGGTTGTCCTGTAGGGCCTCCCTCAGCCTCAGCCTGGCCTCAACGTTGACCTGTCTTTTCTTTCCCCAGGTTCATGCAGCACCCCAAGAACTTTGGCCTGATCGCCTCATTCCTGGAGAGAAAGGTGAGTGCCCATCCCTGGCTGCCAGTGCTGGGCACTAAACCGGCTTGCCATCCATTCTCTGGGCCGGTGCCTTGGTTGAGTGGAGTGCATGCCCTCCTCTATCTCTCTGGCCAGCTCCATCTTTTTTTCTGCCTCCGCCTCCTTCCTCAGGGGGAAAGCCAGGCAGGCCCCACCCGGGATGGGGAGGAGCCTCAGGCTTCAGGCCCAGGCCGCCCAGGAAAGCTGTGGGGACTGGCATCACATAGCCATTTGCCCAGTACACTGGGTTGGGCACCAGTTCATAGAGTTTCGCCACGTTCTAACTGAGGCCTTGTGGCCAGGTATGGCCTGCATCCAGGTCTGTGTGTGGAGTAATCTCCTGGGTCTTTGTCATGGGTATTACGGGTTTTCTGACAACTCTAGGTAACACTTCCAGTGTGTGGCTAACACGTCTATCATTCTGAATATATTTTCATGCGGAATTGATATTTGAACCCAACCTGTTCCCCAAAACAGAGCCTGGAGCACTCTGCTCTGGCTTTGCTTCCTGTTTGTAAGGAGTCACATTGTCCCCAGAGGGCGGTTAGCTGGCTTCTACTCCCATACTAGGCAAGCCTACAATACGTGAACAACCCTTGGTGGGCAGGTGGCAGTGTTGGCTATATGCTGGAGTTGATTCTGAAGGCTTAGCACCTCAGACTACCACGGCCCACCCTTGAGACCTGCAGTTTGTGTCTAGACCCTCAACAGTGGAATGTCCAGCCTGGCTGGCCCCCTACCCTGAGTCCCAGAGATGCTGGCAGATGGGACCCGGGATCTAGATATCCGTTTTCAAAGACAGTGATCATTCCTAACAGCTTTCCTGTGGGCTGATATGCTCTGGAGAGATGGGACCTTCTGGGATCTGGTACCTGAAGAACCAGTGTTGGGAAGCAGCGTTATAAATAGCCTACCTGTCTGGTGATGCATCCTGATGGGTGTGGTGACTCAGTAGTCCCAGGTTTAAGGCTAGGGCTCCACAGAGCCAGAGTGGCTTTGAAATTGGAGGTTGAGTAAGGCTGTGGGGGAGGGAGGAGGAGGGGAATCGGAGGGGGAGGGGCACTCAGAGAGGGTGTAGATGAGGTAGATCAGAGCTTCTAGGACACAGGTGGCTGCTAAGGCCATATCACCTTCCTGGGCTGGCTGGCACATAGTTCCTCTGGTGGGTCATGGGTGAGGGCAAGGGTTGGTTTGGGGGACCCTGTGGAAATAGTGTTTGTTCATGGCACACTCCAGGAGTGGCCTGATGTGTAGGCAGCTGGGGTCTGTCCCACCCCACAGTCCTCGTGGTCCCTGGCTTGGCACTAGGTCAGACATGACAGGCATGGACATCTCAGACACGGTTGCCACGCCAGGCATCCATTGATGCTTCTTGCCCGTGATGCTTAAATTCTGGAAGAGGTTGTTCAGGATCGCAGATGTCAGGGAAGGAGCACAGAGCCGTGTGTGGCAAAGGCTGGGTTGGCGTAGCTCTGAGGACTTGCGGCTTTGTTCTCCACGGGATCTGAGCTAATGTGATGTCATCACTCTTACCTACAGTTGCAAGGACAGGGCCTGTGTTGGTAGCTTGTGGCTCCATTATCTCCATGCCAGGCTTTGTCCTGTGTGTGTCTCCTTCAGAGTAACCTTCTTGATCACAGTCCATTTCTACATGTCACAAGCAAGCTGGTTGGTATTCAGAGAGGTTAGATACTTTTCCCAGGGCCTCCCAGCTTGTCATCAAAAGAATTAGGATTTGAACTCAGGCCTTTGGCTCCTGGCTCCTGCTATGAATTCTCTCACCCCATACATTCCTCAGCATCTTCTCTCTGCCCTACAGACAGTAGCTGAGTGTGTCCTGTATTACTACCTGACTAAGAAGAATGAAAATTACAAGAGTTTGGTGAGGCGGAGCTATCGGCGCCGTGGCAAGAGCCAGGTAAGACGTGGTGTGGGCTGCTTGGCTTTGGGGACCAGGCCCCTGCACTCGAGGGACACTTGCTGGGTGGTTCTTGTCCTTGATGATTGGTGTCATACAATTCTCTCATTAGGGCTCCCTCTGTAGCATCTGACCTGCAGAGGGTGTTGGCAGTGTACAGAGGTGGGAACAGGAGCTGCTTCTGTGTTAGGTGGGATGTCCCTGATTCAGAGCTGCTCAGTCCATAGTCCTTGCTGTTAAAAGGCTATGTTTCAGGGCTGGGGGGATAGCTCAGTAGTTAAGAGCACTGACTGCTCTTACAGAGGACCCAAGTTTGATTCTCAGCACCCACATGTTGGCTCGTAACCCTCTGTTACTCCAGTTTGAGGGGATCCAGTGTCCTCTGGTCTCAGTGGTATCAGGTACAGAGATAGACATGCATAGAACACCCATACACAAAAGTGGGGGCATATTTTCAATCTGGGGAGACCCACTGAGCTTCCCCAGTTCTGCCTGTTCATGTGGATATTTGAGGGGAGAAATAGCCGATGGTCACCATGTCTGTTTCATGCCTTGGTGTCTAGAGTGAGCCTAGAGTGTCAGCAGCTGGTGGCTTGCAGTTCTGCTCTCCGCCTGCTTTGTAAGTAAAGCTCTATGGGCACAGAGCCATTCCTGCACAGCTTGCAGCCTGCAGCATCACTGCCCACCTTTAGCAAAAGCTGGCTGATCTCTGAAAGATGTTAAGTAAATAGGGACAATGCACAGGACTCTGATAACACAAAAGCCAGGGATTCCGGGGTGTGGCTCTTGGGAGGCAGAGAGAGGTGATGTGCTGTTCATCTTCCTCTCCCAGACTGGCAAAGGTCAGGCCTCATTGTGAATTGGGCTGGACCATCACAGACGGGCTGCCGTCCCACAAAACAGCTGGTTCTCTGGTCCACTTAAGCTAAAGTGCAGGTCAGGAGGTCAGTCTGCTGAGACAAGGGCAGCACCCTAGTAAAAATGCCCCGCAAGTCGGTGTAAGTGCCTGCTATGTGAGCATGAGAACCCGAATCCAATCACTAGATCCACACAGAAAGCTCAGTGTAGTAGTACACGCTTGTAATCCTGTGGAAGAGAGGCAGAGACAGGATACTGCCGCTTGCTGGCCAGTCAACCTGCCTAACCAGCAAACTAGACCCTAGAGAGACTCGGTCTTCAAATACAAGGTGGACAGCTCGTGAAGAACAGCGCCTGAGGCTGACCTGTGGCCCTCCATGCACCTGTGCACACAGACGCGCACAGACACAGATACACACGCTCGTGTGCATGCTCAGTGAAACACCCAGGGCTCAGTCTGTGTCCACTCTGGATTTGCAGGGTGGCTGAATCTGGTCTGTGGCTGTGGTTTTCTAGCTCATTTTATGCGCCCACAGTGAGCTGGCTTGCTTACGGTTCTGACAGATGTGTGACTCCACAGTGCTGTGGCACAGAGCAGTGGGCACACTAGAGGTTTTGCTGAGGCACTCGGGAATTTTCTAGGCTGACAGACAGAAGGTCAGTTGAACACCCGTTGGAAAGGCTGGGAGGCGTTGGGTTTACGGAGACACGGAGCCCTGTGTAAATCTCTGTACTTAGCCCTGTAGAGATAAGTGGGGGGATGCTGCAGCCTGCCATACTGATGGTGGTGATGGTGATGGTGGTTTTGGTAATGATACTGGTGATCATGGTCTTTAATGATGATGGTTGATAATGGTGGTGGTGGTGATGGTGTTGGTGATGGTGTTTGGTTGGTTTGGTTTTTCATGAAAGGGTTTGTCTGTGTATTCCTTCCTGCCCTGGAACTCGCTCTGTAGACCAGGATGGCCTTGAACTCAGAGTGCATTATTGCCACTCAGCCTGATGGTGATGTTGGTGATGCCAGTGACTGTCTAAGTTACTTTTCTGTAGCTGTGATAAAATACCATTGCCGAGGTGATTTAACAGGAGAACGAGTTTACGTGGGCTTCCCATTCTTCTCCAGAGTTGAGAGTCCATCCTGGTAGGGAGGCTTGGCTATCGATGTCAGGTGTGGACCAAGAGTACGAAGCCAAGTGTTCCTATCTAGAACCCCAAACTCCAAGCAGAGAGAACAAACTAGGGGTAACAGGTAGTTCTTAAACCCTAGAGCTCGCCCCTGGTGACCAACTTCCTCCCACAAAGCCACACCTCCTAAGCCTCCCCAAACAGAGTCACCAGTTAGAGCAGCCATGGTGAATGCAGTACATAATCACTGTGCCGTGTCTCCTGCATTTGAACGGGAAGCAGCCTAAGGGGCAGGTTCTTGGTGATTCCCTTTCTGTTTAGAGAGCTAGGATGGTAACTAGCTAAAGGAGCACCCACAGGGTCAGGCTCACTCCCTGGGCTGTGGGAGCTGAGGGAGTGCGATTGTTCTGCTGGGATCATTGGGTAGTGGGGCCTGCCTCTGATCTCTGCTCAGCTGCGCTGCTGGTGGCCTCATGTGCGGCTCTGCTTGCTGGGCCTCTGTACTCTAGGGACGGTTTGCTAGGCTCTGTGCTGTGGCGACATGTCCTGAAATAGGGCTGAGGGTAGAAAGCTGCTCCCACTGACAATGTCCTTTGAGGCAGAGCCTCACCCAGCGTGGCTCTGTCCCTTTGCTACTTCTGACGGCTCCTCTTTCTTGGAGGAGGTGTGCCAGCCTCCGGGAGCTGTAGGGCCGTCTCTCTACCCGTTTGCTATTTTGGTCTCTCCCTTGCACTGTTCCTCATCCCCTGCTCAGGGTGGCCCCCGTGCGCAGGTGCTGTGGTGCCTGTGGTCCTGCTGTGGTTCCCGTGGCTCCCGGCCACACTGTTGCTTAGGAAAGCCACAAGTGGCCATTCTGCACAGCACACCAGGTGCCACTCAGAGGGCTTCGAGAGAGAGAGAGGCCTGTTGGGTGGATTGGATGTGTGTGCTCACTGGGGCATGTATTGAGCGCTTGCTGCATGCTGTGATTGGAGAACCGTTATATGTTGGTTCGTATGTAATGGTTGAAAGAGACACTGGGAGTTCCAGCAAGCCATCCCTACTCTCAGACTCTCGAGGGAAGAGTTGCAAGGTAGACGTCAGGTAGTACTTCCTGAGTGCTTGAGGTCCCAGCTCTTCTCCTTGGGCTTTGTAGCCTGCATGCCACCTTGGAACTGACTGCCTCTTTGCCCACCCCAGAGACTGTGGCCTCCTCTACTCTCAGTTCTGCCTTGACGGGATTGAACCAAGAGAGGAAGCAGAGAGGTGACCCTAGGGACACTTGGGCATTTAGCGCCTAGCTCTCCCAGTGAACACACTGGGATGGATGTCTGTGGAGATGTGGACTCCCAGGCTTACTCCTCCCTAGTTGCTAGCCTAAGACTCTTTGGTTCTTCAAAACCTGCTGTTAGTGGAGTAACCCCAAGAACCTCAATCCTGGGGACCAGCACCCAAACAAGCAGGGTGGTGGGAGGGGAAGGGAGACCCTTCAGACACCCTTAGGGACCTTTCTGGAGTATCCCTAATCAGGTTGAAATAGCCATAGACAGGTCTCTCGGATGTGTCTGCTATGTATGACATGTCTGTGTCTTCCACCTGTGCTGAGACATCCAAGCTGACCTGGTCCTCTGTCTGCCAGCTCTTCCCTCTCTGTCTCCCTCCTGTATCAGAGTGCGTGTTCAGTGGTCACATTTTAAAAACCGCAGAGGTTATAACCCCCTCATGAAAGTCATTGGAAATTCGAAATGGCCACCAGTGTCCTGCCTCATCTCTCAGCTCACCCGGCCAAGAAAGAGCGAGACTTTCCCCGACCTCAGCTGCCCCTGGGTGAGGAGTGTAGCTGGCCATGTGGAGTGGTAGACTTACCTGTTGCTGGCAGCTCCCATTCTAGAAGCTTCTCTGGTCTCTGCCTAAGGTGAGGCAGGTTCAGGCATAGACTCTGGGGATGGTGACCTCCTGAACCTGTTCTTGGGAACAGGATCAGGACCATGTTTTGACACCTTTCCCCAAGCTGCCCCATTGGCTAATGGACCTGAGTGGGTATCGATCTGATGACCACACCTGGTCCCTAGTCCAGATCTGCCCCAAGAAGAATCATAGGCTATGGTGCCACACAGTGTGAACTCCCAAGAAAGTGTCATGGTACCATGCAACATCCTAAGCCCAGAGCCTGCAGACGCCCAGCCATGGCCAGTCAACAGATGCTATGGCCCTCCTGTGATGGAGAAGGACCTGTGACCAAGCAGGCGCGTCCCTGAGGGTAGGCTGGAGCATTTTCCTGCAGAGGCAGGACGTGAACAGGAAAAGTCTGTCCTAGACTCCTGACCTCTGGACCAGCCCCTTTTGCTGAGGGGGAAGTCTGTGGCGGAGATTCTTCATCTTCACTGATGTCAGCCCTCACATCCTGGCTCACGGTGTTCTGTCGCCTGCCCCCTGACCCTCTGTCACACTGCTCTTCCTGGCCTTGGCCACACATGCTGCTCAGACTGTCTGTTGCTGGGCGTAGATTCTGTCTCTTCTTTTTCTCCCTGTGGCCCTGTCTCTTGTCTGTTTCTGCCGTGTGTGTGTGTGTGTGTGTGTGTGTGTGTGTGTGTGTCCTTATTCCTGTCTGTCCGTCTGTCCATCTGTCTTTGTCTCTGTGACCCTGTGTCACCTCCTTTTTGTTCCTGTCTCACCTCTACGCCCACCTTGCCTGTGTCTGTCTGCTGGACTGCCTTTCTAGCTCTCTTTTCTCCATGACCCTGCGTCACCTCCTCTTTGTCCCTGGCTCACCTCTTTATCTACTTTCCCTTCCCCACCTTACCACTTTGCTCTGGCTGCTTGCCAAGGGACAGATGACCTTGTTCCCTGGCAGGCCCAGATTGCTGCCCAGGAGCAGTGTGACCAGGAGGCCCAGGGCAGCACCAGACAGACTTGGGCAGCGTATGGCTGTCACTCTTCCCTTGAGGACCAGCCAGCTGCCCCTTTCCTGTAAGGTCACCAGAGACTGATGGTCGGAGCCTGTGTGTCACACTAAGCCACAGTGCCTGGCGAGGCCATTTGGTTGTTGGTCATCAGCGAGGGTATGTGTTGTGTCTCAGACTTTAGTAGGAAGCCTCCAGTCTAAGGTCTGAAGCTTCTTGGGTCCAGCCCATGGCGGACTGGCTAACTGCTTTACTGGGGATATTTTGTGCAAGGCAGACCCGTGCCAATTTAGGCCCAGCTGAGCAGGCATCTCTGGTTTTCTTCCTGTCTCCTCAGAGGCCCTCTTCCAGGTCCTCAGTCTGTTAGGCATGCCTTGTGGGACCCTACTCAGGGGCTGGCAGCTGGGAAGCCCAGGAGGCAGGAGAGGCTGGAAGAAGTTGGATTACTTGTATGGGAGACATGAAAGGTTTAAGATATTTGCCTGGGCCAGGACACACAGCACAGGGGGCCCAGCTCCCCCAACTGACCACATTGAGGAGGGACGTGTGGGAGTTGTTGGACATGGTCACTCTACTGGGACAGACATCACCCAAAGCTACTTACCACTTACTATATCAGTAGCACTGCGAGCTGCCCATCAGCAAAAGCCCTGCTGCCTGTATTTTGATGACTTCTCTGTGAACAAGACAGTTGAGGTCCCTGAGCAGCCTCTTGGAGGTGGTGTGAAGGACTCCTGAAGTCCTGGGGCCATGTGATCAAGAGTAGCTTTCAGGACTCCGACCCCTTGATGGAACAGACGTAAGAAGGAACTGGCCTGGCAAAGGGCACAGTGGGTACAAAGGTTGCAGGAAGGGACCCTTCAGTTGCCTCTTTCTGAGGGCAGGAGGGAAGTGAGAGCAAGCTAACATGTGGAGATAGGCCCAGCGTGGATGTCCCATGTGCTTGTTCTGGGGGGCAAGGTAGGTGTGTGTGTGTGTAGAGGGAGACGGAGAGGGAGAATGAGAGAGAGGCTATCAACAAGAAAATGCAGCCCAGGCTTGCCCACAAGCTGTTCTGACGGGGCATTTTCTCAGTGGAGATTCCCTCTACCTAAATGACTCTAGCTTTTGTCAATTAGACATAAAACTAGCCAACACACCTACTGAGTCCCATCCCCCAGGGGAGGATTTAAAAATGGGACTTTGGGGTTGATGGTACAGTACAGGGGCACAGTGCTTGACTAGCTTGTGCCAAAGCCCAGGGCTCCATCCCAAGTTCTGCGAATTAATAAGTAGACATGCCATTGGCCACCATGAACAGACTTCTGGGCACGTGTCCCACAGCGCTCTGTAGAAGTGTCTCCACAGCAGAGCAGCTCAGGAAAGCTCGAACACTGTTACCATGTAAATTCTTACTCCTGCCAGGCCTGACTCAGGCCTCAGGGGTGCTGAAGCACATACCATATCCTGTTCTGCTCCACCATTCAGGCAGTGGGAATGACTTCACAGTATAGGCTGGCTGGACCACGGCTACCACACAGCTGGACCTTAAGAGGCACCATGTAACTCAGCCCCTGATGTCTGTTTAAATGCTGATCTCTGGCCTGGTGTGGTGGCACACACCTTTAGTCCCAGCACCAAAGAGGAAAGGCAGGAAGACCTCTTTGAGTTCAAGGCCAGTCTGGATTATATATTGAGTTCCAGGCTAACCAGGGCTACATAGTAAGGACCCTACCTCAAAACAACAAAAAAGCCTTGGTCTCAAACCAACCACAAGGTTTCTGTTAATGGTTGGTTCTTGTTATTCCACACACTCAGGTAACTTCAACACACCTCTGTTGAGGCCCGAGCCTGCATCCCTGGCTATATGTCCCTGAGAGAGATGGATGTGTGCCCAGAGCAGGCATGAAGGGGGCACCACCAGCTTCAGACTATGTTCTTCCTCTGCTTTGACCCCCAGCCCTGTTTTTTTCCACCCACCCAACCTCTCCCCTTCTCCACACAGGAAGCTCTTGCGACCCACTTGCTGGGGCGTTTGGTTTGTCGGTTCTTGGTAGTACGGTGTTTATTGAATGAGTAAGTGACTGAGTGTATTAGTCAGTATGGCTATGCACTGTCAGGCTCTCCTTTGTTTATTTAAGTTTCGGATGGAATCCAGGGGCTCCCCAATCCCTTCCCTTGATCTTGTCCACCACACAGCCCTGAAGATGCAGCATAGGGTCTGGGTCCTACCAGGCCTGCTTCCTCATCTGGAGGGTCTCAGTGACTCCAGGCCACACAGGGCTGTTTGTGCCTTTTGAAGGTTCTCTTAGGGTTTTATTGCTGTGAAAGACACCATGACCAAAGCAACTTTTATAAGTGTCAACATTTAATTAGAGGTGGCTTACCGTTTTACAGGCTCAGTCCATTATCATCATGGTAGGAAGCGTGGCAGCATCCAGGCAGGCGTGGTGGTTTAAAAGGATCTGAGTGTTCTACGTCTTGATCCGAAGGCAGCCAGAATCACCCTGGCCAGACCTAAGCATATATATGAGACTTCAAAGCCCCACCTTCACAATGACAAACTTCCTCTAACAAGGCCACACATCCTAGTAGTGCCACTTCCCATGGGCCACACATATTCAAACCACCACAAAGGTTTTACTTTTGCCCTCCCTTTAACACCTCAGTTCTGACCCCATCAAATTCAGAACATGGTCTCTAAGGTTGGTCTCTACACTTCTGGGGGTCTTGGCACCCCAGTAGACAAGAGTTTGTTTAGGGTACGAATGACAGTTCTGCTAACTTGGAGGAACCAAGAGTCCCTGAGGACACTATCTTTGGGGTTTCATCTAGCTGCAGGCTCTGCTAGGAAATGCTGTGTGACCTTAAATGGATTGCTTTACCTCTCTGTGTCTTGTTCTCATCTGTGGAACAAGGTAATATCAGGGTTGTTGGGAGGAGCTAGAAGCTGGACATGTGATGCGAGGACAGTCTCATCCCATGCATGTTGTCAGCTGACACCTGGCCTTATTAATGTGGCCTTCTGGAAGGAAAAATGGGTCCTAGTGGATATGAACAGATAACCTGAAGCTCCCCGTGGATCCTTTCAGAGTATCCATAGTGCTGTGATCCTGGGGGTGGGGGACATACATGTCACCTTGCCCATAACTGATGAATTGCCACTTGATACTGCACGTGTGGGAGTCATGGGGGAGTGTGGCATTCTGCTTCTTGTGGCTCTCCAAGCTGGGGCTGAGGTCTCCCCTGGCATCCTTTTTGCCCTAGGACACAGAAACGATGGTTTCTCACTCTGGTCTGAGGACTTGCAAGGGGCTAGGTAAACACGTGGAGCTCCCAGAGTCGGCCTGTGGCCAAGCTCTGCTGCCCGCTTGCTTTGTAAATAAAGCGTTCTTGGCCTCTATCTGTTTCCATTTGCTCACTAGTGGCAGAGCCAAGCCAGGTGCCTTGGAACCTACAGGTTTGTCCAGCCTGAAGTTCTTTAGATAAGAACTTGCCAGCCAGTCTGCAATGCACTGGAACAACCTGGGAATTTATTTTATTTTTTATTTGGATGGTTTTGAGACAGGATCTCACCGTGTAGCCCTGGCCAGCCTTTTTAATTCGCTGCAGTCTTCCTGCCTCTCCCTCCCAGGTGTCAGGGTTAGACATGTGCACCACTACTTGTGACTAAGCTGGGACATTTGAAAATACTGATGCTGCTTCCAGCCTGGGATCACAGTGCCCTTGGCACGGCTGGGGTCTGGCAGCCTTTGGGCACCAGGAAGCACAGCTGCCCATGAGGCTACAACAAGCTTGAAATCCCTAGGCATGGCTGGCAAGCACTACCAGCCAGAGTGGCAGGCTGGGATTTGCCAGCCTAAGTGACTGGTCGTAGGGACCCTGTGCTGGCTTCAAGTCTCCCAGGAGCCAGGAGGGGCTAAGCACATGGGTTGGTTCAGGCCAGGGCACTATTAGGCAGAGAAGCGAATCGATGGTCAGGGCATCACCCCATCCACAGAGGCTCGGCTCGTGGTTCATGTCAAATCTGAATCCCCTACCCAGCCCCTCTATGTGGCGGTGGGAGGCACAGCTGAGTGACTTGGATATTATGCCCCAGTACGGGACAGCTCAAGCCAGATGTGCTGACAGCTGTGAAGTGCAGGCTAAGCAGCAGGAATTCCTCCCGAACCGCCTTCCGTCTCTCTGAGTTCTGACCCCCAGTTTCTATAGCCCACCTTGAGCACATGAAGAGGGGACATTGTTGAACTGACAGGAAAATCCTTCAGTGTCAGGTTCAGGGGGCTCTGTCTGCCAGAATGAGGCTTCGCCTCTGGGTTATATGGAGGGTTAGAATCTGAAAGAAAGACCCAGGCTGGCTAACAGACATCTGGTACCCAGCTGAGGAGCCAGCAGCCATGCATGGATGGCTGCTTGGGGGTGGAATGGCTGCCCTGGCCCCTTAGAGAACACGGGATTCTTGGTATTTGGAGGAGACTATCCCAGAGAACACAAAAGTGTCGCCTTAGGAACCCACAGCAGCTGTACAAGTCAGGTTCTTGCTCTATGTACCAGTGCCATGATGTCCCTGTCTGTCCCTGGTGTAGCCTAATTCTATAAAAGACAGGCCCTGGAGCCATTGTGTACCGATGTTTTTCTGCCAGGAAGGAACAATGGAGGGAACGAGCTGCTCCCCCTCCCACACACACCCTGTGTGGGGTGCCTACCTGCATCCCGAATACTACCCGCCTCCCCACCAGGGCTTTCTGCAGGTGTTACTCCAGGGGCCTCGAGGAGAAGGCAGGACTCGAACCCCTGTGCCCAAGTGTGGTGCTTTTTATGCTTCACCCTTGACTCCAACCTCTCCCAGCTGGCTGGCTTCCCAGCTGCCCTGGCCTCTGCGTTCACCGTCCCTCCCTTCCCCAGCTTCACCTGTCTCCCGTTTTCCCTCCTGCCTCTGCTCCCCGGGCTGTAGCAGCAGCAGCAGCAACAACAGCAGCAGCAGCAGATGGCACGGAGCAGCCAGGAGGAGAAGGAGGAGAAGGAGAAGGAGAAGGAGGCCGACAAGGAGGAGGAGAAACAGGATGCGGAGAATGAGAAAGAAGAACTCAGCAAGTAAGGCCTGGCAGCTGCGCCGTTCACACCTGGGCCCTGGGGAGCAGAGCCTGGCGCCAGTTTGGAGCTGCAGTCAGTTCTCCCAGGCCTTTCCTCCCGGAAGCCTCAGCGCCCCCCTCCTCCCTCCATCCGCCACCCTCTCTGCACCCCCCACCCCCACCCCCCAGAGACCTAGGAGATTGATTGTTCATTTGAGCCCTGCTCCTGGACTCATAAATCCAGACAGCCACTTTGGCACTCAGCCTTGCCTCCCCTCCAAGGCCCCCGAGGTCCATGAGGGAGAGAGGGATGAAGGGCCTCAGGAGGGCAACATGGATGCAAGCATCTGGCAGCCCCCACCTTCATCCTCACCAGCCAACTCCAAGCCAGCAGGAGAAGGTGGAGGGGCCGCAGGTGCCGTGCTGGGCCCGTGCATAGAGCCTCCTCCTTCCCTGTCTCCACGGCTCCAGCCAGCATCTTTCAGGAAGATGAATGGGTGACAGAGGCAATAAATCTGCCCCAGTTGCTTCTGAGAAGCCAGGTTCCCAGGTCATGTGCACCCCCACAGCTGGGCTGGGCTGCGATTCCCCAGGCATGCGGTCCTGTATACCCTGAGCAAATTGCTCTGTAGACGAGCAGAATTAAGTCCTCTGTGGCTAGTAAAGGGGGCCATAGGGTCCCGAAGGCCTCTGCCCTGTTGGGTGTATGGTGATGGTTGGTGGTGTCAGTGAAGCATGTCTTGAGGCCCCACTGGTGACATGTGGAGTCAGATGACTTCACATCCTCTCTTCCCATCCACACCTGGAGGGGCTCCCGCTGCCCTTCAAGGCTAAGATGCTGCTGCAGGGGCCTGCCTGCCGTGGCACCGTCCGCCCATAGCTCCCTTTTGGCCAATAGCAGCTCTTTCCTCTCTGCAGCTCTGATGGAGTGACCCCAAGGGGTCCCCCAGTTGTCTTAGGGTATCCAGCCCCAGCTGATCCATCCCGGTGTCCCTTCTGTGACTACAGGGAGAAGACTGACGACACTTCTGGCGAGGACAATGACGAGAAAGAGGCCGTGGCCTCCAAAGGCCGCAAAACTGCCAACAGCCAAGGCCGCCGCAAAGGCCGCATCACACGCTCCATGGCCAACGAGGCCAGCCATGAGGAGACGGCCACCCCGCAGCAAAGCTCGGAGTTAGGTGAGCAGGCTGGGGGCTGGGACGGGCTGGGACATAGGTGGATGGGCTCCTGCTAGGATTCCATGAAGTCGGAGTGAGTTGCCCTGGAGCTGAGGACCTGGGTCGCTGTCTTTGGGGTTTAGAGAAAGTATTTGGCCAACTGAGCTCATCGTGACCCAGAGCATTCTCTCTATGCCTTCGCGTCTGCACGTGCACAGAGAGAAATTACACGCCTTACAGGAACTCCAGGAGATTCCAGGAGCCTGGGACCTGGGTGCAGGCAGAGCTTAGGACTGGGAAGAGACTGTGAAACCCATCCCTCCCCACCTAGCCCCAAGATTGTTATCTTAAATCAGAAGATTGGGCCGTGTGGACGCTTCCTCAGGGTGGTGGTGAGACAGTGAAGTTATCTACTTACTAGAAGGGTAGTTTTCAGATGGTGTCTTCACCTTTGTGGGTCTTGGAGGGATTCATCTTGCCTTCTCTTTGTAAAAAGAGCCAATAGGGTGAGCTGAGCTGCGGTTCCAGGGGCAGCCACCAGGGGCAGCGGTGCACACTCATTCTGTGCTGTGGGTCATCTTGGCTGCTTGGGTCTCTCTCTTCATAGGTGAATCGATGTGAGGCCTGTTCTGTTTCTCTGGTTGATCTGTACAGTAGGTTTTCACTCTTCTTAGGACTGGCTTGGGCTTTATGTATGAGCTGCTGGGGGACAGTGTAGCTTACCTCAAGTTATGATATAATTGGGATTTGAACTCAGCCCTGCTGACCACAAATCCTATGTGGCTTTTGTGGGTGTGTGTCAGCTGCCACTTGGTGGCAGTGTGCCAGAAGCCCATGAGGCATAACTCATGTGTAGGACAATCCTATGCTTGGACTAGGCCGAAGGATAGAAAATGCACCCTGGACCTCTCTCAGTGTTCCAGAATCTTCTACCCATGGCTTGCAAAGCCTTTCATGGAGATGTCTGTGGAAGGACAGGGGACTCTGAAATCGGGGAGACAGCCAGGGCTTGGCAGCAGGAATGGACATAGTTGTATCTGTTTTCTTCTTACCTTGGACAGCTTGATGGCCTCTCTGTCCCCTTCCGTTTGAATAGGCCACACTGTGCCTGCCACAGTTCTCAACACTCCCCTGTCAGGGGCTCCCAGCTGGGCTACAGGCAGGCTACCGGGGGAGCAGTGTGGTATGTCATCCAAACAAGGCTGCCTCTGCCCAACCTGTGCATGGCTGTGTCCCTTCTGAAGGGCCTTGTTGTCTTTGGACAAGCTAGGAAGACTGTAGTAGTCACTAGCACAAAAGGAGGCCTAGCCATGGTGATGTCACTCATGAGCCGTGAGGAGCCATTGGAGGAGCCATTTTGATGGTCATGGTAGGAGCTGGGCTCTGAGCATTTAGAACAGTGGTTCTCAACCTTCCTAATGCCTCAGCCCTTTAATACAGCTCCTCATGTTGTGGCAAGCCACCCTCTCCCCCAACCATAACATTATTTTGTTGATACTACATGACAAATTTTGCTACTGTTATCAATTGTAATATAAATATCTGATATGCAGCCCCTGTGGGGATCATGCACGACCCACAGGTTGGAAACTACTAACTTAGAGGGTGGTATATGAAGAGGTATGAAATGGCCTCCTCTGCACAGTGAGGTCCCTGCTCACCTGCAGTCCCTGCCCATGATTCTTTACACTTGTGACCATGTCCCCAGGTGGGCCACCCCTTCCTAGCAAAGTGAAACAGGTGTCAGGACCCAGTCCCTAGCCACCTGTTTCCTTGTCTGCGAATGGAGATAACTGATCCTCCCAGCATAGTGGGCTGTGGGCCTACCTGTGAGAGCATTGTGTGTGGGGGTGGGTGGGGGGAGTTGCTGCACACAGAGCCTGGCTCCTGGCATAAGCATCAGGCACTGTGGTAAGGGGCGGCTGGCTCAGGAGCAGACAGACTGTAGGGAAAGCATTCTGTGGAGCGCCTACCAACGCCCATCTTCTCTGCAGCTTCCATGGAGATGAATGAGAGTTCTCGCTGGACTGAGGAAGAGATGGAGACGGCAAAGAAAGGTAAGACGCCATGATGGTATACAGTATGCCTGAGTTTGTTTGTCCCAGGCACTGTGATGCCTGTCGTGCAAAGCTGCTGGTGCATCTGGCTAAGAGCAGGGGCTCTTTAGAGCCTCCGTTGAGCCTGCCTGAGAACAGCTCTCTTTCTCAAGTGGTGGCCTGTACCAGAAGTCAGGGTGGCTCAAGAGCCTGTGGATTGAGTGTGCGAGTAGCTAGTTCTATTGGTCCCTGAGGACAGTGGCCAGGGTGCTTGGTGGAGTCACAGTTCCCTGGCCATCGAGGCTGGCCACAGCGTCAGTGGCACTTGGAGAGTTTCCTGTCTTCACACCAGTGTGCGGCTCTTAGGTGGGGTCTCAGGGGTCCCCGTGCTGGGTGTGAGTTTGTGCTCTGCAAACATTTGGAATATTTGCCTAGGTTTTGGTGGTGTGTTCCACAGTAGACCCGGCAACAGTCATAATAGTTGTTTACATCACAAGGCCAAGACTGACTTTTCAAAAGCGGACTCACTGGCTGTCAGTGACCTTGTAACATGTGACATGACAGGTTGGGCTAGGCCATCACATCCTCAAGACATCTCTCTGCCACACCCTGCTAGCTAGACAGGACTTCAACGCCAGCACCTCTCTGAGCCCTGACCTTTGTGGGGCCCTAGTATCCTTGCCCTGGTGATAGTATCATAACTTCCCTTGAAACCACATTGATTATGCCTGAGGCCTTCACTTTGCAGCTTGGTGACCTATCTCTGAGCCTCAGTTTACCCATTCCTAAGATAGGAGTGCCAGGATGGCTACAAGGAATTGAAGCTAGGCATTAAGATTCTTAGGATGGGTGGCTTTCACTGAGAGTCCAAGAGCTGGCCACTCTGAATGTCTGTTCCTGCTTCCCCCATATCCCTGAGAGACACAAAGTCACCTAACTCACTTAAGTGTAGCACTGCAGTCCCATATCCCTGAGAGACACAAAGCCACCTACTCACTTAAGTGTGGCACTGCAGTCCCATATCCCTGAGAGACACAGAGCCACTACTCACTTAAGTGTGGCACTGCACTTGGCTCCTGCCTTAGCTGCCACCCGACCCTTCTGAGATGTAGCTCCCATCTCTGCTCCTCATTATGGACGAGGAGTCCAGGCTGAAGACCTCCCATAGCTCCAGAGGTGATACCCTGGGGGCCAGCCCGGTCCTCTGGCTCCCATCCTTCATACTCCACTCAGGCCCCGCCCCCGCCCCTGCTTCTAGGCTGTGGCTCTGTGGCTGCTGTGTCCAGGCTGCTGTGTGAATGGTGGGAACCAGTGGCTTTTATTAGGAGTTCTAACACACCTGCCGCTGCTGCCGCCGCCGCCGCCTGTGGCTCTGGTCCTCAGACCTCCTCCCCACTCTCGGGGTTTGCTAAGGGTCTAATGCACCTAGCAGGAGTAGCCCGTACCACCTGAGAGCAGCCACCAACCTGGAGGGTCCTTTAAGTGTTCCTGGTTTTCCAGCTGGACATGTGTCTTTCTGGCCTGTGCTGTCTTTCACCCAAGGGTGGGCTTGGCCTGGGGGCTGGGCCGTCGCTCAGAAAGAACATAGAGATATCCTTTCACAGGGTTCTGAGATTGTGTCTCCAGCCGGCTGGGTGCAGTGTACCGTCACCCCAGAGGGGCTGTGTGTTTTTTGGTTTTTTTTTTTTTTTTTTTTTGTATGTGTCTATGTTGTGGTTTGCGGTATGAATTCTAAAAAGTTTTTAATGGTCTGATTCCCATGGTTTAATCTCCGCAAAGTCTGCACAACAGACTTGACCACTGAAAAGCTGTCTATTAACCTGGGCATCCTGGGAAGTGCTTGTAATCTCAGCTTTTGGAAGGCAGAGGCAGGGGACCGTGCGTTCCATGTCACAATAACAGTGTCAGGTGTTCATAGCAAGTGGAAAGCCAGCATGGGCTACCTGAGACCCTGTCTCAAATAAACAAAAACCCCAAAACCATGTCCACCTACATTTACCCACAGTGCTATGCTATAAGCCTACACGCCCTAGATGGAAATCCCGTACCCATTATCGGTCCCTCCTGCCCATCAGTCCAAGGGCGAGGCAGCACTAATGGACTTCCGGTCTGTGGTTAGAAGTCATTTTGCCCTGACACTTACAGGAATGATGCCTGCTGCCGCTGTAGTCCTTACGCCCGACTGCACTCCCTTAGCGCTGTTTTCAGGGTTGCTCGTGTACCTATGAGGGCTGCAGAGCTACATGAAGTGTGATTCCCTCCATACCCCCACCCCCACCCCAGTACACACACACTTTGCTTGTGGGCTCACCTGGTGACTGAGCGGTGGGTTATTCCTGCCTGGGGCTCAGCATGCTTCTATGGGGATCATGTGACCTCTTGGTTTTTATCACATGTGGGTCCTGGGGTCTCAGCATACTGACTGCAAAGTGCTCGTGGCAAGTGCCCATCTTTCCCCATACCCTTGCAGCCTCTCAGGCATCCTCCTGCTGTCACCAGCCCATAGCTGTTGCCCGACACCGGGAGGCTGCGCTGCTCTCTCCCTTTTGGAAGGGCAGATCAGGAGGTGGGAGGGGGTGGGATGACTCACCAGCTGGGATGGAGCGCCCTGATGCCAGTGTCTCAAGGTTAGGGCCTATAGGGAGGGCTGGGAGCTCGTCCCCACTGATCCTGGGGCCTGTGTGCACCGGCCCTGCTCAGTGACATTTGAAATAGCGCCGTGAGCGCCGGCGCGGGCTGCTGCTGTGAATTACAGCAATCTGGACAATTATGCCTGCTCGCAGTGGCTGCTGATGGCTGTTCCGGAGGCGGGGGCGGGGAGGCAGGTGCGCACAGCCCGTGGTAGCTCCTTTTCCACAGCCTGTGGGGGTGAGAGGCTAAGAATGTTCCAGAGCACCCTGCCGAGAGAGTGCTGACAACTCAGAGAGGAAAATGACCCCAGCCAAGCTGTGTCCCAGGCAGATGGTACCCACCCATCCTTGGCCCAGTGTGGGGTAGGAGCCCACAGAGAGCCAGGCCCTCAGGGAACCCAGGCAGGTAAGCAACCAGGTGTCCCCAGAGCCACTGGAGCATCCTCTGTAGCCCAGCTGTGAAGGACAGCTGCAGAAGAATCCAGCCCCCAGAGAAACCTAGCTGGACTTCCTGTGTGTGTGGTCAAACCAGTCACTTTCTTCATCTGTATAACTAGTCACTGGCTTCAGTACAATAGGAAATTTTTCTGTCCCTTGCTCAGGAAACTAGAGGTGCAAAGTTGAAGTGTGGGCAGGGCCACGTTCCCTCCAAGGCCCCAGGGACAGTTCTGCACCTACATCCCACCTCAGGTGGCAGTCTCATGCTGCTGGCCTTCTTCCTGTTATGACCACACCACCCTCCCCCCATTTATCAGGATTTCCCTTTCCCCCCCTTCCCCTTCCCCTTCCCCTTCCCCTTCCCCTTCCCCTTCCCCTTCCCCTTCCCCTTCCCCTTCCCCTTCCCCTTCCCCTTCCTTC
This sequence comes from Arvicanthis niloticus, assembly GCF_011762505.2. Lineage (NCBI taxonomy): Eukaryota > Metazoa > Chordata > Mammalia > Rodentia > Muridae > Arvicanthis > Arvicanthis niloticus. Next base: position 15,669,730 of record NC_133432.1, on the reverse strand, counting down.
CTTCCTTCCTTCCTTCCTTCCTTCCTTCCTAAAAACAGGGTCTCTTTGTAGCCTTGAACTTGAAGAGGTGCCCGCCTCTGCCTCCTGAGTGCTGTGATTTAAGGCGTGTCTCAGCACACCTAGCCACAGATTCCTTCTTAGCTGGCCTGCCGCAGTAGAATGACCATTCTGGTCCCTTGTACGGTCTGTCCCTATGCATAACTTCTGGGTGGACATAAAACTTGGGCTGGAAATACTGTCCAGCTCAGTGATTAAAACAAAGTGGCTTTTTGATCAATAGTCAATAATTAGTCCATAGCTGACCTTGAAGAGCTGAAGTCTTAGGCATTTTGGTACCTTGCCCCAGCTCCATCACCTGGACAGCTTCTGGTCTGACTACCTCCCCCATTTCGGCCTGATTTTCATTTGCTCTCTAGAAAGAGCAGGGAGGTCTGGCCCAGGTTCATCATCAGGGTAGGTAGGTTAGGAGCCAAATGCTTGCAGTACTTGGTATACAGTGGGTACTCAGGTGCAGACTGCAGGGCAGCTCACAGCCTGGACTGGAGTCCCAACTCTGCCTCCTCTGGAATCTGGCTTGAGTGGGTACCTGTAGAATGGGGCTGATCCCTGCCTGTGTCATGAAGGGTGGGATGCAGGGGCATGACCTGCCAAGATACTGCCCAGCCACAAGTGAAGTGAGCTTACTATGGAGGCAGATGCTTTATTTACCTCCACCCTGCTTTGAGGCAACTGCTATTATGCTGATAAGGAAAGAGGCCCAGAGATGTTGAACTGAGCTACCCAAGGTTGCATAGCTGTGATGTGGGGTGTCTGGGATTAGAACCCAGGCTCTTGAGTTGCAAAACAGGACTTAGAAGATTAAATCAGGTTGGGCTCTGGGCTACTGCTTAAAGTAATGAAGGAAGGAAGGAAGGATGGACGGACAGTCGGAAGGGCAACCAGTGGTGCAGATAGCCCTGTGTCAGGGACAGTGCACTCAAGTGAGACATTAGAAACCAGACAGTGCCGGTGTAAGAGGCAGAAGTGGAGAGACCACAGTGGCATCGGTGACAAAGGTGGGGTTTCAAAGGGACGGAAGGGACCTGGAGTTGGAGTCTGGCTACCCGATGGCCCAAGATCTCTCTCTGTGTGGTATGTGTATGCTTAGGGGGGCAGGGCTGCTTTCCTGGGCTCACACTTGGGTGGGGCCTGAGCCTAAGCTAGAAGCTGCCTCCTTAGGAACTGGCTATATTCAGGGACCTGGCCCCTGCCTGCCTTAGGACAAAGACTACACTCAGGGAGACTTAGGGGGCTATAGGGCTGGACCAAAAGCTTCAAGTTCCCTAAGAAAGGTTAGCCTGGCCCCTAAGGAATTCTGACCCTGGACATAGCCAGTGGTTGGGGGGTAGTGGCTTAGACCATGGTCATTGAATGCTGTCTCCAGGGCAGGCAGTGGAGTGTCCTGTGCCAGCTCTGCTCAGTAGACACATCCTCCCTTGAGAGCCCTGCCTGCCAGTGCCTGTGGTCTGGTCTCATCCTTCTCATGGTTGAACACCTAGGCCTGGTGCGGAGGCTCAGCCACTGTTCTGTCAGAGTTCATGCTGTCCCCATTGCAGGCCAGGCTGACCTTTCCAGGAGCGCACCGTGTGCCTCGCAGGGGATCTTGTGCGCAGCAGTGAAGTAGGCTAGCCAAGTGAGTAGTGTGGCCACTGCGCCGAGTTCAGGGGCCATGAGCGCCAGACTTCATCCAAATGAGGAGATGACGGGGCTTGGAGATCCCCACGGGCAGGATGGAGATGGCCCTGGAGGAGTGTCTGGAGGGTTTTGGCCTCTTGTGATGATTCCCAGGGAGAAAGCAGGGCTCCTGTATGGATTGAGGTATGGCCAGACGTGGGTCAGGCTCTGGACTCTTGTCCCTAATCAGTGCCCTAAAGGAGAGGTTGTCGGCTCTCACCTTCCCTCACTCTGGGCCAGCATCCCACTCTTTGCTAGGGAGGGACAGGTAGTGAATGACCCTTGTGACCCCAGTTTCCACGTGCACCATGTTGAGAAAAAAATACAGAAAGTGGCATGGTTGAGTCCGGCTCAACGACGCAGCCAGCCAAGGCTCTGGGGGACAGGACATTTTGACTCTGCTCTGTAGGTGGGCAACTGGCCTTAGGTCGAGCCCTGCCGACTTTGTCTGACGTGGTATGGAGTACCTCTATCTTACCAGAGATTGACAGGTACTAGTGCTGCGGTCTGAAGTGTGGAGCGAGAAGGCGGTCGGGGCAGGTTCAAGGGTGAGATCATCACAGATGTCCCCACAGGGCTCCCTGTAGGTCTCTGGGCCTCTTGTGTTGGTGCTGGGTGTCCATACATCCATCTGTTGAATCCAGAGCAGGCTCAACATTCCTTAGGGAAGGAGGATGTGACTAGAGGCCTCAGGACAGGGAGTGCACGGTTCTCTGACTTTTGCTCTGGGAAGGTCTTATTTTACAAGGGAGTCTTAAGAACGCTGCTATGGTGGTGGAGGTTGGGGTGAGGTACACTCCTAAGTTTCTTCCTGGGAGAATCTGGGAGCCCCTAGACTGGGAGAGCCCAAACCTCCCATGTTCCTGTCTCAGAGGTTACACACTTGCTGAGCACAGACCCTGTGGAGGGGATGGGTCTGGAACAGTCACAGCTGCTGAGGCTCTGGAGCGTTTCATGGGTCCCAGGTAGCACATGAGAAAGGGTCACCTTTTGTCACCATTTCTTTCCCCCTCACCCCCCCCACCCCCCTCCACCCCTCGTGGCTACTGGGCTCCCTCAGCTCTCTGCCAGCTTCAGGCCCTGACTCAGGCCCCCTGCCTTGACTTCCTGTCTTGGCCAATTTCACTTCCTAAGTAGCTGCCTCTGAAATTCCTTCCTTAGAAATTAGTGGGGTGGGAGAACCCAAGACCGCAAAGGCAGGCTGGCAAAACCATTGCACTGAGCACACAGGCCTAACACTCCCAGGACAGACACTCATGGGACCTTCATGGCTCCCAGCCTCAGACACTCAGGTGTCTAGAGCTTCGTTCCTTTTTGAAAGACATTTGCAGCTCAAGCACCCATGAGTGTGGAAGGACAGCAGTCCCAGATGGCTGCAACAAAGAGCTGGTCTCAGGAAGTAGATGCTATGGAGATGAGATGCCACCCAACTCCCTATCCACCCATCCCCAGGGCTAGAGGCAGGGCCCAAAATGCTTCCTAAGCAGATGCAAATGTCCTGGGGCCTTCTCAGGGTTGGGAGCAGTAGAGCTAACTGTTCTCTGTAGCCCTTCAGCCTTCGGAGCTTTGGGGTTTCCTTCAAGGAGCACCCTGACATTTTCACAGGGGATATGCTCGCATAGGCCCCCTTTGCAGTTCCCTGTGGGGCACAGTGGGATTCTGTGGGAATGACCTGTGTTCTCAGCACTGTTGGAATCGGGATCTCTCCGCCAGCTGGCCGGGGATACAGGGACGCTCCAATCTGTCTGTCCCTGTCCTCTGAGCTTCTAGAACAGAATGGAAGGGCAAGGGCTAGAGGAAAGAGTTGGTTCTAGAAGTCAGCCAGACCAGATGCTGCTCTAGGGGGCAGCTTAGCTGTCTTGGCCTCCTGGGAGCCCTTGGACCTCGCAGCAGGTGCTGTCGGAGAAAAGAGGATGTATTAGGTAGCCAGGGTCCCCAGACCCTTGCCCAGGCCTCTGGGAGTCCCAGGCCCTCCCCCCACCACAAATGGTTGTGGTGTCAGAGTACTCCTAAGTACATCCAAAGTTCCCCCCCCTCCACTCCCATAGAAACCCTTGGCCACCCACAGCCCTCCAGGAGGCTGACTGGGCCAGGCTTTGGGGGCCTGTGAGGAAGGGGGGTGCGACCGCAGGTGGAACCGGCTGGCTGGCGGGAGGGCTGGCGGGCGGGCGGGCGGAAGAGGCTGCTTGCTCCCTGCCTGCCGGGGGTGGGAGCTGTGTTTTTCTGGATCCCTCAGTCTGTTCTTACCGCTGCTGACGCTGCCACGGATGGGGAGAGAGGGAGGGAGCCTGTGCCAGTTGGCCCGCCCAGCCGAACCTGGGCCTGTGCCCGGCCCCCGCCCGCCCCCGCCCGCCGCGTCTGGAGGTCACATTCAGTCCTGACGCGGCTCGTTGGGTCAGGCAGCAAGAAGAGCTGCGCAGAGCCCTGGGTCCCACAGCCCAGCCGTTTAGGGACACAGCTGCCTGGTACTATCCTGCTTTTGGATTCCTGTGGCTTAGTGGGTCTGGGGGCTCTGGGCCAGCACCCTCCCCAAAGTGTCCTCCCTGAGACACTGGTGCCTGGAAGATCTGCGGACGCCGCGTGCGCACTGGTGACGCCTGGCACAGAGAAACCCAGCACACAGAACTGACAACTTCCCGCTGCTGCCGTAGCCCTCGCTCCCCTCCCAAGCAGGAAGGGCACTGCTCTGCTCCCTGGGGCAGCTGGTAGCAGCGGCTGGAGGAGTCCTGGGCCCACCCCCAGTGCCTGCTTTTGCCCTCACGGCTCCTGAGGATGTGAACAGAGATAGAACCAGGGGATACCAGCAAGAAGCCCTAAGGAGCCTTGTGGCCACAGCCTCCTAATCACTGCTCCGCTCTCTGGAGCATCCTTCCAGCCGGATGTTTCCAGAAAACTTGGCCGAGGGGGAGACGCAGATGAGAGGATGTGAGTGGTCCCCAGCTGGGGATGGGGGCTGGAGGGTGGGGTTGGCTGGTGACAGGGACTTTGATGGGGCTACAGGAAATTTCGGCTGCGCATGTGGTGGTGGTGGTGGTGGTGGGGACTTGGAATTTTGGACCCGTGGCCATGGCTTCCCTTTCCCTGGCGTTCCTTCTTGCCTTTCTAGGGTGCAGCCAAGATCCCCTGGAAGGAGGCTGTACTTAATCTGGGCTCCAGGCTTGGCTGGGGCATTCTCAGGGGGGCTCCCCGGGTTGGACAGGGCAGCTGGGCTGTCTCTACAACATGGGTTGTGAAGTACTCCTGTGCATGGCACCCCAGTGTAAGGTTCTAGAACAAGAGTGGAAGAAGCTCTTGTCTCCCCAGGGCTGTGTGGCACACTCAAGGAAGGGCCCCCCACCCCAGCTCTGCCCAGTGCTCTTCCCTGACCACACGTGTTCGGGAACAGCTGAGTGTCATCCCCCACTCCAGTTCCTTGCTTCTATAGGCTAAGTTAGTTGGGAGACCCAGCTGTTCAGACTCCTTGTTGACTTAACTGAATTTGGAAATGTCTGCTCCCCGGGGTCGGGCCATCCCCCCCCCAGGCACCCCACCCCCAACAGCTCCAAATGGAGACCTGCCCTGGGGTTCCGGGCCTGCGATCCCTCGGCCTGACGTGTTTGCTGGGCCCTCTTGGACTGCACTCGGGTAATATAAATAAACGCAACCCCAGCCGCCAGGTTCTGGAAGTGGCAGCTGCTGCTGGCGCGGGTGGAGGGAAAGGTCAGGGGCTGAGTTACACTTGATCCTGAGCCCTGGCTCTCCCGGCCGCCTGTCCTTGCGGATCCCTGAGAAGCAACTATGGAGCCACGTGGCTCTTGTGGTCACTGGAGCCCAGCAGGTGGCCTGTACCTCCCCCATACCATGTGGGGGGGGGGCAGCGCCCAGTGTTTCCCCTCCCCCCCTCAATACAGTGGGAAGGTGAGGGAGGCTCCTGGCCTACTCCTGAGCTGGGTGGGAAACGTTCAAGAATTTCAGTCTTGACCAGGGTGTGGGGGAGGGGCAAAGCAGTGTAGACCTAGGGGGTCACTTACTGGTGTGTAGGGGTTTTATTGTTTCCTTTGTTTGTAGTAAGCAACCAACTGGGGTTTGAATGAGGGGGTGGGTCCCCCTTCCCTTCCTGTCTGCCCTCCTGCCCCCCTGCAATTCATAGTTACAGCCTCTTGTTCTGCTTTGACTCTAAAAGAAAAGGATTTGAAGCTTGGTGATAGGAAATGGGACTTAGTGTTATCACACGTGACTTTGAAGCTTGGAGCCTGGCACTGTCCTCCGGCCTCCTAACCTCCATTCCCAGTGGCAGGTTCTACTGCTGCTATGGGAAGGTGACCAGCTTTGCCTTTAAGGGAGCTGGGGCCCATTGAAGGTTGGTGAGGTGTGAATAGAGGGGTCCCTAGCCTTCTATTCTAGCCCAAGGTTTGTGGCCTCAGAGCTTGTGAGCAGTGAGGTCTGTGGCTTTGGTGGACTTGAAGGGGTGGTGGGCTCGCAGATCTGAAGATTCTCCCACCATGTGGTCTCAAGCTGTGTCTTCAGACAGATCCATCAGCGGCTGCTGAATGCCAGGTGGCCCTGAGTCTAGTGCCGCTCTTGAGGTGTGAGGGCCCAAGCTCACCCTGCTCCCTTCCCCAACTTGGCCCTGCTCCGAACTCTGCTCTTCCAGAGCTCTTTTTCCTTCACCTATGGTGAGACCGGAAAGCAAGCTTGTTCTCCTGAGGCCTCGCTGCAGCTGTGCAGTGTCAGAGCTGGGTCACCACAGCTCCCGCCCAACTGGGGAGGGACGGATTGGGGGAGGCTGTCTTCTGGCCCCTAGAATCTTAACCGTGGCCTCGCTTGGGGCCGTGCCTGTCACCATTTGTTTCCTGGTCCCTGGCTGTGCCCCTTGGTCTTAGACTGTAGTAAACCCTCACCTGCCCTCCACCTGCAGGCCTCCTGGAACATGGGAGGAACTGGTCAGCCATCGCCCGCATGGTGGGCTCCAAGACTGTGTCCCAGTGTAAGAACTTCTACTTCAACTACAAGAAGAGGCAGAACCTGGACGAAATTCTTCAACAACACAAGCTAAAGATGGTGAGTCTGGCCAGAACTCGTGAGCTGGGGACTGGGGACAGCCGGTGTGGACCCTGGATGCCTGGCACCCGCATGGAGAGCTATGGCTTGGCCCTAACTCAGCCAGGATTCCACTGTTACCCTCAGTGCCCTGGATTGGAGACCCAGAGGCAAAGGGCCCCGAGGGAGTACTTTGGCTTCTGCCTGGCTGCCTTTGGGGCAGGAGGGCTACATGACAGGGAATGAGGGTCCCAAAACACAGAGGCTGGAGGAAGACAGAGGCCAGACGCATCCCACACGGAAAGCTGTGGCCTTCCCATGATCCTTCTCTCCTCTCATCTTGTACATGCTTGACATCATCACCATTTTAGGGCTGGGGAAACTGAGGCCCAGGGAAGCTCGTTAGCCACCTAAGTGGGTGTGTAAACTCAGAGCTGAGTAACTCTGCATGCTGCCCCCCCCCCCCCAATCTCCCGCCATGGTCTGAGGCTTGGGAGGACACCTTGTGGTCTGTCCTTCCCTGGGTTTAAAGTTGCATGGGTTCCTGTGCAACTGAAGACATGTTGCTCTTGCCTGCAACCTACCGAGACCCAGAGCAGGGCATACAGCAATGCATGGCACGGCAGAGCATGGGAGAGCAGGCCAGAGACAGCATCATTCCGTTAGTCTTCTCGAGTCCCGTGCAGAATCCAGGGGCACCCTCCTCAGCCCACCCTCATGCCCCAGCTATTGTTTACAGCCCGTGTTCCCCTGAGCATATGATTTCCCAACTCTCCATGTTTCCAGGGGACTGCTCCCTCTGCTCTCAAGGACCCGCAGTGGACCTGAGTACACAGTCAGCTAGGAAGAGGGGCCAGGGCCGAGCTTGTGGTTTGAGCACCCATATGACCTGACCAGTTTCTCCCCACTGAGCTATTTCTTCAGCTAGAAGGTGGGTGGAGGGGGGTGATGACAGTGGACAGAAACGCAGGTGGTCCTGTGAGTCAGAAAAGAGGTGCCCGTGAATGGGAGGCACTCTGTGGGGCTGCTTGCTCTTTGTGACATCCCTGTCACCTACATCATAGATACCTACCCCATGTTCTCTAGGTACCTGAAGCCCTTGCAATCACTATGCAGCAATTACCAAGGGTTGTGTGAGTGAGTGTGTGTGTGTGCGTGCATGTGTGTATCTAGGTTGTGCTACTTACAGGCTGTGTGGCGTTAGCCAAGAGTCCTTTCCTCTCTGTGCCTCAGTTTCTCTGCCTGTGAAATGGGAAGGATAAAACAACTGCCTCCAAGGTCTCTGGGGGAAGGTGCGTTCCTCCCAAGTGCCAGGGCAGTACTTGGAAGAAGACATGAGGCAATTTGCCAGCTCCCCACCAGCTAAAGCCACCGGGGTGCTGATGGTAGAGGGCTCAGGGTCTTCAGGGTGTGGTATGTTTGTCCCAGGTGAGAGATGGATGTAAGCCTGCATGCGTGGAATCACCCCAAAGTACGGAGGGCTCTGGCCTGGTGGGTGTGTGCGCTGACTCTGCTGTCTGCAGCTTGTGCTCGGCACACACAGCTTGGCCTCTGGGCCTCAGTTCCCACCTGCTTCAGGAGCGTATGGGGAGCCAGTGCCTTCCACTGTGGGAAGTCCAGCATCTGGCCCAGGTCACGGTGTAGGGCAGAGTCCCTGTCTGCTGGTCAGAGGTGTGGCTGGAGGTTCCTGAGGAGCTTGCTACTTCCATAGTGAGATGTGGGGAATCAAGGCAAGCTGCTGAGCTGAGAAAGTGACTCTGTCTGAGTGGGGCAGAGCCAGGGTGCCCAGGAAGGGGGTCCCCACTTTGTTCTTAGCTTTGTTATTCTGGTGGGGGTTCTGGCTGGAAGCCTGTAGGGGAGGTGGGCTGATTCTCTCCCCCAGGCAACCTCAAGAGCTGGCTGGCCCTAAGGACCACACACAATAAGAGCAGTAAGCAGAGGCAGATACCTCCCCCAGCCCCCAAGTATAGAGTGAGCACTTGTGTAAGCTGACCTTTGTAGAAGCCCCTGGCTTGGCTGTCTGTTCCCACCCACTCCACAGACATCTGGCTGCCCCTAGAAAGAGGGGAGGTCAAGCTGGGCTTCATGGCTCATGGCACTGAGGAGGCTGAGGCAGGAGGATCAGGATTTCAGGGCCAGCCTAGGCTACAGGACCGTGTCTCAAAAAGAAAATTACAAGAACAAGAGGGTCACTTCTGTCCTCTGAGTCCTGAAGCAGTGGCTAAGGCCTTTGGCTGCTGGCCTGGCCCCGTCTGAGAACAGGAAGGCATGCCACCCTCAGCCACCCAGGGAGCAAGGGAGGCAGGAGGTCAGTGGGTGTCCCTCCTGCTCATCCCAGGCCTGGCCTGCACATGGCTACTGGAAACTCACCAGGAAACGGGAGCTTGGGCGGAGCCTGCGTGTCGCAGGTTATGTAACATTTGGCAGCCTTGTCCTCTCTGAGGTCTCCCTCCCCCTCTGTGTGGCCGAAGGCTGCCCTTCTGTCTGTGTCCTGGCCCTCAGGGCTCGGCCTCCAGGTTGCTCAGTGTGTCATCTGGGCGCTGGCCCTGCCGGCCTTGCTTCCTTCTGCTGCTTCTCTCCGTGGCTGCTGGGAGACCTCCAGGCAGGGATGTACTTGAACCCTAGCAGGCGGGCCTCCTTGACTCTGAGCTTTGTCTCCGAGTCAGTGTCGTCAGCTCTGAGGCTCCTTTGTGTAGTGACATGGAGTGTGTAACTCTACTCCAGGTATCAGAAGGAGGCCGTTAGATCAGGCAGAGGTCCCAGTTGACGAGGAGTAAGTCTCGTCAAGAGCTGCTGTGACACACGCGTGACTTCCAGCATGTGGCCCACAGGTGCCGAGACAGAGATGCAGAGAGAGTGAGGGTTTGCAGGGCATTGGTTAATCCTTCAGGGAAATCAGAGAGGGCCTCTGGGGAGATGACGTTGGAGGAAGTGAGTGTTCGCTATCTGGGGGAAGGGTGTTCAGGCAGGGAACAGGCTGTATAAAGTCCCTGGGGCTGGCGTGGGGCCGAGAGAAGCAGACTTAGACTATGCAGAATGGCAGGACCAGTGATCTGGAGCTGATTTCAAGCGTCAGGGGCTGCCTGGAGTGGTGGAATCTTACGGCAGGGTAGCTGTGTGTACGTGTGACTTGACACCTTGCAGATTCCTGGTGTGCAGTAGGTGTTTTGTAAATGCCATTTGTAATTTTGAGTTCGTATCTCCAGAACACCAATGACACACGCCTACCAGCCCTTTGGTGCTGGGGCTATGGCTAGATTTCCCATAGGCTCTGGAGACACAGGGATGTGCCGTATCGCCTGTCCATGGCTCTGCCAGGCTGATGGGCTCCGTTTCCTGTGAGTGTCCCTGCAACCTGCTGCCTAGTTCCTGTTGCTAAAGATAGACGGAGGAAGGGGATCCCCAGCCACATGCCACAACATCCTCGCACCCGCAGACTGGAGCCTGGGCCTCTTGGGAGGTGCCAAGACCAGACCTTGTGTGGGCGCGGGTGGCAAGGCAAATGTCCACGAGGTCTGTGTATACTTAGAACAGGCCTGTGGCCTAGTGTTGGGAATACAGATGGTGATGGATGACGGGCATGTATTTCCCTTTTGTTCCTGCGTCCCAGAATCCTGGCCTGTCCCAGGGATGGCATATCTGTAGCTTAGGGCCTGTGTGACAATGGACACAGCAGGCCTCAGAGCCTGGTCATGCTGTGTTTCCAGGACAGAATGTCACCAGTCAGGTATAGCAGAACTATATGGTCTGTCACCAGCTTCTGACCTTGGTGGTTTTTTCTGACCTATGACTCCCCCTTTGCCGTCTTCCATCTTCCCCTAGAAAAGATCCTCAGTTGCAATGGCCTCCACCCACCACATCCTGTCCCTCATACTAGACCAGGCTTACCCTGTGCTAGCTCCTTAAAGCCCTGCGTGGCGAGGGCAGGGGATCCTGGTCATTTCAAGACCAGCGTGTGTCCTGACTGCTGTTTCACATTCCAAGCTCAGGGAAGCCTCAGCTTCTCTTGGCTGCTACCCAGCTCAGTAGAGGGACAGGGAAGTCCAGCCTGGAGGGGATTTGAATGCTCCTATGCCAGGAGAATGAAGGCAGGCCCTAAGTGTGAGGAGTAGAGGTGGTTTGAGGGAAAGGCAAGACTATAATATGGCTCGTCCACACCCCAGGGCCTTTGCACATAAGCGTCTCTCACCCAGAGCCTTGCTTGGATTCTCCCTCTATACTTAGACCTGGACTTCAGTGTGGCCTTCCTGTAGAGTCCTGATCACCCCCCTGCTGACTTGTTCTTTTTCTATCCCCATTTGATCCCACTGTGGCCTCTGGCCAATCCCGAGTCCAAACTATAGGCCATGTTGTGCTCCCTGAGTCTGTATCCACTGCCCCTCCCTCCAACAGTGCCCTAAGTGTGCACTGTGACACGATGGCCTGGCCCATCCTGTACCCAGGGTCCCACTGGGACACATGGCACTATGAAGCCTCTGTGGTATAAATAGCCCTGGCCCGCATGGCTACTGCCATGGGCTGAGTGGGAAGGTTGCCCGCACATCCACGCAGCCAAGCTCGCCGCCCTCGCAGCTGTGACTGGGCCTCAGACATAGGGCGTCCCCAGCCTTGACCGCTACTGTCCTGTCCCAGGAGAAGGAGAGGAATGCACGGAGGAAGAAAAAGAAGACCCCAGCTGCAGCTAGTGAGGAGACGGCCTTCCCACCTGCCGCTGAGGATGAAGAGATGGAAGCGTCAGGCGCAAGTGCCAATGAGGAAGAGCTGGCGGAGGAGGCAGAAGGTGAGGTCATTGTCCTGGGGGGGTGAACACACACACACACACACACACACACACACACACACACACACACACACACACACACACACACACTGTTCTGTGTCTCTGTCTTCTTCTAGGCATCCCTTGGTTCCCTGGGCCAGGCCTAGGGATGAGCACAAAGGAGCCCTGACTAGACTGGAGACTTGTGGCTCCAGCTCCCCATAGTTCACATGCTTTCTCCGTCAGCCTGGCATGACCTCTGGAGGCCAAGCCATGAGTGCTCTGAGCATCCCGAGGCTGGGCCCTGGCTCTTGGTGTCAAACCTCTTTGTTGAATACCTTCCCAGCCGCCCCCATGAGCAAGGTGGACATAGCACGGAGGGGAAGTGGTGGAGACAGAGCTGCCCACAGACTGAGGGGTGACTGAGCCGCAGATACGGGGAGGGGTCTGCTTACACATCTGCTTAGGAGCAGGGGCAGGGCAGGGCCAGGCTGCCTGAGGCCTCTCACCACCTGGGGATTCCTGGGGCAGCTAACCATTCGCTCCCAAGAGCAATGGGCTAGAAAGGCTGAGGTCCAGGCTAGGGGCCACTTGACCTAGGACTTCCTTATGTGGTAACAGTCATGGCAGCCATATAGCCTTGTCTCTGTCACCACATACTGAGGAGTGACTGAGGAGGTCCCTGAGACCTGGTTTGGCAGCTTGGTCATAGCCCTGTGCTGTGTCTCTTTGGCATCCAGGGGAAGGGGCCTTGTGCTCTTCCTATTACTTCATGTCTGGGTCTGTAAAGTGCCTACTACGTGCAGGCTCTGTGTACATGCCTGGTGCACATCCTGGGTACCCGGTGGAGTGTCTCAGTCCAGAACTAGGCCTCTAGCCATTCCTTCCTAGTGCTTAAGGTGGGGCCCAGTCACGGTTGTCACAGTCCCTGCATGACTCTGAGGGCTTCTGGTATAGACATAACTGACAGGAAGTCGTAGACATCAGTACCCAAGACGGAGGCTTGCCTGCTTGTCCACAGGACTTCAGTGGCTTCGGCCTCCTATGTCCTGTTGTTGGGCTGCAAAGAGAAAGGAAGACCCAGGGGTCATGGCCCACTTTGTGGCCCAGTCTAGTTGATTTTCTCACCTGTCACTGTGCTTCATGAATCCCCTGGTCTTGAGGTCTCTCGTGCCCTGTGTGCTTATGTCCTGCTCTGGGCTCCAAGGGAACTGAGAAGCCAGGGAGGCTGGGGACTGATTGACAAGGCTGGAAAGCACATCGGTTGAGGGTCTCATTGGTTTGTAGCCCTGGCACTCATACACAGCTCTGTTGACCCTGGACACACCTTGGCCTTGCCTGGTGAAGGGCGTGGGGGAGGGAGGGTCGCACTTTAGCTGTGGGTGGCCAGGGCCTCCCTTGGGAGCTGTGGAAGCTGCCTTGGGTCCCCTGCCCTTTTACTTACTGTACCACCCCAGTTCTAACTCCTCTAATTTCCTTCCAGCCTCACAGGCCTCTGGGAATGAGGTTCCCAGAGTCGGAGAATGCAGTGGACCAGGTAACAATGTGGCTTTTGGCTGAGCTGGGGGGGGCCAGGGCCATAGTGGGGTATCCAACATCTTAGATCCCCATCCCTGGTCCTCGCTGTGTGCTGCTTCCTCTGCTTTCTGCCCTCTACAAAGTTTCTGTTCCCTGTTGTGTCTGTGCACAGCATGCTCTGCCTGTCTTTCCTCTCTTTGGGACCCTTCCCTTTTTCATGTCCTCAGCCTTGTTTCCAGGTATCTAGTTTGTAGAAAATGGAGGGACTGTAGACCCAATCACACACGCATGCAAACACACACACACACACACACACACACACACACACACACACACAGCCTTAAATGGATGGGCGCCGGAGCAGCAGACATGCTCTCCTTCAAGGAGTGATCCCATTGCAGTGGCCTTGTATCATGCTGTGTTGTCAGCCATATTGTAATGCACTTGTGGTCCCTCTGAACAGTCGCTCTCCTGCTCAGCCTCCCTCGAGGTTTGGCTTCCCATTCTGTGGATGGGGAAAGTGAAGCTTGAGGGAAGCCCTGAGCTTCCCATAGGAGTACCAAAAGTTGGGCATTGAGCTGAGTGGCGCGCTCAGACCATATCTGCAGACCTCAGATGAATGCCTGTCTTGAGGCCGTCCTTGCATTAGCCCTGTAGGGGCACTGGCTACCTGGGGAGTCTAGGGGCTGGGGTTGGCCAGTCTGTGGGCAGCAGGAAAGAGAAGCCAAAGTTACAGTGACTGGTGAGGGATGGACAAGGCTTACCCGGAGGTGTAGGAGCTGGGGGGGCCGTTCTGGTATTCCTTGAGAGTGCTGTCGCATCCCCTGTAGTAGCTCATCTCCTCCTTTCCTCTTGCCCTGCATGTAGCTGCTGTCAACAACAGCTCTGATACTGAGAGTGTCCCATCCCCGCGCTCGGAAGCTACCAAGGACACTGGGCCTAAGCCCACTGGCACTGAAGCATTGCCCACTGCCACCCAGCCACCTGTTCCTCCTTCAGAAGAACCTGCAACAGCCCCTACTGAGCCCTCCCCAGCCCCTGATGCCAGTGGCCCACCATCCCCAGTGGCTTCCCCATCACCTGCCGCACCCCCGGCTACTGTTGACAAGGATGAACAAGAAGTTCAGGCTGCTGCAGTTCCCCAGACAGAGGATGCCAAGGAGCAGAAATCTGAGGCCGAGGAGCTGGTGATCGATGTGGGAAAGACAGAGGAGCCCGAGGCCCCTGAGGAGCCACCCGAGAGTGTAAAGAGCGACCACAAGGAGGAGACTGAGGAGGAGCCTGAAGACAAAGCCAAGAGCACAGAGGCCGTTGAAACTGTGTCTGAGGCCCCACTTAAGGTGGATGAAGCTGCTAGCAAGGCAGCTGTGACCAAGGGTTCCAGCTCAGGTGCCACCCAGGACAGTGACTCCAGTGCCACCTGCAGTGCCGATGAGGTGGACGAGCCCGAGGGAGGTGACAAGGGAAGGTGAGAGGCAACAGGCGAACTTTGATTCTTGTGTATTCTGCAAACACAGGGAGCACCCTCTATCTGCCACAACACAGGTTGCCCAGCCTGCCTTGGAGTCTTGTGGCTGGTCTTCAGGGGTCAACATGAGACTGAGACCAGAAACAGGGGTGTCTTAGTCACTGTTTTATTGCTGTGAGCAAGGCAATTCCTACAGATCCTGGGCTGGCTTACAGTTCCAGAGGTTTAGCCCATATCATCCGGAGAAGTGGTTGAGAGCTGCAGAGCTGTGGAGAGAGTCACAGTGGGGAGGGAAGGAAGGGGAGAGTTGCGTGCATTGATACTGAGCCTGGCTTGGGCTTTTGAAACCTCAAAGCCTGCTCCCAGGGACACACCCCCTAATCCTTCTAATCCTTCCAAATAGGGACATTCTTAGACCACCTTCAGGGAGTTGATTCTTGAAGGGAACAGTGGAAAGAAGACCCACTTGGGGTGACCTGGAGCTGTGATCTGGAAGGGAGGTAGCCATAGAAGGCTCCAGGGAGAGAATGAGCTAGCAGTGTATGTTGGTGTGATCCAGACCAGGTGGCTCAACGTAGCAGAGTAGTGGGAGGTAGAAGGTCCAAATCCAGGTGTCCTGGAGTCACCCATCCTTTTCAGTGCTGATGGATGATGTCCTTATAGACACAGCACTCCGATCTTAGCTGCCATAGACATTAGGTTCCCCTGTACGTCTCTGTTTGGACATCACCATAGCTTTCTGACACGGTCTCACACACCAGGCCCCAGAGTTAGGTTTGGGATGCCGGAACACAGTTCTTCCCTTCCGTTGTAAGAGCGGTCAATGCAAAGACCATGGCTGGGTGCCTGCAATGGGGACCACTTCATGGGCCAGGCCATTGTATGCGTTCTAGGGTGTTGAGACATGAAGACTGCTGAGGGAGTCTCAGTGAGCCAGATTGTTCCAGTGATGGCAGTAAAGATGCCAGCTATGAGGCAGTGATTGAGATGATGTCACCCAGGGCCCAGACACTGGAGGCCCCTGGCCATGCAGTCACCCCAGCTTATCTCTGAGGTAGCATCTGATCTGTGGAGTATTCCGATTGGCACGCTCCCTGCCCTAGGGGCATGTTTTAAATGAGACCCTCTGGGCAGGTCTGGAAACCTCTCCCTGATCACATCTGGACAGCCCCGCCCACCTGTGGGCAGCCACAGTTGTTTTGTGATGAGGCAGTGTGCTATGTTTATTTTGACTGCAAACAGCAGAGTCTGTTTTCTCTCCCCTCAAGTCTCTGAAAAATTCCAGCAGAGCAAGGGAGGAGACCATGACCTTCAGACCGGCCCACACAGGGCCCTTCCTGCTTCCCCTGGCTCCTCTCTCCCCTTAGGGCTGGTGGTTTTGAAGTGGATGCTTTGTAGACCTCTATTCCCCGAGGACTCCACTGCTCTGGCCCACATTGAGCAGGTGGACAACAGATGGCCCAGGATAAGCAGAAGGTAGCCAACGGGTTTCTAAGAGCTTCCATATCCCCAGTTTCTTGCCTGATAGGCACAACAGGACGTAGGGCCCATGGCAACGTCAGTGCCATCAGGGTATCTCCTGAGATGAGAGATTGCTGCAAAGCCACAGGTGGCTCTCTAGCATGGCCCTCTGGAGTCTGGATGGTAGACTCTCAGGCCGCAGAGTCAGGTGTGAGGTACTACCCTGTGTACCAGCCTGCTCCTCAGACTCCTGTAAGGCTCTGGTCAGGTTGAGGCCTCTCAGTTCCAGCTCCCTTCTCCCGTAGGCACTAGCCAGTAGTTTCCTTCTCTTCCTGGTGCTTGGTGGCTATGCGCCTTCCCTGCTTGCTGTCTAGCTCCTAGGCTGGGACTCAGGACACCCTCCCTGTCCTGGGGCCCACCTGAGCTCTCAATGAGCATCTAGGCTTCCTGGCAGGAAGCTTACCACCTTCACTGGCCACACCATGGGGGCTGGGGAGGGTAAGTGAAGTACATTAGCGGGCCAGCAGCCTCAGCTGCTCTCTGTAAACTCTGGGTGATCGAATCCAGCCCCTCTCAGTCCAGTCTGGGAGAGCCCTGCTGCTCACTGCTGCTGTGCGGGGGGAGGGGGGGGGCTTGGCCTGGAGTTTTCGAGGAGGATTGCAGCCCTACCTCACTTTCAGATAAGGGACACGGTGCTTTCCAGTAGAGCTGGACCTTGGGAAGCCCCCCGACCCTCAACCCCCAAGCTCAGTTTCCACATTTGCAATGGGTAAAGTCAGGGCCACAGAGTTGTTTTGTTATAACCATGAGCAGGTTCACAGTGTTTGGTTCAGCATGTGCTGGGCAAGCCCCTGGAGACACTTAGACGCAGGACCAGCAGGGCCCTGAGTCCCCAGTGCTCTGGTGCTGGTGGGAAGAAAGGCGGTGTAGCTCATGAGACATGTGTGATATGTGTGACTCGAAGCAGGCAACCCTTGAGGATGGTCATTGCTCTTAGTGTGGAGAAGAAGCCTAATCACAGGGAGGAGCCAGGTAGTACAAAGGCCCTTTGGCCTCTGAGCTTACTTACAGTCAGTGCTTCTCTAAGGTCTGTAGCTAGGGATCTAGTGACCAGTGAGGTTTTTGTCCTGTGAAGACCAGAGATCAGAGCTGCTGCTGTTATTATTATTGTTATTTTTAATGATGTACCTGTGTAGGAATATATGACTATGTGCACGTGAATGCTGGTGTCTGTGGAGGAACAAGGCCATCTGATCCCCTTGGAGAACAAGTTACAGGCAGTTATAAACTACCTGACGTGGCTTCTGTCCTCTGCAAGAGCAGTGTACCCCTAAGCCACCTCTCCCGCTCGTTTGTGTGTGCGTATTTGTACACCTGCCTGGGTGTGTGTGTGCCACACTCTTGTGCACTGATCACAGAGGCCAGAGGAAGGACCAGAAGAGGGTCAGTCAGGTCTTCTTTCTGGTGCTGAACCACCTTATGGGTTCTAGGAACCAAGCCTGGGTCTCTGCTCTTTACACAGAGCCATCTCTCCACCTCTAGGATACTGTTCTAGCTTTAGGCCTACCTGGAGATTATAGGGAAACTGAGGCACACAGTCTTTGTGGAGAAGGTCTTAGTTCCCAGGTGTGTGCCTTCACGCACTAGAAACACAACTTGAATGTCTGCAGAAGCGTATATTCATACACACAACGGTCTAGTTTCAGCACTGAAACTTCCTGGTGTACTCTACTGCTGCCCAGATTGGGGGGGGGGGGTGAAGATGCTCCCCATATTTAATGCTGCAGCAGTGGTCTCTCCATTACATCACACCTTTCTTTGATGGCTCTGGAGAGCTGTAAGTCACTTGCACACCACTTAGGGCATGCAGTCTTGTGACATTGGGTGTTTGCAGTGTCTCACAGTATCGTTACAGACTATGCCATCACCCCAGAGGACACCCCACAGCCTTCCCGGACGTGTCTATCTATTGATGGGAATGGTCACATGTCCTGTGAAGGGAGCAAGACCTGTGGCCACTATGTCTGGCCTCTTGCATAGCACTGTGTTTTGGGGGCTCTTCTGTTATAGGGTGAGCAACAAGGCCCCGTGAGTTAGATGGCACCCCCCCTTGCCTTGTGTGTTCTTTCAGCCTCTGTCTGTGGGTATATGCATGACTTACGTGGTTTGCTGAGAATACTCACAAGCTGGTTTCTCTGTGGTACGCATCTTCATTTTTCCTGAGAATGTTTCAGTGTAGGGTTAGTGGGGAAGCCTTGTTTTGTTTTTGATGTTTCGTAAGTGGGATTCACTATGTAGCCCAGGTTGACCTTGAACTTGTAGAATCTTTCTGCCCAGACTCTCCAATGCTGGGGTGACAGGTGCCATGCCACCCCACCCAACCTGGGTGTGACCTTCTGAGGAGTTTTTCAAATCTTGTATAGTATTTTATTTCCATTTAAGTTTATCAAAGCTAGTCATAAAAGTGGCTAGAGGCAGCCAGGCATGATGGCAACATGCCTTTAATCCCAGCACTTAGGAGGCAGAGCCAGGCACATCTCTGAGTTTGAGGCCAGCCTGGTTTATTAAGTGAGTTCCAGAACAGCCAGGGCTACACAGAGAAGCCCTGTGTGGAAGAACCAAAAGAAAGAAAGGAAGGGAGAGAAATAGGAACGGAGGGCAGGGCAGATGGAACGTGGACCACATGAGATCTGGTGAGAATGGCAGCTGAGGAGTCTGCCATGGGTGTGGACAGGTGGGATGGAGGAGTCAGGGCGCCCTGTTCTTCCTGTCCCCCCCCCCCCAATTGCCTCAGGCAGCTTCAGCAGGCGTCATCCTGTCTGTCTGCTCTCCCTGCTTGGCTGAGCGTGTGGCAGATGCAGGCAGCAGGCTGCTACCCGCAGGGCCTATCGCACGCATATTTCTGCTGCAGCAGAGTCTGTGCCCCTCCATCTGCTGAAGGAGGCATGCACTCTTCTGCTGTGTCCCCTGTGGTCCTAGCTGTCAGGAGTTCTCACCCCAAAGGCTGAAGGGCCGGCTTACGTGGCTTCATGTGCCTTGAGCCAGGATGGTCTCAGTACCCAGAGGTACATAGCCCCTGGTGTTTTTTAAGGACCATCCCTAGATTTCTGCGCTGAGGTATGGGTACAGCCCGTCATTGAGGTCGTGATTGTGAAACGTTCCCACCCCCCAGGACAGGACTGAGCTCAGAGACATATTTGGGCCCACTACACACAGGCTCTAGTTAGTAGAGTCATCTGCCCGGTCCCAGGTCCCAGGTCCCAGGTCCCAGGTCCCAGGTCCCAGCCTGCTCTTACTCTGGGTTTGAGACAAAAATAATCTCCAAGGAATCTCTCCATGTCCCTCCACCCTGATCCGGTTGAGTTTGTGGCCTGCCGGCCACTCCCTGAGGGCCTGCATGGCCTAGGCGCCCAGTTAGGTCTTTTCAGCTGTCCTCTTTGCCCTGAGGCCGTCTTGGAGCAGTGGATCGTGTGGGCCAGAGGAGTGCAACCGCCCAGCAGAGTGTGTTGGCTGGGGCATCTGGACTCGGCTAAGGGCCTCCCTGGCGGACCACCCCACCATTCAGGACTTGAAGGAGAAGCCATGGAGGCAGGACTGCCCCAGCCCCCTTTCCTAGGAAGGCCCTCTAAGAGCCTGTGGCTGATGCTCCAGCTTGACCTGACGCTTGTCCCTCCCCAGGCTGCTGTCACCAAGGCCCAGCCTCCTCACCCCAGCCGGAGATCCCAGGGCCAGTACCTCGCCCCAGAAGCCACTGGACCTGAAGCAGCTGAAGCAGCGAGCGGCCGCCATCCCCCCTATTGTGAGTGAAGCCTGCATCTAGGCAGCCCACCTTGAACCTGATTTCCTGTGTTCAGCATTGCTGGTCAGAGCTTTGCCTGCGGAGGGAGGCTCATCCCCAGGCTAGTGGCTCCCAGAGATGGAGATGTATACACGGGACTGATGATAGGTAGGCAGGCTGGGAGGAGTTGGGAGATCGGGAAGGCTGGTCTGAGCAGTCGATCTCCGGTCGTTCCCCCACGCCCCAGACCAGGCAGCTGATGTCCAGGCCCTTTCAGGTCTGTCTCTGGGGCCTTTGGAGCTCCCGGTTTTCTGAAGACACTTGGCTACCTTTAGTCTCTTCAGCCATTTCCGTTCTAAGATTTAGGTTTTGCCTTTCTTTCCGTTGAAAGCAGCAGTTTGTGGAGGTCCACAGTGGCCTGTCTGTCAGGCTTAAGTGTTGGACATGGGTGTCTGGCTTCACTGCCAGCTTCCCAAAGCCCACACAGCTACTTCTTACTCCTGAGTCTTAGTGATGTGGGGTGTGGGGTGGAGTAGACAATAGTGGGTCCTAGTGGGTCCTAGCACCTGCCTGGCTCTGGGCACCGGAAACAGGCCCTTCTTTGGCTGTGAAGACCCCCCTCCCCGTGTCTGATGTTAAGGCTCTGCCTCCACGTGGGGCCTCTAAGTGGGAAGTGGCTGTTTTTCTAAACCTGGCTTTTGTACTGGCCACACGGCCACTCCCCAACCTGTCAACCTGTGACATGGGGCCAGGATGTTCATGCCCGCCCCATGTCCCCCAACAGGTCACCAAGGTCCATGAGCCCCCCCGGGAGGACACAGTACCCCCAAAGCCAGCTCCCCCTGTGCCTCCACCCACGCAACACCTACAGCCAGAGGCTGACGTGTCTCAGCAGTCGGGAGGAAGTCCACGTGGCAAGTGCCGGAGCCCGGTGCCTCCTGCTGAGAAAGAGGGTGAGTATTGGGCGCCGGGATGTAGTGGGAGTGAAGAACAGCCCTCTTCTCTGTTGAGCTCCCAGGGCAGCCTGGGCCAGGCTAGGAGGATACATTGTTACGGCAGCAGATGACAGGGCTCAGCCACAGAGCTCCAGAAGCAGCTCCGGCTGGGGGCTCTTGAGAAACCAGAGGCAGTCTAGTGTTGGGTGTGGGTGTGGGTGTGTGGGAGTGTGTGTGTGTGTGTGTGTGTGTGTGTTTGCACGCGCGCGCGCATGCGTGCAAACATACATGTAGCCAGCTTCTCCTTTGGCGTGAATCAGGTCCCATGTGACCTTTGGGATCCCTGAGGGTGCAGTGCAGGTCACTGTCTTAGAACAACAACAGGACTGACCTGAGCTGAACTGTGACTAGCCTTTCCTCGGCGAATGCGTGGCCTGCCCACTGTTGACACCCCTTCTTCGGCAGCACAGAGCCTCCTGGGCAGGTAGTGGGCAGCATCTGCCAGGGCCCTGTGTTGTTTGTGGTGTTTGTACATCAGTGATTCTGAGCACTAGGGTTGTCAGAGGGAGGTAAAGGCTCTGCCTAACTTAGTGGTGGCAGGCGTGAGAAACAGTGGGTCGGGGCGGGTGCAGGGCAGGAACAAGTGGGCTGTGTGTCCAACAAGGATCTGGTGGGAGAGCATAGAAGATGATGGGAAAAGGCCCTTCAGGGACTGGGAGTGGGGGAGGAAGTCAAAGAGGGAAATGGGGAGGAAATTGTGTAGCTGAGGTGGAGAAAGGCTTTGAGTGACAGATTGCTTTGGGAGGGGCATGTCATCAGATTAGGGTTTGGGGGGAAATCAGTGTCTGATTCTTGTTGAGAAAGGGCAGAAGGGAGTAGGGCAGGGGTAGGAGGCGGGCTGAAGTGCTCCTCCCAGCAGCTCCAGGGCAGCCTGGACTTGACAGGTGGCCTTGGAAGTGGGAGGAAGGGGAGGTTTGAGTTTGTTCCTGAGGCCAAGCCAGCGGGACCTAGGGATGACCCCTGGGGGACAAGGGCAGGGGTGTCTTGTTGGACCTTGGTCCAGAACACATTACAGTAAGGGGTGGGTTTTAAGGGGCCAGGTATATAGCACCGCAATGTGCTGTGAGAAGCCACCCGTACTCAAGATGACAGCTTGGGATAACAGTAAGGGGAGAGGGGAAAGGCGCTGGTCTGGCTCTGGCCAGGCAGCGGTGGCCGAGCAGGGCTGGAGCCACCCAGGGCCAGCCAGGTCCTGCTGAGTTGGGCCCTAGGCCCCAGTCCCTGGGAAAAGAGCCAGCAGTTGATGGTCCCTGAGGCTGGTTCTGGGCCCATCCATGTGGCCAGTGCTACGTTGTTTCCTAGACTCCTCCCTGGGGAACATTGCACCTGGCGGCAGGCTCTGTCTCTCACGTGGTCTGGCCACAGAGCAGCTCCCCAGGGGACACATGAACCCAGCATGCAGGAAGCCAGCCTTTTCTTTCTGTCCTGGCTCCAACAGGGAGCTTCCAGGCCAGGCAGGTCCCTTGGGATCCCCAGGCCCGGCTGGAGGAACAGGTTGTCCATCCTGGCTCTCAGCCACCTGCCTGCATTGGCTGAGTCTGACCCCATTTCCTTCCAGCCTGAGACTTCCTCTCTGTCCCCCAGCTCTCCAGAGCCAAGCTGGATGGGGCAGCCAAGGTACACACCGGGCCAGGGCACCAGGTGTCTGAACTTCCTGGTTCAGAGCAGTTACTTTGGTGGGCCACCATCTCCCTGGGGCAAGAGTTCAGGGGAAGTCTGGTCTCCCATAAAGGAGAGATTGGGCCACTACTTGTGCTCCAGTTTTCCTTGGGGACAGCCTAGGGCTGTATGGAGGTGATCCACGAGACACTTAGCTGTCAGTTCCTGTCCTGAGTCCAGGGCCACTGTCCTTCAGGATTTCTGGGTGGGTCATGATTCCTAGAATATATCCAGCCAATGCTTGCAGTTCAGATCAGACCACAGCTAAAGCCAGGGCTCATGGATCCTCAGTGGGGGCTGGCCTGTCTCTGGGCGTTCGACACCTGGGAGTCACAGGGGTTCTGGGCCATGTGGCATAGCCACAAGCACAGGCCACGAGCTGCAGCCAGCTGCCTGCGTTCTCAGGTCTCCCCTGCACTCAGCAGCTGGGGCCTCGGTCTTCCCATCTGGAGGGTGAAGGAACAAAACCGGCTGTGACATCCGAAAGTGTACTACCTTTTGCTGTTGTTTGTGGCCACATGGGCTCCAATCCAGACATGGCCACATTTGGCAGGTGACAGGTCTGGTCACTGTCCTCAGTGTGCCATACAGGCTCAGCCTACTGTCTGCCATATAGTAGATGGCTATACACAGACGGCCTCTGCCCCATGCTCAGCTAGAGTGGCTGCTAGCCACACCCATGGCCATAGTTTGCAGTCACGGAGGTCAGCAAGCCTGACCCAGCACTCTTGGTCCCGTACGCTCAACTGGGGGCGTTCTGTGGGGAATTGTGAAGCAGACATTATCCCTCTGACACATACCCTTGTTGTGACTGTCCCTGTGGCCGGCCATGAGCCAGTCCCATACCAAGCAGGTATCATGGGACCAGAGTAGCACACCTCTGCTGACATGGCCCAGTGCCCCTCTCATCAGGGTCTGTCACAGCTGGCCAGTGGGGTTGGAGGGTATGGAGATGGCAGAGCCCTCCCTGACTGCCCACCTTACAACTCTCTTTCAGTAGAGAAACCCTCATTCTTTCCGACCTTCCCAACTGAGGGCCCGAAGCTACCTACTGAGCCCCCACGCTGGACATCGGGCCTGCCTTTCCCCATCCCTCCACGGGAGGTGATCAAGACTTCCCCACACGCCGCCGCAGACCCCTCTGCCTTCTCCTACACACCCCCCGGTGAGTGGGCAGACACGGATTAGGTCTGTGCAGTCAGTGGGCAACCAGCTCTTTGCACTGGCGCAGGGCTGGATGGTGCCGGTCAGATAAGACCTTGGCTGGAGGTTTGGCCTACTCAGTGCTGCAAAGCTGGGCGCCTTCTGAGACTTGGGGGAGCTTCCACACACTACCTGCAGTGCCCATAGGCAGCCATGGGAGGTACTTGAGCTGAAAGGGGCAGGTCTAGCATGGGAGATATTTTCCACCAGTGACTAAGAGGACGGTCATTAGAGGGAGGGGTGGGCAGTCTTGATTGACAGGTGCCGTGAGACTATTTGGGGGAAGCCATCTAAGTTTTTTATTCTTGATGGTCCTCACACCGTTAAAAGTAATCCAGCCAGGGGCAACAATAACCAGCGTCAGCAGTGGCTGGCCCAGGCATTGCTGACCCTATGGGACAAGTGTACTGACCGAGCTTGGAGAACAGGGAAAGGCATGCCAGGCAGAAGGAACAGCATGTACAAAAAGCCAAAAGCAAGAATCGGGACACTTGAGGAACCAGGTCAAATTGTTATAGCAGAAAATTACTACTCGGCCAGCCCAGGGACCCCCAGTCACATGCCACTGAAATCCATGCCCAAGGTAACTGTCCTGAAGCCATAGGGAGGGATGGCCTACTGACTCTGGGAAATATCCCTTTGGCCCCTGTGAGGAGAATAGAATCTAGGGAGGGAGTGGAAATTGGGGTGCTGGCCTAGAGGCTTGGATGTGGATCGGGAGGTGATGGTGCAGGTGTGGAGGCTCCAGGACTGTGGGGTTCCTGTGGAGTGCTCAGGTCTTTGAAGCAGGAGCCCCCAATATACACTTCCTGTTTCCTTGCAGGTCACCCACTGCCTCTGGGCCTCCACGATAGTGCCCGGCCCGTCCTGCCACGCCCCCCCATCTCCAACCCCCCACCCCTCATCTCCTCTGCCAAGCATCCCGGCGTACTCGAGAGGCAGCTGGGTGCCATCTCCCAGGTGAGTACCTCTTGGGCTGGGTCTCCCCATCACAGGGAGCCTTTTTGAGCCCTGGGATGTTTCCAGGGGTGGTGCTGGGTGGGAGCTGGCTGGAGTCATCCCTGCTACTTGGGCCAGCCTACGGGGCTACGTGGATCACAGGCTGTGCATTCCGCTGCCTCAGGCAGGCGACTCAGCGTCTGTAGGCCTTAGTTCATCCTCCTAGTGTTAAGTGAGCGGGCGGGGAGCTGCAGCTGCTGCAGGCTGTCTAGTGTCACGTCCTGAGCTCTCGGTCACCTCTGCATCCTACCTAGCCTCACCACACGGTGTGCGAAGCAGTCACGCTGTGTCCTTTATGTGGGCGCTGGCCTTGGCAGTTGTTGCCCGGTCCCAGGTCCTCCAGCTGAGAGGGCTGGCGGTCTCGTCTCTCACCTGCATGTCCTCAAGTCCTAAGCAGGGCTCTCCCTGTGGCTGAATCTGGTTGTGATCTATTTCCTCGCTCTAGCAGGGAATGTCAGTACAGCTTCGTGTGCCCCACTCAGAGCATGCCAAGGCCCCCATGGGCCCTCTCACCATGGGGCTGCCTCTTGCTGTGGACCCTAAGAAGCTGGGTGAGTTTCATGACCCTTTGGTTCCTACGACCTGTGCTAAGGGGTAGGCAGTCTTGGCCCTGGGAGCCTAGTGGGCGGGGCAGCCTGAGACCTCTGTACCCTCTCACCCACCCCTAGCCCCCTTCAGTGGAGTGAAGCAGGAGCAGTTGTCCCCTCGGGCTCAGGCTGGGCCACCTGAAAGTCTGGGAGTGCCCACTGCTCAGGAGACCTCTGTGCTGAGAGGTAAGGCTAGCCCAATTGCCTTCAGTCCTAGAAAGCCTGAGAGCCCACTTCACGGCTGTCTCCTCACCCTTGAGACACCAAGAGGGACAATTGGGTGGCTTTCAGATGTGGGGTCCTGAGATCTGTGTCTTATGCCTTCTAGGGACAGCACTGGGCTCCACCGCCAGTGGAAGCATCACCAAGGGCCTCCCCAGTACCCGGGCTGCAGATGGCCCCAGCTACCGAGGTTCTATCACCCATGTAGGTGCTGGGGGTAGGATGGTATGAGCAGGCATGCCGAGTGGGTTGGGATGGGATGAGAGGACCTCCAGGGAGACTAGAGACAGTGAGCTGAATGGTCAGTCAGTGTGCCATGTAGGGTAAAGCCTAGGGTGATAAAGAGAACAAGTGTCGTGTGTCTCTGGCAGTTAGGTGTGGCAAAGACCAACCACAGACAGGGATGACCAGGCCTGTAACCAGACTGTCAGGAGCCACAGATCATAAAGTATCTGGACTGAGAAAGTTTTCAGGGCTAGGAAGAGGGGAGCGTGACATGTTACCATGGCCAGAAGAAATAGAGGGAGCAGGGGTGACAGCTGCCTCTTGACATATCAGCAGTCAGTATGCATGAGCCAGTAGTGGGTGCCAGGCTTTCTACCCACTGAGGCAGGAAGGATGGTGAGTTCCAGGTTAACCTGAACTGTAGAGTGAGAGACCTTGTCTCTATGAAGTAGTATGATACTATCCTTGGTAGCGTCTCTGGGAGTGTACAAGTGAGGGACAGGGTGTTGGCAGCAGGGCTGGCACTAGGAAGCCAGGATGAGTGACATTGACAGCGGTGCGGAGGGAAGTTACGCATGTGTGGCTGTGTTCTGTACATGCCTTGTAGGGCAGGGCAGTGGGTGGTATGTGAGGAGTCACCCACCCACAGATCTGAGGGCTTACCACTCCACCCTATAGGGCACGCCAGCAGATGTCCTCTACAAGGGTACCATCAGCAGGATCGTCGGTGAGGACAGCCCAAGTCGCCTTGACCGGGCACGAGAGGACACCCTGCCCAAGGGCCATGTCATCTATGAGGGCAAGAAAGGCCATGTCCTGTCCTATGAAGGTGAGTACAGAGGACAGACAACTGTGAGGCACTGGCAGTTAGGTGTGGTGGCTACGCTTGTCCCCCTTTCTCTACATTCCCAGGATGTCTTTTCTCAAGGCAGACATAGCAAGAACACTGAGAGCAGTCACCTTGCTAGGCTGAGGCTCGGCAAGCACATATCCGGCGGTACCTCCTGCCAGCTCAGGATGCCCCTGCAAGGGGTGTGCGTTGGAAGCCCGTGGCTGATTAGGTGTCATGAAAAGCGGACTGCAACATGCGTCACCAGACAGTCGTTGTGGCATGTCTACGCTTTGCTGAGCAGGGAAGGGGTGTTGTAGCCTCTACAGGTTGAGGGCTGGGCCTAGGTTCCGCCCACCTTACAGATAGGGATGTGGACATATTCAGGCTCAGGGCCCTGCTATGAGGGTACCATCCTGGCCCTGGTGAGACTAGGCAGCCTTTTTAGGGAGGAGGCTGTGGGGTCTATAGAGGTGTCTTTAGAGCCAGGCAAAGCTAAGGGAGTAAGTACCAGGGAGCAGGCAGGGAGTGACTTCTATCCTCCAGGCATACAACCCAGAAGAGGTCAGGGCTGGCCTTGGCAGCTTCCTCCTACATAGACTGGGAAAGCTGGGGGCAGCAGCTTCGAGTGCCATGACAGGGAAGGGCTGTGGCAGAGCCATGTCACCCTCATTTTTGGGTAGAAAGCATAGCCAGTGCTGCCTGAAAGTTGAGGACCCCACACCTGGGAAGCATCCCCCAATAGTCAGGCACCCCTACCATCACTCGCTGCTGCGATCCCAGGGACTGCCAGCCTCTCTGTTCCTTAAGCCCCATAGCCTAAGAGGTCCTAGAGATCACAAGTGACCCCATGTGGCTTTGGCACCCGACAATAAAGCACCGTCTTGGGGTCAAGGGCTACAGATGCCTTGGGTGTTTGCTGCATGTCCCAGTGACAGTCCCAAGAGCTAGCAGAACAGGTGGTCAGTTCTGGACTCAGAGCCCTGAGTCACAGCCTGGGAGCCTGCAGTCTCAGGTTGTAACCTTCCAGCCTGCCTTTGTGGAGATGGGTGTTCTGTGCGTCTCTCCTGGGCCAAGTGGGTCTGAAGCAGTTGAGAGTGTCGCCTGCTGTCAGCCCCAGTTGCCAGCTCTTTCTTTGCAATGTCCCATAGCCAGAACATCCAAGTAACTGGGAATAGCAAAGCCACTTTGTTCTTGGCACACTGAAGCACACCTGTAAACTGGCTTCCCATGCTCCTTGGACCAGGAGCTCACACATACCCAGCTGTGCAGATACAGATCTTCAGGCGCTTGGTGGGGCTTCGTTGCAAACTCAAGACTGTTGGCGTCTTTGTTAGTGTGCAACATGCCCACCCACCTACACAGCCGTGGTGGGCGTGCCCTGCCTTTCTCGCCAATTGAGCTACTTTGAGGGTCCCATCTGTGGGGTGGCAGGGCCTCTTTCCAGCTCTGCCTGTTTGCAGGCCTAGCTCCATGCCTGAGGTGCACCTTGCAAGCCATCCCACACCATGTGCTTTCTCTGCCTTCCAGGTGGTATGTCCGTGTCACAGTGCTCCAAGGAGGATGGAAGGAGCAGCTCCGGCCCGCCCCACGAGACTGCCGCCCCTAAACGCACATATGATATGATGGAGGGCCGTGTGGGCAGGACCATCACCTCAGCCAGCATCGAGGGTAAGTACCCCGCTGTAGCAGCTTAACCAGAGCCAAGCGCTCTCCCAGGACCCCCCCAGACACCCAGGCAAGAATGAAAAGGGAGATGGCCTCTTGACATGCCTAGAGGGGCCAGTCAGTAGTTGGCTTAATATTAACATATAGAGAAACTGAGGCACAGCCTAATGCAGAATGGAGCCCAGGGAAGGTGGGTGCTTGCTTGCTTGCTGGGTCTTACGTCATGATGGAGACTTGGTGATCGACCCCAGCCCTCCTGGACACCATATGGTGACATCATCCCCGTTCTCCCCAGGACTCATGGGCCGTGCCATCCCTGAGCAGCACAGCCCCCACCTCAAGGAGCAGCATCACATCCGAGGCTCCATCACGCAAGGTACATCCTTCTGCTGTGTAGTTCCGTCCCCCGGCCAAATACCAGCTAAGGGGTTGGAAACAGGCAGTGAGGTTCCCGTCCGTGTTTGATAGGTGGAGTGACTACTCTGTGCTTGGCACCGACTCCAAAGCTTCATGCATGCCTTGCTAGTGATCGGGAAGGGGTCCAGATTGGGTGGATCTGTAGCTCGTGTCTTTGTGGTAAACTGAGCAATATGGTTTCACTTAGCACCCTCACATCATGTGAAGAAACAGGCTTAGAAAAGTCAGTTCGCATACCCAAGGTCCCACAGGACGGGGGGATTTGTGCTGACCCAGACTGAGCCAAGCAGAGCCAATGTTCTTTGCCTGGCAGGCATCCCGAGGTCATATGTGGAGGCCCAGGAGGACTACTTACGTCGGGAGGCCAAGCTCTTGAAGCGAGAAGGCACACCACCGCCCCCACCGCCCCCTCGGGACCTGACTGAGACCTACAAAACCCGACCCCTGGACCCTCTGGGTCCCCTGAAGCTGAAGTCAACTCATGAGGGTGTGGTAGCGACTGTGAAGGAGGCCGGTCGCTCTATCCATGAGATCCCCCGGGAGGAGCTGCGCCGCACACCTGAGCTTCCCCTGGCACCACGGCCTCTGAAGGAGGGTTCCATCACCCAGGTATGAGGAGCGCGTAGGAGGGGCCAAGGCAAGCCTGAGGGTTCTGATGCTGCCCTCGTGGCATTGGGTTATAAACTGAGGACCAAGATTGGTCAAGCAGCTTGCTCTAGTCCCCAACAGTATTTGTAAAACCCAAGTCTTGTGCCCCTAACTCGTCACTTGGCTTCTCCACATCTCCACCTGCATGTATGCATCAAGACTAGAACCACTGTCCCCTACCTTGGTGATAGCTTGATGGGAAAGAGAAAGACAAAACAGCCAGACAAAGGCACCTAGGGAGGGCTGTCACCTGAGCCAGGGACACAGTCAGTGGTGGATCAGAATGTTTCTAGAGAATTCTTTTGACAACTTAGGTGCCACTCCTCTTTTTTGGGCCCAACACTTGGAAGTGTTAAATCAGGCTAAATCAGAAAGATTGTAAATTTGAGGCTAGCCTAGGCTACAAAGCTGTACTCTGGCTTAGTGCCAGTCACCAAAGTTTTAAAGTTTAATAACAACACAAACGTTGAGTACAAATTGAGATCTGGGACCTAGCTGTGCTCAGTGTCCCCATGGAGTCTTCTCCGTGATGTCCAATAATTCCCGTCTCCATGGTGCTCTCTGAGACCTGACAGGGAATGTGTAACTCCAGCCTGGGACCCGGAGCCACAGCTGGGGTCACAGCAGATGCGTCTGGCTATGGAATTCCATAACGTTGCAAGATGGTGGGGCCCCCACTGGGTGAGGAAGGTTGTGTTGGCCTGGAGATAGCCTCACTCTGGTACTCCTGGATGTGTAGCCAGACTCAAGTGAGCGGGGCATCCAGCCTCTAGACATCATGACCTGGTAGAGGTCTCTGTCCATTTGCCAAGGGGTTAGAGTTGCCCCATCCTGTGCAGATAGACAGGAAGAGTGGCATCTGGCCAGCCCAATACAGACCTGCACCCTCTCCCCAGGGCACCCCACTCAAGTATGACTCCGGGCCACCCTCCACTGGCACCAAGAAACACGATGTGCGCTCCATCATCGGCAGCCCCAGCCGGCCTTTCCCTGCCCTGCACCCACTGGACATAATGGCTGACGCCCGGGCACTGGAGCGTGCCTGCTATGAAGAGAGTCTGAAGAGCCGGTCAGGGACCACCAGTGGTGCAGGGGGCTCCATCACACGCGGGGCCCCGGTCGTCGTGCCTGAGCTGGGCAAGCCACGGCAAAGCCCACTGACCTATGAAGACCATGGGGCACCCTTCACCAGCCACCTGCCACGTGGATCGCCTGTGACTACAAGGGAGCCCACGCCACGCCTGCAGGAAGGTCAGTGGGCGACGCTCCCATGGGCTGCAGGCTGTGGGGAGGGGACAGCTCACTCAGGCAGGATACCCTGGACTGACACCTGCCTCAACCAGCCTATCTGCTGCCCTGCCTCCACACTGCATACAGAGCCCCCTTCCTTCCCCCTCACAAACTGTTTTTTAAATAATTCAAATCAAGGCTAAGGAAAAGGCTCAGTGGCTAAAGTACTTGCTACACCAGCATGAGGACCAGAGTTCAAATCCCCGGCACCCATATAAGCCAGGCACACTCATACACGTCTGTAATCCTTGTGCTTCACAGTGAGACAGAAGGCCAAAACAGGAGAGTCTCCTAAACTCACAGGCCGTGAGTGGGAGTCCATGTCTTAAACATGGTGGGAAGTGAAAACTGAGCTTTGAAATTGTCTTGACCGATCACTCTCTTGCTATTTTACACAAACACACACACACACACACACACAGATTAAAGTAGAAATAGTTTAAGTGAAACAGTTCCCTCTCTGGAGGCTTCATCTCTCTGGTAAGGCTGGCCTGAAGCACCTGACTGTGACGTCCCCTCCGCATTCTGCTTCCCTCTCTGGTTCTTCTCACCTCCCTGACTTCCCCTCTCATTCTTCTGCACACGCAGCCTTTCCGTGTGCTGCCGGCCCTCTCTTCAGAAGGCTTCACGTCTTTCTGTTTCTAGCCAACCCCTGTATAGCCCACACCACCCTGATTCAGATGTCAGGGCCTGGGGAGGCTAAAGCCACCTCTAGCCAGTTCCAGCCACCTCATGGCTGGGATGGTGTTAGGGTGTCAGACCTGTGTTCTGATGCATTATATCTGGGAACGCCTCCCAAAGCATTTAGACGGTAATCAAACATTTCTCTCTCAAGCCTGTGCAGTTCCTACCTGTGATTCAACTCCTCCCTGGAACAAATGGCTTCTTGGGTCTCCGGGTTCTTGCCTGCTTTTTTCTTGGGGTACTCCCTCTCCTCAGGGGAAACTGTCAGCCCATGATTAAGTCAGACTGGTGGAGTGAATGGGAAATGGTGACCAGGGAGGAGATGAATGTTTTCACAAGGAACCAAGAGCAGAGCGGCAAGAGGCTCTGGGGCTTGTGACAGCTCAGCCAGGTGGCCCTGCACTGAGGCTAAGGCCACTGTGACCTGTGCCCACAGGCGGCCTCCCATCCAGCAAGGCGTCCCAGGACCGGAAGCTGACATCGACACCCCGGGAGATCGCCAAGTCCCCACACAGCACTGTGCCCGAGCACCATCCCCACCCCATCTCCCCCTACGAGCACTTGCTCCGGGGCGTGACTGGCGTGGACTTGTACCGTGGCCACATCCCATTGGCCTTTGACCCCACCTCCATACCCCGAGGGATCCCTCTGGAAGCAGGTGGGTGCCCTGGGCCTGTAGATTTGGGGCTTAATGATTCTGCTAGGTGGTCACTCAGGGGTCTGGAGCACTAGGGTTAGGCTTCGTGCCGAGATGACCAGCTGGTTAGCCCAGGGCAGGTTCAGGGCTTGGGCTCAGGATTGTGTTTCTCAGTGGGCTTCTTTTCCTACAGGACTCATCTGTACATTGAAGTAAGTGAGGGGCTCCAGTGAGTGCCATGACGGGCAGCCTTCTTAAAGGCTCCACTGTTAGGGTGTCAGGACCTGTATTTTGATGCATCATATCGGGGATCGCTTCCCAAAGTGTTTACAGCAGACACCCCACATAATTAGAGAGCAAGTCTTAAGCTCTGTGTGTGCATTGGGGAGGCGTGTGGGTGCACAAGGAGAGGAAGCTGTTCTTGCAGAAGTGGGGAGCATTAAGATAAGGCATGGGCCACCTGACCCTCCCTCCCTCCCCAGCAGCCGCAGCCTACTACCTGCCCCGGCACTTGGCCCCCAGCCCCACCTACCCACACCTGTACCCGCCTTACCTCATCCGCGGCTACCCTGACACCGCGGCCCTGGAGAACCGCCAGACCATCATCAATGACTACATCACCTCGCAGCAGATGCACCACAACGCCGCCTCTGCCATGGCCCAGCGCGCCGATATGCTGAGGGGTCTGTCACCGAGAGAGTCCTCACTGGCCCTCAATTATGCTGCTGGCCCACGAGGTGAGTTTCCTACAACTGTGCCCATCGGCAGAGGCTTGTCCTGTGCCGTGGTATGCGAAAGACACGGGTGCCCGTGTATGCACTGTGCAAGGTGGGCAAAGGGGTCGCAGTTAGCTGGGTGGACTAGGTGGTGAGTGCTGGGTCCTGGGGAGAGGGGAGGGTACCGCTGCTTATAATGTCTAGCAGCTGTATATGTACATAGCAGGCACCTCTGGCTATATGCACAGTGAGTGGGTCTTTGCATGTTGTTCTGAGACCTTGGTATGAGGCATCTTTTGGCATCCAAGAATTTAGAACACCAGCTAGATGTGGCATTGCACACCTGTACTCTTTTGGTTTTTTGAGACAGGGTTTCTCTGTGTAGCCCTGGCTGTCCTAGAACTCACTCTGTAGACCAGGCTAGCCTCGAACTCAGAAATCCACCTGCCTCTGCCTCCCAAGTGCTGGGATTAAAGGCGTGCGCCACCACTGCCCGGCCATACCTGTACTCTTAAGAACTCCGGCCATGCCTCGGCTACGTAAAGCTTGAGGCCAGCCTGGGCTACATGAGTTTATCTTAATACAAGTGTCAAAAAGGAAAGGAATCGGAGTGTGAGGCTTTTTAGAGCACTGACTTCCAGAGCCTGTGAACAGCCTGGGTCACTTTGCCACAACTGTTCAGAGATAACCTTGTGGCCCCAGTTATCGAAGCTGAAGCCACTCTGGGGGTTTCAGAGGGTGAGAGCTGAGGGCAAGGAGCCAGTACTGTGGGGAGGCAATGTTTTGGATCAACAGAGGTTGTTGGAGAGAGACTACACGTCACAGCCTTACTGTAAAGGAAGCCTGGGGCCCAGCTTGGCACCAGGGAGGGGTACTACCAGGTACAAGGTCTCAGGCCTACATCCTCGGGGACAGTAGGTCAAGCACCTACCGCTGATACCCCATCCCCACTCCTGCAGGTATTATCGACCTGTCCCAAGTGCCACACCTGCCCGTGCTGGTGCCACCAACGCCAGGCACCCCTGCCACCGCCATCGACCGCCTTGCCTACCTCCCCACCGCGCCCCCACCCTTCAGCAGCCGCCACAGCAGCTCCCCGCTGTCCCCAGGTGCGCCTGGCAAGTGGGTGGGCGGTTTCATGCCTCACTCCCGATGCCCTGCAGGTAAGTTCTGGCCCACTGGGCTTTGGCTCACTCTCTGGCCCTGGGGTTTCTAGGAGGCCCCACTCACCTACCTAAACCAACTGCCACATCTTCATCGGAGCGTGAACGGGAACGTGAGCGAGAACGAGACAAGTCCATCCTCACGTCTACCACTACAGTGGAGCATGCACCCATCTGGAGACCTGGTAGGGCACCCCAGACCCCGCCCCACCCCCAGGTCCTCATGGGCCACCTGGGCCTGCCCCCTGACTCGGCGGCCTGTCACCAGGTACGGAGCAGAGCAGCGGGGCTGGGGGCAGCAGCCGCCCCGCCTCCCACACCCACCAGCACTCGCCCATCT
The DNA here is from genome assembly GCF_011762505.2 of Arvicanthis niloticus. Classification (NCBI taxonomy): domain Eukaryota; kingdom Metazoa; phylum Chordata; class Mammalia; order Rodentia; family Muridae; genus Arvicanthis; species Arvicanthis niloticus. The sequence continues at coordinate 15,635,732 of NC_133432.1, read as the reverse complement.
CCCCCCGGACCCAGGACGCCTTGCAGCAGAGGCCCAGTGTGCTGCACAACACGAGCATGAAGGGCGTGGTCACCTCCGTGGAACCCGGCACGCCCACGGTCCTGAGGTGGGCCAGGTTGGCACCGGGGGGAACAAGCCTGGGGGGAGGGCACGCAGATGGACTTGCTCAGTGGGAGGGGGTGTGGATGGGCAGACGGGTAGAGAATCGAGCAGATGGCAGCAGGATCGGAAGGTGGGTGAGAGAGAGAGAGAGAGAGAGAGAGAGAGAGAGAGAGAGAGAGAGAGAGAGAGATTATGAGAGAGTGGGTAGATTGGTGGCATGTAGGCAGGTGGAGGATGGCCCAGAGGAGAGGGTAGATGCAGGTAGCCGGGCAGGTGACAGTGGACAGATAGGGGATGCTCTGGGTAGAGGGGTATGGGAGTGAACAAAGAGACAGGGATGGATGGATAAATGGGTAGATGGATGGACTGATGGATGCATGCATGCATGAACAGATAGATGGGTGGGTGGGTGGATGGATGAATGAATGGATGGATAAATGCATGGATGGATGGATGGACAGATGAGTGGATGCATGGATGGATGAGTGAATTGGAACAGATAGATAGATAGGTGTACGTGGATGGACGAGTGAGTGAATTGGATAGGTGGATGAGTGGATAGATGGACAGGTAGGCAGACACATAGATGAATGGGTCAGTGATGGGCAGCTGGATGGTTATGTGTTGGTGGGTAGATGGATAGATAAGTTGAGATGCATAGAAAGGTGTGGGGGTGGCTAACTAGATAGATGCATGGATGGATGGATGGATGGATGGATGGATAGATGGATGGATGGATGGATGGGCGAGCAGATGCATTAGTGGGTGGGTGGGAGGGGGTAGGCAGATGTGTAGGTAGGTGGATGGATGGATCGCCAGGCAGATGGGCAGATGAATGGACGGAAGATTGGGTGGGTGGGTGGGTGGATGGATGGATGGATAGATGGATGGATGGATGGACGGACGGTCGGACAGACTGACTGACTGACTGACTGACTGACTGACTGACTACAGGTAGTGGATGATAGGGTGGGTGCACTAGTCAGTTGTTAGTCACTAGTGTATGAGGCCCAGGAGTAACAACTAGAAAAAGCAGAACAGAGAGAGCTTAATGTGAGGCTGCAGGGCTGGTGTTGCCCACAGCTGCCCACAGTGCTGGTCCTGGGATGCTGGGCTTCTGCCTGGAGTCAGTCCCACCCTTCCTGGCTCATGTGCTCCTCACTACTGAGAGGCCCTGCACTCCTGCCAGCTTCTAGGAGTGCCTCCTACCAGCCCTGCTTGACTTTCCTGCCCTCCACGCACCACACTTGTATCTGGCCATAGCAGTGGATGACCCCAGGAGAGGATGTCACTGTCTTCTCAGAAGCTCCAGGCACCTTTGCCTTAATTGCTGTATTCTGTGCTTGGCACCTGGTAGGGACTCAGTAAAAAGCTTTGGGTGAGAGGGACTGAGTGGAGCCAAGCACAGCATAGGTCAGTCAGGAGAGCCTCGGGGAGAGAGAGTCAGAGTCAGGGACTCAGACGGAGGGTGTGAGGTAGGAATCCGTTGTCCAGCACCACCTGACCCTGTCTCTTTCCTTTCAGGTCCACCTCCACCTCTTCGCCTGTCCGCCCAGCTGCCACATTCCCACCTGCCACCCACTGCCCACTTGGTGGCACCCTTGAAGGGGTCTACCCTACCCTCATGGAGCCTGTCCTGTTACCCAAGGAGACCTCTCGGGTTACCCGGCCCGAGCGGCCCCGTGTGGACGCTGGCCATGCCTTCCTCACCAAGCCCCCGGCCCGGGAGCCTGCCTCCTCACCCAGCAAGAGCTCCGAGCCCCGGTCCCTAGCTCCCCCCAGCTCCAGCCACACAGCCATCGCCCGCACCCCAGCAAAGAGCCTTGCACCCCACCATGCCAGTCCGGACCCGCCGGCGCCCACCTCGGCCTCAGATCTGCACCGAGAAAAGACTCAAAGTAAACCCTTTTCCATCCAGGAACTGGAGCTCCGTTCTCTGGGTAAGACCACCCTGACAGCGGCCACGTTCATAGACGCAATAATCACGCGTCAAATTGCTCACGAAAGGGGGCCGCGAGAAGGAGGTTCGCTGGCCAACGACTCCCCTGGCGACGGTAAGACATCCGGCCCGCCGCCTGCCCACCCCATCTGTGGCCTAAAGATATTTTCAGATCTTTGCTTTTAATTTTTCCCCCTGTTTTTGGTTGGTTTTGGTATTTTGTTTCGAGCTCGTCATCGTCAGTCGGCACGCTGTGGTGACTCCGCCCACACGGGCCCCTCATCGTTTGCCCATCCTTTCATCATGAGGTTTTTTTTTTTCCTTTTTCCTTTTTTTTTTTTCCTCCTTTTTTCTTTTTGGATTTTTTCACCTTTTTTCCTTTAATGAATGGATCTGTGGTTTGGACTCCGACCGCGCCTCTCATCTCCCGCCACCACCTGCACCTTCGTTTTGGGGAGTGGGGATGCAGGGGCTACCAGCTGCCTGTGCTGCCACTGTTCCTGGAGGAAGTTAAGGCAGGGAGCCAGTGGGGGAGACGGGGGAGGGAGACTGGGGACCCACCCCCTCTTCCCACACCAGCATACCGCCCAAAGAAAATGAAGCTTCCCAGTTGGATCAGAGACAGTGGGCTGGGCCAAGGCAGGGCTTAGGGACCCCATGTCTCTCAGCTTGAACCCCACACCACTACACCCTGACCCCATGTACACTTAAGCACCCCCTCCAGTTTCTCCACTACCACTTCCCAGTCTCTCCTCCCCTACCATAGCCCCACACTGCCCAAGCCAGAGTCCCACGATCCTTTGGGTGTGTCTATGTCCCGATACATGGGGCTTCCCTCCTCTCTGGCCACTTCTAGGCTGATACAATTTAATTCCATCTTGAGGCCCAGACTGGAGGAATGGCTCCTCCCAAGCACACCCCACACCCAAGCCACCCCACGTTCTGACTCCAGCTCACCTGTTTCAGGTTACCACAGCGGAGCTGGCTACAGCCCCGACGGGGTGGAGCCCATCAGCCCCGTGAGTTCCCCCAGCCTGACCCACGACAAGGGGCTCTCCAAACCTCTGGAAGAGATGGAGAAGAGCCACTTGGAGGGGGAGCTGCGGCACAAGCCGCCAGGTGACACCCGGGAGAGTAGCAGGTGGGGAAACTAAGGCACGGCTCCACGCTGTCCCCAGCCACTGACACGCTCTGCCTGTGTCCTCAGGCCCCATGAAGCTCAGTGCGGAGGCTGTGCACCTCCCACATTTGCGGCCGCTGCCCGAGAGCCAGTCCTCATCCAGCCCACTCCTCCAGACTGCCCCAGGCATCAAAGGTCACCAGAGGGTGGTCACCTTGGCTCAGCACATCAGTGTAAGTCCCCGTCTCTGGCCCTTGCCATTGGGAGAGCATGTGGCTATGAGAGCCACATCCCGTAGTCAGACAGATGCTAATATGCACTGGCCACCACACTCAGTCCTTTGGGGGCCATCACCATAAGTTCTACCCTGGGACACTCACCCAGGAGACCAAGAGCCAGATCAGGGTTCTGCTCTACCCTACTCTCAGAGTCCTGAACTGTGCCCTCCCCACAGGAGGTCATTACACAGGACTACACGCGCCACCACCCGCAGCAGCTCAGCGGCCCCCTTCCCGCCCCTCTCTACTCCTTCCCTGGAGCCAGCTGCCCTGTCCTGGATCTCCGCCGCCCACCCAGTGACCTCTACCTCCCACCCCCGGACCATGGCACCCCAGCCCGGGGATCTCCCCACAGCGAAGGGGGCAAAAGGTGAGGATGTCCTCATGTCTGTGTCAGATGGTGGCTGGAGGACATTGGGGACAGGGTGAGCTTTATAGTGTAGGACTAATGGGAAACTGAGGCTCAGGAATAGAAACATTCACTGAGCTCCCAGGACCAACACAAAGCATCTAATCGGGAAGGCGGCACACCCAAGGGTCCCATGTGCCAACTGAGTATCCTATGTATACCAACTCGGCTAGGGGTCAGATGTCCCACTGCCATTTAGCAGATAGGGAAACTGAGGCACAGAGAAGTGAGTTACTATCCCATACCAAGCACATGGCTGGGCTTGGGGCTCAGGGCATGAGACAAGCTGGAGCGGTGTGAGGGTCTTGTACAAGTTTCGATTTTAGAAGCATGGATGTAGACAGTGGGGTCTCTGGGGAACAGTGAAGTCCTGGCACGGGCTCCTCATCAGGGCTCACAACGTGGTTCCAAACACCCTGAGCAGCCCAGTGTGGTGGCACACCCTCTACTGAGGTGAGGGAACTCTGGCCAGGCTGAGATAAGAGGAGGATGAGCTTCAGGGCAGCCTGGGCTAGCGCAAGAACCCGACTCAAAAATAAACAAAAGCTCGCGAGTGTTAGGTTATTTCAAAAGATCTCAGTAGCCCATTGGGGTCTCCATACCTCAGGTGCAGAGTGGCCATTTACAGGGAAACATGCACTGCTGTGGGCAGTGGGGTGTCCTCTTTGTGAACTAGAACCCCACCCTCAACTGGGATGCTATCTCCATTAGGTCCCCAGAACCCAGCAAAACATCAGTCCTGGGCAGCAGCGACGATGCCATTGAACCTGTGTCCCCACCAGAGGGCATGACTGAGCCAGGACATGCTCGGAGCGCTGCGTACCCACTGCTATATCGGGACGGGGAACAGGGGGAGCCCAGGTACAATTCCCCTCTTCCAGTTGGTGTTGTCAGTTCCATGTACACCCATGGCCTCAGTCCTCTAGCATACAGGCCATTAATCACTTCACAGCTCAGCGGGGTGATAGACTTTCAGGCAGCTTCCTGCCATTCCCGTACCTGGCATCTCCATGCCTGGGATCCCTGATTCTGGGCTCTGAGCCTAAACCATGCCCTATTGTATCACTTGCTGCAGATCTGAGAATTAACTAATTCTGGACTAAACTGGGTAGGGGTGGACATGGACCTCAGGGAGGGTATGACCTGTGACTGCCCAGTTCCGGGGGATTCTTGCATCAAATCTAGCTATAAGAAGCTCTCGGGTAAGTCACAGTATACCTAGGAGGCTCACAAACTACCCTAAGCCAAGGCTAAGTACAGATCCCAGCAGTCCTGGGATGGGAAACAGTTGGTCCTTAGCACTTCTGTGGCTCACGTGGTGAGTTCCCTGTGGCTGAAGGCTTGCAAGCACAGTGCCCAGCCTGCTGACACTGGTGTCTCATGCTCCCGCAGGATGGGCTCCAAGTCTCCAGGCAACACCAGCCAACCGCCAGCCTTCTTCAGTAAGCTGACGGAGAGCAACTCAGCCATGGTGAAGTCGAAAAAGCAGGAAATCAACAAGAAACTCAACACCCACAACCGGAACGAGCCAGAATACAGTAAGGGGAAACCAAGGCTAGAGTAGGCATCCGGAGGGAGCTAGTAAAGCCCACCATGGTGGAGCCCAACATTCTGCCAGTGGGTACTCACTGACACAGCATATAGCACTTCAGTAATGCCCTGCACACAGTAGGTGCTCAGTGAAACCTGTAGAGACAGCCCTGTGCTGGGTGCTAAGGACCACAGCACACTCCTCCAGGTTCTGCAGACATGGCACCTTTCACCATGGCTGATGGGGGTGGACAAGGACCATTGTCCTTAGCACAGGGTCACATGGACCATATGCTTATGAGAATGCACTGGAAAGCAGCACGTGAGGACTTTGCACTGTCCCATCTCACTAGTAACCCTCTCCTCAGTGCAGCTTGGGGAGACGGGCAAGGTTCTTCCTTTCTGGAGTTAAACTATAGAAGCCCTTGCAGGTTAACACGGGCCTAGGGTAGTACCCAACCGCCAGAGTAAACCTGGAGCATCAGGTGCCTATTCCATGAGCCCTGCCCTTACCCACCTTGTTACCCTGCTCTAGATATTGGCCAGCCTGGGACGGAAATCTTCAACATGCCCGCCATCACTGGAGCAGGTAACCCTCCTATGCATCCGCATAGCAAACTCCATTCCCCAGCTGCTGACTTGGGGAAAAGGAGCCTTAGCCAGTTCAAGTTTGAGCCCTCTCCCTGGCCTCAGTGGACCCAGAATGACAGAAGGCCAGCCTCCACTGCCTAGAGTCCTCCCTACATAAGGAGAGTTTAAGGTGTGAGGTCAGGGTCCCTCAAATGGGTTTTCAGTACAACCTGGAAATACTTGCCCAATTGCAGGGTCTGGGGCACATCACCAAGTGTGGACCTGAGGGATTGGCCTTGGGGTGCAGAGCTTCAGGGTGCCACAGACATCTGTCACACTAAAGTCTCCAGCTGAGGTTCCAGCAGAGAGCTCTGGCCTTTTTTTAAATCCCATGCAGATGGGTAGTTTGAAGGAAATGTGTCAAACTCCTGTGCAGTTTGTGGCAGAAATTTCAGGCTTTTGGTGTGGTGCTTGGGACTTAGAACATCCGTTTCCCATGGTTATAATCACGTTGGCCCCTGGGAAAAACAACTGTCTTGGGTACAAACAGGCTCAGTGACACCTGAATTGGGACTGCAACACAGGGGCAGCTGTGGGGACATGTACTCCAAGCCAGAAGAACAGGCAAGGGTTGCCTACCTTCCTTATGAGTGTGGAGCATTGGGCTCAGGGAGTAAGGTGACCAGATACACCCTTGGGGACATTTTCAGAGGACCACAGGACCTGCAAAGGGAGTCGGGGTGGGATCCTGGCAGGGAATATCACAAACCCAGAAACATTCTGGGGACTTTGCTGAGCCTCAGACAGAAGGAACCTGTGATCAAGACAGTAACATGGTTGAAAATGAATGTTTCTAGAATGCTCTAAATCTTGGTGTAGGTTCTGGACACCTGAGTGTATGCACATGTAGAAATGCATGGGGTAATACAGTGATTTGTGCTAAAACCTAGCTTAGTTGTCTCACGTATACACACATACATGTGTACATCCTCAAACGTCTCCCTTAAGTGTTAGTTCTCAAAGACAAGTTTTCAGGTCTGGCCAGTGACATTCAATACCCTGCCAGAGGTCAATGAGGAAAGTCATGGCTGTGCCTGGTGCCATCAGGTCACAAGTTCAACCCCCTAGAGACAAGGCCCAGGAGTGGTGCTCCAATCAGGAAATGCCCCTCTGTCCCCCACTTTATTCTGGATGTGGAGGAGTGTGGTGGGTGGGGCTTATTTACTTGAGGTTGGAATTGTGTGTGTGTGTGCGTGTGCGTGTACGTGTACGTACATGTACGCACCCCGTGGGAAGTTCAGCTTTTTCTTTGTAATGCTTGCTTAGCACTGAAGGACCAGCCCTGGGGGGTGGTTGATTTGATTTAGCTTGGCAATGTTTTGTTCTTTTTTCTGTCTGGGTTTGGAGCAGTTTGGTTGGTACTCAGGATTGAAGTGAGACCTTTGCATTCACCAAACAAGTGTCCTGTAGTGAGCTACAAGCCAGCCCTCTTCCTCTGAGTGAAGGTCTCCTCAGCTGCCCAGGCTAGCCTGGATTGGACTGAACTCAGATCTGTAGACTAAGCTAGCCTCAAGCTTGCTGTGCTTCTGTCCTGGCCTCAGTAATAGCTGGGGTTCCAAGCCTGCTGATCAGGCTCCAGCCCTCAGGAGGTTCCGAAAGCATCCTGAAACACTGAAAAGAGATCTTTGCTCACCCTGGCATTTGCAAAAAGTCCCAGAGCACAATTCATATGAAAAAGAGAGACAGAGACAGAGACAGACAGACAGACAGACAGACAGACAGACAGACAGAGACAGAGACAGGCTGCAAACATCTCTTGAGGCCAGTTTGTTGATTTGACCACTCTGTCCTTGTCATGTGGTGGGGCCAGCCAGGGCTTGAGTGGCCCTTCACCTGTCCAGCGCTGCCCTGTCCTCGCACGCACATAACTGCATGGCTGTGACCCCCCCCATCCCTTGTGCCCAGCTCTCTACCTTTCTCTGGCTCCTGTGGGGAGAGATGGGGCAGGGGAGGCAAGCCTAGCTCAGAGGCATCAGGCAGGCTGAGGTCCCTAACCCCTTGGGGAAAAGGGGACAGTAGGGGTTCGCCTCTTTGGTCACCTTCCTTCCCCACATCCCTTCCTAGAATCTACCCACCAGGAGACCCCGGCTGGACTTCTGTCCCCCTTTCCCCAGCACCTAGCTCCGGCTTGACTCGATAGCACAGCCTCCTTCCCCTGCCTTCTCCTAAGCCATCCACTTCTAGTCAAAATGAAAGAAATAGCCTCAGCTAGGATTGGGGTGTAGAGTAGAAATAGGGCTGGGGACCCTCTAGCTGCCCCAGACGCCCTCCCTGACACAGCCATGAGCTGCAGGGACAGTCAGGAACCCCGTCAGCACCCTACAGAAAGGCGGGCTGGGGGACGGACGATGCTCAGCAGATGTGTGCTCACTGTGTCTCTCTCTCTCCTCCCTCCTCATTCTATCTCTCGCAACCCTCTGGCTCCCCGGCCCCCGCCCCCCTGTGTGTCTGTCTGTCTCTCTCCCAGGCCTTATGACCTGTAGAAGCCAGGCGGTGCAAGAACACGCCAGCACCAACATGGGGCTAGAGGCCATTATTAGAAAGGCACTCATGGGTAAATATGACCAATGGGAAGAGCCCCCGCCGCTCGGCGCCAATGCTTTTAACCCTCTGAATGCCAGTGCCAGTCTGCCCGCTGCCGCTATGCCCATAACCACTGCTGACGGACGGAGTGACCACGCACTCACCTCGCCAGGTCTGCAGGCCTGCCCCCGCCCGCCCGCCGCCCGGCTGTGTCCCTCCTTACCCTGTTGTCGTTAATCCTCTCACCTTCCCCCTCAAGCTTGGGAGCCTGTGACCTTATTTTTTTTGTGCGTGTTTGACATCTAGTTTGCTAATCCGAAGCTGGTCTGACACCCCCATGTTGCGGAGGGCGCCCCCCTCGCCCCCAGCACCGCTGCTTTTCCTGTGCTCACACCACTCCCCACTCCCGCCCCTTCCTACCCTGCTGTGTGGACAGGGATGACAGTGGCCAGGCCCACCATGTGTGGTGCTGGGAAGAGTCTAGTGTGGGCGTGACCCTTGAAGGCCAGGCAGCACAGCTTCCCCTCTTCAGTGCCCATCAGCACTTTCCTAGCAGAGACACAAGCAAAGAAGTGTTCTGCTGTCCCCTTCTAGGGTCAGGCCAGCCTCGGGGTTTGGCCCTCTCAGCAGAGGCCTTCAGTCCAGCACAGCTGAGTGCTGTCTTGGGCAATATCTGTCATCCAGCCAAGTGGGGGCACCTAAGGGAATAGTCATTCAATCTCTCTCACAGTAAATGTTCGTTTCTCTTTCTGCACGCCAAGGGCTGGCTCTGGCCATCTGGTAGACTTCTTAGCCTCCTGGCTCAGGGTTTCTTGCACTGGGTGTCTGTCCTGGGGCCCTAGAAGGCAGGTGGCTCCCCAAGGCAGAATCAGCCCCACTGCCCCTCTGCAGTGCTGGTGTGGGTGGCCCACTGTCAACACTGTCTGACTCAGCCCCTTCCCACTTTGTCCCCTGCAGGTGGTGGCGGGAAAGCCAAGGTTTCTGGCAGACCCAGCAGCCGAAAAGCCAAGTCACCAGCGCCAGGCCTGGCGTCCGGAGACCGACCACCTTCTGTCTCCTCAGTACACTCGGAGGGGGACTGCAATCGCAGAACACCACTCACCAACCGTGTATGGGAGGATCGGCCCTCATCTGCAGGTGAGTATCAGCTAGGGCCAGAGATGTAGACAGGATTACCAAGGCTACCCAGGGGAGGCGGTCCCTGGTCCCCACGTAGCAGGGAAGCAGCCTATCAGAGGGCCTTGTACAGATGGCCAGGCCTTCAAGGCATGGCTGGTCATACTAGGGAGCCTGGCATCCTTTCCTGCCTGTCAGGCACTGTAGGGTTTTGACAGAAAAGCAGAAAGCAGTAGAGACAGAACACTGGGAGAAATAGAAAGGTTACCTCAGTCCAGTCCGAACTCCAGAGGTAGAGGTGAATGAATGGTCCTGGTCTATGAGGCCCAGGTTCTGGTTTCTTGTGGTAGACGAGTCCTGAGGTGGCTACACGGCTTGCAGAGCCGTCTCCAGTGCTCTCCCATCTTTCTCACAGGGTCCACGCCATTCCCCTACAACCCTTTGATTATGAGGCTACAGGCAGGTGTCATGGCCTCCCCACCCCCACCTGGCCTCGCCGCAGGCAGCGGGCCCCTAGCTGGTCCCCACCACGCCTGGGATGAAGAGCCCAAGCCACTGCTGTGTTCACAGTACGAGACGCTCTCGGACAGCGAGTGACCACAGATTGGGGGGGGAGCGGTGCCAGGCCCCTGCACGAGGCAGAAGCAGCCCAGCATGGAGCAGACAGCTGCCGACTCCCCCGACTGAGGAAGGAGCCCCTGAGTCTGCCTGCGCGTCCATCCGTCTGTCCGTCCACTCATCTGTCCATCCAGAGCTGGCATCCTGCCTGTCTAAAGCCTTAACTACGATTCCCGCCCCGGGCTGGCCCTGCGCAGTGACCTACACTCAGGGGATGTCTACCTGGTGCTTGAGAGGGGAGTGGACAGGAGGGGAGGACAGCGGGCCAGGAGGGGTGTACAAGGATTGTGTGTCAGTTGCACGCGTGCATCTGGGGCAGAGGGGACCCAACACAGGATGACCAGGCACCTCCACGCCATTGCCTCGCCCCTTACCACATTTGGAACCAAAGTCTAAGCTGAGCTTGCGGCCCTGCCCCTCCCTCTGCCCCCAGCCCGCTAGTGCTCTGGACAGACAGACATTCCCAGCTTATCCTGCCCCAACGCTGTCATCGCAGTCCCCAAAGGCCACCCAGCCCACAAGACTGGGATCCCATCAGACCAGGTGGGTGCACAAGGGGCCAGGCATGGGCCTGGGGCACGGATGTTTGCAGGAACTGGACCGGTCCCGGCTTGTCGCTGCGGCAACGGGAGGGAAGGCAGGTGTAAATGGTGTTGGCTTACAGGGTATATTTTTGATACCTTCAATGAGTTAATTCAGACGTTTCACACAAGGCAAGGAAGGACCCACCGTGTTACTGCCGCTGTGCTTTGGTTTCTGCTTACTGTTCCAGAGGCATGTGCCAGCCAAGGCGGTGGCCCCACCATACGCAGGACTGGGGGGGGAGGGGCTCCAGCTCACCGCACTGTGCCCTCCCCCCTCCCTTCCTTGGGCAGAATGGACTTGATGCGTATTCTGTGGCCGCTCTCTGTGCACGGCGGCATTCTGTCATTTACACATGTTGTTCCAATTAAAAAGCAAATTATACTCAAGTTACAAAAGTTTCTACTCTGCTTCTCACTGGGCATCAGGCAACTGGTAACCACAAGAGTCAAGGGGAATGTTCCTTAAAGTCAGCACTCGGCTGTGAACATTGACCCCCAAGTACAATGCAACCAGAGGGCATCCTGTACTCAGGGATATGAGGAAGCCACCAGGTACTTGTATCGTCTGGATGTTCACACTGGTGGGGAACCCACTGGTTATTCACACTCTTGGTCGTCATCGTACGGGGCGGGTGTGTTCACATTTGTGGGGAAGCCAGCAGGTGCCTGTATATGGTGACCATGTGGAGGTGCTCATACCCATGGAGAAGGTTCTGGGCATTCACACCTGTTAATAGGAGTGTAGTCATTGACACTTGTGGTGAAGGGGACAAAGCATTCTCTTCCACGGTGACAGTGTGCGGTATTTACATGGTGAAGATTACTGTCTCGTAGTAGGCATCGGGGTCCCTGCCCATGACATAGTGTTCTTGCTTGTGAGCAGTTATACCTACAGTGAGTCCTGAGTGACTCTTGGCTTCTTGCTGTGCACTGTTTTATCCTGCCCATTGTGTCGGTGCTAAGTATTCTTGGGCCTGACCAAAGTGACCACACCTACCTCTTTGGGTTTGATCTAAGAAACTCAAACAGAGCCACTCTGCCACCTTGGTGCCTGCTTTAGTCAGGGTTCTCTAGAGCAGTGGTTCTCAACCTTTCTGATTCCGTGACCCTTTAATACAGTTCCTCGTGTTGTGGTGACACTCCCCTTCCCCCACCACCATAAGATGATATTCATTGCTACTTCATAACTGATTTTGCTACTGTTACGAATTGTAATTTAATCTCTGCTAGGCAGGATAGCTGATATGCCTCACCCCTGGGAAAGGGTTGTTTGAGCCTTTAAATGGTTGTAACCCACAGGTCGAGAACCATTGCTCACAGGAATTTATAAGAGTGAATGTGTGTGTGTGTGTATGTGTGTCAGAATTTATTAAGGATAAGCTTTTAAAAAATACTTGTTTTATTTGTAGTTCATGTGTATTAATATTTGGTCTGTATGTATATCTGCACTACATGTATGCCTATTGGGAACTGAACCCTGGGTTGTCAGGAAAAGCATCTGGTGCTCTTAAAACCACTGAACCCATCTCTCCATCATCCCTTGAGTGAGCTTTAAAATAGTAACAGCCAAGCCCCGCCTACGATGCTGAGAACTAAGCAGGTTACGTGGCCCTTGGACCTGAACGCCCCAGAGTTGTACCAGAACAGCTTGCCTCTCACTGCAGTCATTTAGTCACTGAGTCCACAAGGCAGAGTGCCTCAGTTGTCCCAGTCTGGTACCTGGGCCCAGAAGGTTTCTAGAGAGCCACTGGTCCCCAGTCAACCAGGGAAGCTTAGTTGTGCTGTCAGCTATGGGGTTGGCAGTGGCTTCAATGAGGTATAGCCACTCTGAGCAAAGGCAAGGTGATCTCCCTCCTGGTTAACCCTTTCTATCTGGCTGCTGCCTGAAGGTGCCACCCACATCAAAGCCATGGAGGCAGCTCTTCAGGTGAGGCTCCCTACTCACCCCATTGGTGACAGGGTGATACTTAAACCAACCATAACATTGCCTCTCGTAGCAGAGCTGAGAGAGCTTCCACTCTTCATGCTGAGACAGTTGATCTGCCTCGGCCTGGGGCCTCTCCAGCCATACATACCCTCTGCACAGCTTGTGACACACCAGCTTGCTGTCCCCAACCTGTCACCTGGCTCCAGAGCTGGTTTGACAGTTGGTCTGCAAAGGCATGGGCTGAACTCACTTGGCTTACCCCCTGCAGGTTTAGTGCCCACAAAGGCCAGCCATTCTAAGAGAGGAGTGTAGAGAGCAGGCCCATACCACAGTCTTCATCTGGCAAAGTCCTTCTCTTTCTGCCAAGGTGCCTACCTTGCTCTGATCTTCAGCCCCCAGCCTGGGCAGCCAGGGATGCTATGACAAAAGGTCCCAAGTCTCCAGAATGAAACCCACCTTGGATCTGCTGGCAGGTGAGTTGGGGCTGCCGGGTCTAATAAAGGAAAGGGGTTTTATAACTGAGCATCCTGGTGATATGAAGCAGCCATGGCCAGAGAGGTCTGACTATCTGGAGCGGACATGCGCAAAAACCTGGAAAATACCAGGCAGACCTGTACCTGGCGGCGGGGCTCAGCCTGCGTCCAGACTGCAATACAAAAGCCAGCAGCCAGGTGGCAGTATAGACCTCATCCTGGATACAGGCGGCTCCACCTGGACCGACTGTTTGCTTTGCCACACCATTTCATGGTGTCGTGTCCCTTTACCTTGGCTGCCACCGGACTAGAGCCGGTGTGAGCTACCCCGTTGTCTCCTCCAGCCCCATCTCTGCCTGTCAGACATGAAACCATGTCTCCCTTGTCTGTGTCTGAGGCGCACACCATGAAGAGACGACCACAAGCTCTGCCTTTGCAACGTTTCTTCTGTCCCCTAGCTGTAACCAGCCTGTCCTCGCTCCGCCTTTAAAATGAAGGCACACGTGACTTCTCTCACCCTCGTCTCCCAGGAAGACACCTGGGCACACTGCAAAGTCCAGCTGGGGTCCACCCTTCTCTAAGAACATCCATGCTCTCTCTGGGTCTCTTAATACAGAGAGAGCTAATCCTGCATCAAACCAGATACAGCCTGACCCCTTCCCCAAAGGAGAGCTCTGCCCACTGGTCAGATACGCACTAGGCCCCTGGGTTTCACTCAGAAACAACACAGACCAGGGCAGTCAAGGGCGACTTTCTAGAAGTGGTAGGCCTTCAAAAGACAGGCTGGGGGGTGGGGGGGTCGGCACACACAACCTGTGTGAGAAAAGTGAGTGAAGGCCTAGCCAGAGGGCTCTTAAAAGCCAGGGCGGGGATAAGGAATTTGTGGGAAAAATCATGTCTGCCTTTCTAGAATTGAAGCGGTTTGGGCTTACAAAGAGGAAGAAGAGGGTGAAGAGAAAGGTCCATCCTAGTGTAGAACACTCTACAAGGTGGGTCAGTGAGGCTCGAGGGCAAGGATTATGCTAAGAGGCCCTTAAGCAGCCAGTAGAGTTTGGGGTGTCTCCACCAGCTTGGCCGTCCATAGACCAGCTGTGGTAAGGGCGGACACCTCAGCTCTTTCCCAGCTTTGGAAAAGCTAACTTACAAGGTGTACAGGAGGAAAGCCATGCACGGCCCGTGTAGAAGGATACATGTCCCTTATAGTCCAGGGATCCGAGACCATGCCAAGTCAAGTCAACATGGCCAACAAAAAAAAAAAGAAAAACCTCAGTCAGGACAGATTCTTCAGGGAGCTGTGGGGACCCAGCTGTAGCTTCCATCAGGATCTCGAGTTCCCAACCCACACCCTTCCTGGGCATTCTTCCCCCCTCCCCCCCCCCCCCACTCCTTTTGGAGATGTGACTGACGCCAGGGTGAGTGAACAGGCTCAAGCTGGAGACTTAAGGTTCTCTGCTGCCCAGGAAGACAGCGAGGTGTCCAGAGGGCCAGGGCACAAGTCTGGTCGATGAGAAGGGTATTCATCACGTTTACTACAGGCATGAGTACTACAGATTTTTTTTTTTCCCACACATTTTGCAGCATAAAGAAGTATTACCCACAAGCTGGGCACGGTGGCATGTGCCTTTAAACCTAGCACTTGGGAGGCAGAGGTAGATGGATCTCAGAATTCAAGGACAGCCTGGAATGAATTTCAGGACAGCCAGGACTACATGGTAAACCCTGTCTCAAAAATAACAAAAAAGGGCACTTTGGTACCTTGTGGTTACTGTTAGCCTTGCTACCCTGGGGCAGGTGCCACTCTGGGATACCATAGGGTCTTCCCTGCCTGGTACTGGAAGGCTGGGTGAAAGATCATTTAACACAAAGCATCCTGGAGCAGGGCAGCTGGGAACATGACCTTAAGGTGGCAAGCCCCCAAGGGCTGGGACTGGATCTCCCAATCTCTAGGTCCCCTGGATGACCACAGGACAGGTGACTGTCTGAGGGATATACTTGGGGTGTGGTGCTTTACAAGCCCCTGCGGTTGGCCCTTCCACTTCTTCCTTGTAGGGCTTTCCCAAGCTCTGCACATTGTCGTTGGCATCCTGGGGACCCTATATTCTTAAACAGGTAAGAGCCCTCAGTGTGGGAAGCCAGTTGTGGCTGTAGATAGGTGAAATAGCCCTTGCCTAGCACACGCGAGGCTCTTGGGGTGAGAGCCAGAGGCCGGCATACATGGAGAATCAATCTCTAGTTCCTCCCTGTCCCCCAGGAACAAGGAAACCAGGCTCCCTCTGATCCTAATGCCGGGTGGGAAGAAAGGTGGGTACAGATATATCCGGCTTCCCTCCCCCACCCCAGGGGCATCTCAGAAACAGAGGGCATCCTGGCTGTACGGGTATTATTTTATTAAGGTAATTCACTAATTTCTTAAGCTGTTTTTTAACCAGGGGGCACCTCGGATAAGCTAATAGATTGGCAGAAATCTATCAGTCATTTGGGTTCTAGTTGCCCCACAAAGAGTGTCCCTTCCCTCTGGGCCACCGTGGAGGCAGTAGGCAGGTTTCCAGCTACTGGACAGTTGAGGTGAAGGGACGTCTTCACCTCTAAGTGGACTCGGGGACTCGCTTTAGCCTGGACATCATGGGACAGCACCAGGTTGTGGGCAAGAGCCGAAACTGGTGTAGTTGTAGGATCCATGCTAAACAGGAACGGGAGGCCAAGAAGATCAGACACGGTTTCTTGTGCGATTCGTAGCCCTGCCGTAGGCTCAAGTCCAGAGTCGGCCATAGGCAGTTACTGGCAGTGTCCCGTCTTTTGCTTTGAAGCCTCCCTGGGCACCTGCCAGAGAGCTTTGAGACTCAAGAGTTCTAAGCTAGTCGGGAATGCGTCTTGGGGGGGGGGGGTGGTGGGTGGGGCACGTGAGCCTCCCTGGAGGGCTGTGCCCTGCACAGCAGACAATGTGTTCTTGGTACCCCCCACCCCCAGCCTTTCCCATCTCAGTTCAGGGTAGCTAGCTCTGCCTGCCACACCTGTGGCTCTCGGCTGGGATGCGCATTTTCTTTAATGGCCTGTTTTGGAAATGAGCCTCTCCAAGAATTAAGATTGCGAGCCAGACCATGGCTGAGTGCCCTGTGTCCTGTGGTACACAGGGCTGTCTTTGCCTCAAGGGCACACCAGGACATGCTTGGCCCTGCCCTTAAGGCCGTAGAGCCCGTAAAGGCTAATGAAAGATGCATTCACGGGATTCGCTAGGCTAGGGCTTGGGCACAGCCAGCCTAGCCTGTGGTGGTAGCCTGGCCATCTTTCCTGGACCTCTCCCACACTCAGCTCCAGCTCTGATCCTGGGCTCTTCAGAGTACATCGGGGCCACCAGAACTGGGTGCGGGGTCCCCACACCGCCGCAGCTGCAGGCTGGAGGAGTACCAGTGCCGTGGCTGGCCGAGGCTACAGTGCAGCGTGGTGCGGAAGGAGCTGCGGGCCAGTTTGGGGAAGATGATGGCGGTGCTTCCGAAGCGCAGGGCCCGTGGGCGGGGCTCCAGGGTCAGCTGGCTGCGGTAGCTCCGCCACGTGCAGTTGGGCGCTGCCACTATGGTCTCGCTGTAGGCGGTGACCGTGGGCACCGGAACGTAGAAGATCTTGTCGCGGAAGTATCTCTCTGAGGCATAGGTGACCTCAGAGTTGCAGCTGGGGAGGACAGTAATGAAGGGGGGGTGGGGTGAGTTGCCCACCACCCTCGGTTGCTAACACAGAACCCCCTTCTTGACCGTGAAGGGTCAAAGGTGAAGGGTCAAAATCCCAGCTGGGAGACTAAAGAATGCTAACTAAGCACCATGGACATCTGGACCCTAAATTGGGGAGAAAAGACAAGTAAGGATACGACTGGGATGATAGGTTCTATTTGGGTGGTGGCTTTGTGGCAACGGATTGTGACCATAGAGGATGTATGGTGTTGGAGCATATTTCAGTATTCAGGGGCCAACGATGTCAAAGGTCATGTGGGAGAACAGAGTGAGTGCCCCCAACTTTGCCACAAGAAAACCTATAAAAGTCCCCACAGTCCCTCCTGGTGGGTGGTTCCCCCTTCACAGGGACCAATCAGTGACAACAATGCCACTTCCATGGTTTCTGGTTTTGATGCCAAGCAGAGGACGCAGCACCAGCGGGTAAGAGTTGTTGAGGTCCAAGCTGGCTGTCTGCGCACAGCCAGACTTGACCACGCCTCCCTCTAGCTAGGTGGGCCCTGTCCCACACCCTGCACCCAGGTCCGCCAGATGCTCCCCGGGCTAGGAGAGCATCCCACCCACCTCACTCTTGGCCTACTTACCGGATTTCATGTGCAGGTTCTGGGTCCACCTCGATGCTCTCCCCAAAGAACACAGGCAGCAGCCTCGACCTCATCTCCAGGGCTGGGGGATTTTGGAAGAGGGAAGTGGCCTAGGAGAAGAAATGGCAGAGGGGAGGGGATCTCTATTTGTATACTACCCACAGTATTGAGAACGGGGCGGGGACAGACAGGCATACCCATATGCCTGTGCATGACCCCATGGGGGCGGGGCATGACTGTCTTCACAAACCAGCACCCTAGGTGGGATTAATGTATAGTGCCTGGGTCAGGTGGCCCCTGTCTCCCATGGGACCCCATGCAGCCTCAGGATCAAGACACATCGGCACTTATCCATGCCACCAAACTCCCAAATGAGGTGCGCATGAAAATAATACCAGAAAGGTTGTTTGCGGCTTGGTGTTCTCCCCAAATACACGAGGTAGGTCTGCTGGTTAGCGACTGTGCCCTGGGCACAGCACCATGTACCCTGTGGCCTTGGAGGAGAAAGGGTGTGAACACAGACTAAGGCTTTAGATGTAGGCATTTGGATGCATATCCCTACGCCTGCTGCCCCTCTTTGGTTCATCTTGGAATGAAATAAAATGGCTCATGGGTTTAATGTCTTAGCCCGGGTATTAGAATGCTTGTCTACCATGTGTAAGGCCTCTACTTCCAGAACCCCATAAACGAGGGGTGGTGGGAAGGTGGTTGGGGGAGGGTTGCAGTCCCAGCAGGCAGAAGGTGCAATCAGGAGAATCAGAATTCAAGGCCATCCTGGGCTACATGAGAACCTCAAGACAGACCGAGAGGTAAAAAAGAGAAACCAACACTCTTGAGGTTGCTTCTTGGGCCTTGACCAACCTGCAGCAGCCCTGTTCCAGCCGGATGTTGTGTAGGACTCTGCCAGTCAGTTAGACAAAGCCCAATTCAAGTGAAGGGAGCCAGCTCTCCCAAGGGCACCACTGGAAAAACAGTTCAGCCGCCCATGGGGAGGCTACAGGCACTGAGAGATAGGGTTAAAGCCTTGGGCAGGGTGGCTGGACATGTCCTGTAGGATTCCAGGGCTAGATACCAAGGGCACTGGGTGGCAGCCACTAGCTACTCCCTGTAGAAGATTTCTGCAGTCAAAACTCTGGCTAAGGGTTATTTTGAGAACGTCTTGCCCTCCAGCCTGTAGAGCCTGCTGTCCTACAGATCCCACAGGAAAAGCTCAACCGAATTAGGTAAGAAACAACACACTCACCTAGAGGTTAGGGTACAGTTCCAGAGTGACTATGGGGGTAGGCTCTATCACTCAGGTGACATGCAGGGTGGGCACATAGTTCCAGGCTCTGTCTACACTTGAGTCTTCACACCATAGCATCTGCCTCATTGGGCCTCTCTAGGGCACAGAAAATCCCAGCCGGGTGGCCACCCAGGCTTCAGGAGCCCTATTTTAATCTAAAGAGATTCTCCAAGGGGCCGCAGGATGGTTCCATGGTTAAGAACACTTACTGCTTTTGCAGAGGACCCAGGTTCAGTTCCCAGCATCCATGTGGTGGCTCACAAACCCCAAGTTCCAGGGGGACTGATGCTCCCTTCTGGTCTCTGTGGGTACTGCACATGTATATGGTACACAAATACACGTAAGGTGAACTGAGACCTCCAGCTGCAGCTGGCAGGGCGTCAGTGTGCATCTGTGACCTGAAGTGTGCCAACTGCAATGGGACCCACACTGGGGCTGAGGGATGGCCAGTTCCCAGGGATTTCATTGCCCCCTTGCAGCTCCGGGACATCAGGATAGAGGGAAAGAAAGGTCTGAGAGCACCTACCAATCCTAATACCAATCCTAATGGACCCTCCCCAGCTGGCCCTGACCCCAGCCTTGCCCTTTCCTGAATGCAGAGAGCCATGGGCAGGCCAGGGCAACTGACTAACTCCTGGTCAGATAGGGGTGAGGTGGGGACCAGAGCAACAGGACAAAGGGCTGAGGTTCTGAACATAATGAACCACTGACTGCCCAGCCCAGTGACGGTAAACACCACTGGCTGGCTGGAGATGGGGTGACATGGCACCCTGGGAAAACCCAAAGCCACAGGGAGCGATAACACTATGGCAGAGAAAGAGGTGCCATACAGAGAGGGCCCCACCTGCTGGTGGTCTGGCCTAGCTGAACCAAGACACAAAGCGGGTACAGCCATGGGGCCAAAACAGCGCCATAGCCCATGGAAATCGTTAGACCAATAAGCACCTATCTGGCTGCTGCTGGAGGGACCTCTGCCATCTCCATCTGCATGCCCATGCACAATGCTACATGGAGACTTTGCAAGGGGTCAGAGACACCCTTGGCAGCTTCTGCTTTGTTGTAAATAAAGTTTTTTTATTTAGTAGACCAGGCTGGCCTGGAACTCCCAGCTGTCCTCCTGTCTCACACCCTCCTAAGTGCTGAAATTAAACCCTGACTGTCTTTAGCTGCATGTCAAATATGTTTGTGACAGGTTTGGGGTAAGTCTACCTTGGCCCAGGAGGAAATGAAGCAAGGAGGGCCCATAACTGCCCAAATCCCTGTCCCCCCTGCAGGAGGCAGGGGCTGTTAATGGCAATGGCCAGGAACCTGGGAAACGGCCACAGAGCGGCACAATTGGAAGGAGAAGCCACCGCAATGGGTCCCCACAGCAAGCCAGAAAGACCGGTGATACTGACTTTCCCCATTAGGATAGCTGAGTCCCAGACCCCATGCTGTGGCTGGAACAGCCATGGGGTCTCTATAGGTGTGAGGTCGCCACTAACTGTTTGACTAGTGTCCTTAGAAACAGGAACATAAGCCAGGCAGTGGTGGCGCATGCTTTTAACTCCAGCACTTGGGAGGCAGAGGCAGGCAGATTTCTGAGTTCGAGGCCAGCCTGATCTACAGAGTGAGTGCCAGGACAGCCTGGGCTATACAGAGAAACCCTGTCTTGAAAAACAAAACAAAAACAACAAAACCAAAACAGGGACATAAGATCAGAGTCAGATGAAGATGGGGTAGATATTGCTACTGTATCCCAGCATGCCACAAAGTACCCCAAAGCCACGGCCAAGGGCTCCCACCAAAAGCCACACCATGCCACAAGAAAGCACAGATTTGCCACTGGACATATGGATTACCACTACAAACCAGAAATGGTCTTCGCCAGTCACAGAGGGAATCCCTACTCGGGCCTTGATTCTGGTTGTATGGCCTTCAGACCCGTGAGAGAGTGGCCTCTGTTCTAAGCCACCCTGTTTGTGGCACTTTAGAGGCAGCCATCCCAATCGGTCCCATCTGTGGTGCTTTCCCCAGAAGGTAGCTGCTTGTGGGGTCCCTAGACACCTGTAAGGGACAGGTGTCCCCTTTTCACACTGAAGCTCCAGGTGAGGCTCTTCCCAGCAGGCGCGCTAACCATGGGGCTCAGGCTGTGGAGACCAGCTAGCTGGCAATCCACTGGAGACACTGGAGACCAAGCCACCACTGGGGTTAAACAGGCCCGGCTGGAAGGAGGCCCTGGCAGATCTACTTGCCTCCCTGACTCCCTCTGCAAATAGACTCCTCCACCCACCCCACATACTGGCTCCCTTCCACAGGAGTCCATCTGGACAGCTCGCCCTGGCCATGGGTCTACTGAGTCTTGTCTTCTCTGCCTAGCCACCAGCCACTCCATCTATCTGTCCTTCTATCCACTGTCCATCCATCCATCCTTCATCCAGGCACCAGCCCTCATAGAAAGTTACCTGACAACAGCCAGGTATGCCTGGCTTACTATAAAAGAGGCTGTTTGGCCCGTCCTTGCTCTCTGACTCCCTGCCCCTTCCCTCTCCCCCCACCCCCTTCTCCACATGTTCCTGGCCGGCCTTCTTCCCTCTCTCCCTTCTCAACTCCCCTCCCCATGCCCTAAGTAAACTCTATTCTATACTATACCATCATGTGGCTGGTACCTCAGGGGGAAGGGTTGCCTTAGCCTGGGCCCGCAGAGGGACCCCTCCCACCTCCCCATAGTGCGTTCTACCAAAATATCCTTGGCTCCTTTTTCTTGTTTATAAAACACAACAGAAAGCCCCCAAAGAAATCATATCCACCACGCCCTTGCCTCTCTGCTCAGACCAGGGCCCAGCTCTGCACCCACCTGAAGGGAGGAAGCAGCCCCTCCTGATAGTCCAGGGTGTCATCAGGAGCACACTCTTCCTGTACTGAAGTCAGGCTTTCTTATGAATCCACCAGGAGAACCTGGGGAGGCAGAGACTAACCCACTCTGCTTCTTGTCACCCCCTGTCATTCAACAATGAGCCCCGCCTCCACACACGCTGGGGACTGTGGTCTAAGCAAATACCCAGAGAGCTGCCCCAGGCCAGATCCCAAAAGCCACCTGAAGTCGCCCCATGGGCCATAAACTAGATGAGGAGGGGTGCCTGGGGGTGGGGCCAGTGCCCAAACTGCTTGTGAAGTGGCGGGAGCCTGTTTCTGACGTAGACCTGTTCTCGGCCAGCAGGACCTGGCTTCCTGCCATGTCTGCCCCACACACCACGGCTGTGTGATGGAATTATGGGGGTTGGGGGCCACCCAATGTTTATCCTCTGGCACAGAAGTCCAGGGTGGCAGAGCCAGGGGCAGTCTGCTTTCGGCTCAGTCCTGCCTGGACGGCTGAGCATTCTTGGGGTGAAGGTAGCAGGCCCCATTCCAGCCAATACATCTTGGTCTCCTGAGGCCACGTGGGAGGGCAAAACACACCACACACACACACTGCCACTTTGCACCCCACACAAGCACCTTCCAGTTACATCTCTGAAAGAGGCTTCTAATTTGGCCGTCCTGTGAGCTCAGGGTACTGTTAAAAAAAGAAAGAAAAAAGAAAGACACAAGTCTATATTTAAGAAAACAAAACAAAAACAAAGCATTGGTTTTCAGCTTCAGCTTAGTCTAGCAGAGCCTGGCCCAGAGCCCCTCCTCCTCTTCTCTAGGCTCTGCCACAGGACATTGGCATGTGCCATCCTCTTAGATGGAGACACATTTCAGCCCCATCCGCCTAAAATCCACTCCGTGGTTTGCTTTGGTTCTCTGCAGCGGCATTCCCCGACTGTCCCTAGCAGTCAGCCTGTATACATGGTAGCATTCACTCCTGGTTCTGTCACACAGTGAAGGTGACTGTAGTTCCCCAGTATGGCACTTCTATGTGAGGACACCAGGGGACATCTGACAACTTT
This sequence comes from Arvicanthis niloticus, assembly GCF_011762505.2. NCBI lineage: Eukaryota > Metazoa > Chordata > Mammalia > Rodentia > Muridae > Arvicanthis > Arvicanthis niloticus. The sequence continues at coordinate 15,612,981 of NC_133432.1, read as the reverse complement.
CCTATAGCTTCTTCCAGTTAAAACTGGTTCCCCCAAGATGTGGGCAGCCTTTTCTCCCACATAGTAGACCAACCAATTAATTGGCAATTTTCAGCCTGCCTACACACCCAGGCCTCAGAGCTGGGGCCTCGGAGGAGAACAGGATGTTTGGATCACAGAGTAAGAAAGGAAAGGAACTTAAGAAGGTGGGGACACTAGTGGGCAGTAACTGGTAGATGGGTAGGTTGGTGGGGCCACAGTTAGGCCCCCAAACCTGAGGAGAGGTTGCCATGGCTACTACCTCCTCTCTTGAAGAAGAGTAACACCTGGACCCTACGGCTACACATTTCATTTTTTCTGTTTAAATAATCAAAAAGCTGTTAACTTCGCTACACAGTGAGAAGCAGGGCAGACTTAAATGTACACCGAAGCTAGGTTCCCTGGGTCTGTTCTTTTTTTTTTTTTTTTTTTTTTGGTTTTTCGAGACAGGGTTTCTCTGTGTAGCCCTGGCTGTCCTGGAACTCACTCTGTAGACCAGGCTGGCCTCGAACTCAGAAATCCGCCTGCCTCTGCCTCCCAAGTGCTGGGATTAAAGGCATGCGCCACCATCGCCCGGCCCCTGGGTCTGTTCTGCTGAGCAGCTTTGGGCAACTTCCTAACCATCTCTGTGCCTCGACTTCCTCCAGAACATGGAGAGCAAAGGCAGGCAAGCATTCAAAGAACCGTGAGGATTCAACACAGAAGTGGGGAGAGCCATCCCTGGCATGAGGGAAATGCCATCTAGCAGGTGGTGTTCAGTATAGCCCCAGGCTTCCCTGCCCAGACAAAGTCACAGACCAGGGCACTATAGCTTCCTAGCTGGCAGCTATTTAGCCAGGAAAGGAAGCAATAAGAGCAGCAGAGCCAGGCTTGCTGTTCTTCACAGCTGCCTCTGGCTAGCCCGGAAGGCAAGGGAGTAAGTATCCAGAGTGCCCAGCAGAAGGAGGCAGCTTCTGGGTCACACAGAATCAAAGTGGCCTCTTCCTGGTGCCTTCTTTCTGTCCCCCAAAATATTCCCTGGAATTTCACACACACACACACTGGTACCAGGCGATCCTCTTCTGATGGAGTGCTGGCCTATCAAGGCTCCAAGTCCCCCCCACCCCCCACGAGAACAGCATCGCTCACTTATGTTAACTTCTAAAGTCCTTGGTCTCGCCACCCACCCTCCCAAAAGAGACACAGAAAGTTCAAGACAGGCTTCAAACTTCCTTGCAGGCTTGAGTCACCTGGGGAGATTTAAGGAAAAGTTCTGACAACCAAATTGTGCCCTGGATTGGCTCAATGCCTGGAGGTCATAGACCGGATGTTGTTTACAGTCTCAAATGCTTCCAGCGCCCTGCACACCTTGGCGAGAGGGTCTTTACGCCCAACGGAGGCCATCGAGCCAGCACGGTTGGGGACATGCCACAGGGCTCGTGTATAACCTTCAGCCAGTCCTTTCTTCAAGTTGCTCCCTCTGCTCTATCGCCAGAGCAACCTGAGCAAAGCGTGTCCAACTCCTAGAGTCCCCGCTTCGGGGACAATTCCGCTTCTACACCCACAAGACGAAGCCCTTGAGGGCTTTTCAACCCCAGCTACGGGTTGCAAAAATGTCTCCTATTTAGCAGCCCCGGGAGGTCAACAAGGTAGGAGGCGGCAGCAGCGACGGGACCTACGGACAGATAGCCACCACAGGCTGCCCTTGTAAGTCAGTAGACTTTGGGGACTCTGTACTCCTGCCTGCCAGAAATCACTCTGAAACTCCCAGCCTGCAGGTCCTGGTGAACCCAGTGCAACTCCATGTCTGCCTCAGAAGGGATAAGACCATGCTGGCTTCTGCACGGCCCTCCCACTGCCGAATCCCCAGGTCTTACCGCTGGAGTTTCAGTGGTGGCACGGGTGTCCAGCGTGCCCGGCGACAGGGCGTAGAAGGGCGGGCTAGGACTGGGACTGGGGGGCAGTCCTGAGTCAGGACTGTCCAGCAAGCCGTCGCGGCTCTGCTCCCGCGTGTCCCCCATGGCCTGCAGATGCAGGTGACCCACCATGACTGGCGGGCGCGGGGCTCGGGCCCCAGCAGCTCGGGTCCCCGCCACCACTGGGCCAGAGGAGAGACAAGGAGGCTCCGGCCTGCGGCTCCAGCTGAGACCCGCTCCCGAAGCAAACGCCTCCAGCCGCCAGCTGAGCCTCCTTTCCCAGGCGCCGCCCCCTCCCCGCCCTCCTCCGCCTGCGCCTCTCGCTCCCGCCCCCCGGCCACCCACTGGGCCATGGCAGGGTGAGGATTGCAAAGTCTCCAGCCTGCAAAAGCCACTGCCCCCCACCCCCGGTTAGTGCTGACTTGGATCCACAAGCTACCTCAGCAAGGACTCTAAGCCTTCAGCCGGGCCATTGCAGGTTGCAGCGTCCCTCACCTGGCCTGAGTCCCCAAGAAAAGCACCTTCAGCAACCTGTGTGTGTGTTGCAGGGGAGAGAGGGAATTTACAGTAAGGGACCGAATGATTCAAGAGCCCAGGGTCAAGATCTGCCCTAGGGGCCGCCAGGGTGCTCCAATCCTTTTGCTCCGGTGAATTTGTCTAGACAGGGAAGCCTAGGGCCACTTGGGCCCAGGGAATGAAGGACACCTGGTGTGTAGCTGGCATTCCCTCTGTCAGACTTTCCTCCTCACCACCGTGTTTAATCCTCAAAGTCTGCCTCGGAGTGCGTGCTTGCCGACGCTCTCCATTTTCTGGGGGAAACTGAGGCACAGAGATGTTTAGGAAGTTGCCCAAAAGTGTGTGGGGGGGGGGTCGGGAAGGGGAGCAGGAGCACTTCCACACTCCCCTAACGCCTACTGTTGTCGGAGGTTTCCCTTGTGGTGACTCCCCCAACCATAAAATTATTTTTGTCGCTACTTCCTAAGCCTAATTTTGCTCCTGTTATGAACCATAATGTAAATACCTGTGCTTTCAGATGGTCTCAGGTGACCCTGTGAAAAGGGTGTTCAAACTCCGGCAAGAGAGGGGGTCGCGACCCACAGGTTGAGAACCACTGCTCTAAGAGGTCTCCCTCAGAGACAGGATTCTGCCCACCTGGTCTCACTTGACCACTGTAGCAAAACACATGGTTCCCATTTTGTCTGCTTTCTTGGCAGGGACTGAAGAGCATCCCACCCACCACCTGCCTCCAGCCTTGCATCTGGACACAGAGGCCCAAACACCTGCAGATTACTTATGAAGATGTCAGGACAGCATCTAGCAAAGGAGACAAGTGACTTCTTCTAGGCCATCTCCCCCATGTCTGCTGAAGAGAGGAAGGGACCCCAGCTTCAGAGTGGCCCCCAGAGGTGCGTCCTCCTCTGTAGGTTGGCCAAGTCCTCTGGCCCCGGGGCGTGCCTAGATATAGACACGGGTGCAACCAGCTGCCCTGCCCTCAGAACCACCCAATGAGCCAAGGCTCAACAAAGATACCACCAGTGGGAAAAATCAGAGGCAGGTGTGCCTCAATCAGGGAGGGCCTCTCAGAGGAAGCAGTACTTGAACAGACTTGCAGGTAGAGGGAATAGCAGGGTACAAGCAAGGCCCTATGGCAGAAGAGAGCAAGGTGGTCCTAAAGGCTGTCACAGTGGAGGGGCAAGCTGAACCCTGTTACTGGAAAGCATATGGTCCATGTCTACGTCATTCAGCGACGACCTTGGGGCTTTGGCTGCCTGAATGGGACCCACAAGAAACTGGACCCTGGGCTCTTTAATTAGAAATGGTTACTGTCTTTCACAGAATAAAGTTGGTGGCAGTCCTCTCTGGAATGTGAGGAACAGGATGGCCTTCCCCAGTACTGGGTGCTAGAGCCCACCAGATACCACTTACTCTGTAGAAAAAGTCCTAACCTTTAAAACTCTCAATAGCCCCCAGAAAACCTTCTGGAAGGCCACTGAAGGTGACTAGAAAACAAGTTAAGGACCAGGACTTTGAAAGTGCAGGATGAGCTGGGCAGTGGTGGCGCTGCCATGCCTTTAATCCCAGCCCTCAGGAGGCAGAGGCAGGTGGATCTCTGAGTTCGAGGCCAGCCTGGTCTACAGAGTGAGTTCCAGGATAGCCAGGACTACACAGAGAAACCCTGTCTTGAAAAAGTAAAATCAGAAAAAAGTACAGGGGCTGGGCGGTGGTGGCGCACGCCTTTAATCCCAGCACTTGGGAGGCAGAGGCAGGTGGATTTCTGAGTTCGAGGCCAGCCTGGTCTACCGAGTGAGTTCCAGGACAGCCAGGGCTACACAGAGAAACCCTGTCTCGGAAAAAAAAAAAAAAAAAAAAAAAAAAAAAGTGCAGGGTGCCTTGGCTCTGCTTCAAACTTTGATGTCCGGTGTCTGAGCTATGAAGAGCATGTACTACTCTTGCAAGAGGACCAGGGTTCAAATCCTACCACCTTTAGTGGGCTGCTCACAATCACCTGTAACTCCAATTCCAGACTGATGCCCTCTTCTGGCCTCTGTGGGTACCGGCACTCGATGTGCATAGACCTACACACAGACACACGGGTACACACAATTCAAAATAAAACCTTATAAAAAATCTTGTGATGTCCTGACTTTTAAGCATGACAAGAAAATCTGTCTTGATTTCTGTGGTGCAGGCCTGGGCCGTCACCTCCTACAGTACTAACCATTCACTCTGAACAGAGACACTCCTATATCAGCGGCTCCTTTAGGTCGATGCCGGCTGACTTTCTAGAAATTTCCCTATACCAGTACACAGCTTCCTCTTGAAGGAACCAAACTATACTGGGCAACATAGAAGGCACATGGACACCAATGGACAGCAAAAAAAAAAATCCAGCCTTATTTCAAATGTCAAATACCAAGCAAACGCCTACACAGGTGATCGCGGCCATGGCTTCTGACCTATCGGGAGCTGCAGCCACAGGCCTGGGACTGCAGTCCACTGAAAGGCGATACTGTCACACTCGACTCTTCCCGAGGCCAGATGGCCTAGAGACAGAGTCAGAGGTCAGAAAAGGGCATAAAGCCTCCATAGAAGTGAGCAGGGCTGGCTGCAGAGAGGGAGCCCTCTCTTAAGAGGGAGGCACTGGAAATGGGGTTTGTTAGTATGTGAATATCTCATCTAAGCAGTGCTACAGAAAGGGCTGTACCAGGCCAACGCTCACCTGGCATGCTACACTCAGAGTTCTAGACCTCAAGGTTCTGAAGCAGGAATTTGGAGGCAAGAAAATGACAGGGGGACACAAATATGTCACAGGAAGGGTAAGTAAGTAAGGGTAAGTCCTGACATGCACTTGTCTCAGGCTTGGGAGGAGCAATCTATGCTTTGCACACATGCACGCATGCGCACACGCACACGCGCACACACACACACACACACACACACACACACCCCTCTGAGAGAAGAGGTGTGTGGACTTTTTTGTTGGATGTTTTGCAGGGAGACTGCATCACGGCTAGAGGAAAAGACCAAGTGGGTAGGTCATGACACAAATGGCACTTCCTAGGGAGCCACCAGCCACTTAGTCCACGCTCCAGTCCCTAGAGCAGGGCTGGGCCCTCTCTCAGTCTCCTTACAGAGACACACACATTGACTGAACTTAAGGCCTGCAAACAAGCCTGACACTCAAAGTGAGTATTTTTATTTTTTTTCCCCTCCATTGCTAAATAAAGTAAATGGAGTCATGGAGGCTGAGAGAGGTCACCTGACTTGCCTGAAGTCACACAGCTTATGGAAGCCTGCTCTGATGGATGTGGGGGCAGGCTGTCACAGGTAAGGCAGATATGTCGGCATCCTGTGGCCTTCAGAGAAAGCCCCAAAACTAACAGGCTTGGGAAGAGGGCAGCGCCAAAGAGGCCAAGCTGTAGTGTGAGCTAAGAGCAGGGACTTGTGAGAGAGCAGAGGACTGGGCACCCTGTTCCCAGTGAGCTGCACACACACCCATCCACACATCTGCGTCCTGTTCTGACTCCATAGGCCAGAAGGGTCCTGGTGCACCCCGACACACACATCTCCCATGCACACAGTCTCTGGGTGTTCTCTCAAACAGGTTCCTGCTCAGCTCTTCCCAGTGAGCCACCCACCCAATCTGAAAAGAATTGCATCTCCACGGGAAAGGAGATGTTGAACACTCAGAGGGAGGCTGCTGGGCCTCGATTTACACAGCACACAGTGTGACCAAGGAGTCGTTCCTGGAGCAGACTCTGTGGGCTATTGCTAAGGCCTCCCTGGGGACGAAGGGAGCCACACACACAGAGAAGTGACATCGTTCCTAGGGTGGGCAGGAAGACATGGCTCAAGCTTTAGGAGGTATATGTGTTTCTTCTAGCAAATTCCGAAAAGGGGCTATCTCAGTTAGGCTTACTGTTGCTGCAAAGAAAAGGTTTCCCTGGGGGCTCAGCCTGCTTTTGTGTAGAACCCAGGACCACCAGCCCAGGGATGTGACAACCTACAATGGCCTGGGCCCTCCCCCATCAATGACTAAGTAAGAAAATACATTACAACTGCACCCTATGGATGCATTTTCTCAACTGATGCTCCCTCCTCCTTTCAGGTAACTCTAGCATGTGCCAAGCCAACATAAAATGAGACAGCCCAGGGACCTTTGCAGACAGCATAGAAGTGCATCCCTGGGTAGATTGGTTAGGCCCAATATAGGCCCTCCTTCCCACCGGAACCCCACCTCACACTCCCAAGCTGTATCTGAGTCTTTAGAAAGGGTCTCCTTCCACACACATATGCAAACCCCCTCACACGCATGTATATACAAACATACCTTATCGACACACACGAACCCACACGCATGCACACACCCACTCACACGGCAGTGCACACCGTTCTAGTTTGAGCTCCTTTTGTTGTGATGAAACACTGACTGGAAGCAACCCGGAGAGGGTTTATTCAACTCACATCTTCTTTGTCTACCATGGGGAGACACCAGGACAGGAGCTCAAGACAGGAACTAAAGCGGAGGCCATGGAGGGATGCAGCTTACCAACTTGGTTTCCCTGGCTTGCTCAGCCTGCTTTCTTACAGCACCCAGTACCACCTGCGCAGGGGTGACATCATCTGCCATGAGCTGGGCCCTCCTACATCAATCACTAATCAAGAAAATGTCTCACAGACATGCCCACAGGCCAATCTGATGGATTCAGATCCTTGTTGAGGCTCCCTCTTTCCAGGTGACTCTAGTTTGTCAAGTTGACATATATATGTATATATATATGTGTGTGTATGTATGTGTATACATATATACATATATACATTATATAGTGTATATATACATATATGTATCTATACATATATACATACACATATAGTATATATACATATATATGTATCATACATATATACATACACACATATATATAGTGTGTATATACAATACACATATTCACATATATACATATATGTATGTGTATACACACACATATATGGCATGAGTGGAGAGAAGAAGGACCAAGAGTGGCCTTTTCTTTGAGTAGCTGATGCTGTCTTGTCTGTCCTTGGGGACGTTGATCAGGATATGTCACTGAAGCCAGACATCTCACAACTGTGGCTTTCCGAACTGGATGTCTCAGGAGGTCCTCAACCTGGAGCCCATTCCTCTTGCCTCAGGGATTAGGGTCTTCTCTGGAGTCTAGCCTTGCCTGGGAGATACTCCCTCAGTGCCTGGCTTAGGGTCCAGCTTGAGCTACCAAAGTCCCTGCTTGGCCACTGATGCTATCCTGTGGGCCTCTGTCAGAGAGTCTTGCTCAGTTCTCACTCTCAGCCCAATGAGAAAGGCAAAGAGAGTGTGGCGACCGGGCAGCTCGGGCCTCAGGGCTTCACACAAAATCACAAGACAACCACATGGGCCTGGCAGAGCCTGGAACTGTCCTGGGCCTCACTTCCCACTCTGGGAGGCTCCTTCTGTCCGTGGACTCGCTGCTTCACACCTCGGGCTTCAAGGAGCTGCCGGTGAAAAGGCCCTTTCTCCAGTGTTCCCCCCAGTTCCCATAAACAGAAACCTATTTATGTTCTGAGTGCAATTAAAGAAGCCTGGCAGGATGGGTCATTAAAACACAGAACACCCTGCAAGCCAGGTGTGGCCACCAGCCAACCCAGGCTTCCTCAAGTAGCCAGAGGCCCTGGGTTTTGTTGTTGTTTGTTTGTTGTTGTTGTTTTGTTTTGTTTTGGAAAGTGGAAAGAGTTCTGTACTGAAAGCCCAAACCTGAAGCCCTTCCCCTGCCCCAGCCCTCAGATGTGGGCGTGTATATCCAATGGGCATACCTCACATCCAGTGTGCACAGAAGGGTATCTCGCTATCCAGTCAGCAGAGCCATTTAAAAGTCAATGCATGCTTTCTGGACCCTCAGCCTGACTTGGGCAGGCCCTTCCAAGGACAAAGGTGGTCTGTCCAGCTCCAGAGCACTGTAGGAGAGGTGTCCATGTAGGGGGTAAGGTTGGGTAATTTCTACTCCTATCAGATCACACCCGCTTCCCCAGTAATGTTGTTCAAAGCAGCTTTTCTTTTTACCCAGAGCTCAAAGGACACAGAATCGTCCCCATTGGTGACAGCTCACCGTGGGTCTTGTGTGTCTCTGCAGTTTGCTCTGAAGCCCAGCAGCCCTTTGGCTCCTCCCAGCATGGTGCTGCACTTACCTCAAGAGCAGCTTTGAGAGGCAGAGACTGTAGCGTGGCATCCGAGAGCGCTCTGTGTGCTGCGACAAGTCTTGTGTGGAAAAGACAGGAGACTGTAAAAGCTGGAGCCAGACACGATGGCACACGCGGTCACTAGGAAGTGGGAACAGGAGGGTTAGAAGTTCAAGGTCATCCTTGGCTGCATTGGTAGGGTCAGGTAAGCCTGGACCATGTTACCTTGGAGGAGATGGGGTGTGGGGGTGACGCTGTTCGCCACCCCAGACACCAAAAAGAGATCTCCGGGCCACCACCCCCTCAAATGGCAGTGTGTGCTCCTGACATAGTCTGTGGGGCTAGGCAGGGCAGCTAGGGCTCTGAGGAGCTGAGGCAGAGCAGAGGGCCTCCCTCCTGGGGCAGCTGTTGTCTGACATCGATTTTATCAACATGTATTGCTTAAGAACCTGCCGGAAGCCAGGCCAGAGCTGGTCTCTAGTCCTGGGGTCGGTGTGGACAAGGAGAAAAGATTATTTATTTAAAAGATAATTTCATAGTTACAAACACCTCAAATAACATAGGGGGCAGGGGGAAGTCACCAAGATGAAGTAGCCACCTGGGGTGGGGCACTCAAGGAAGTTCCTTGAGCAGGGACAAAGACCTCATGGCACGGTGCATTGTCGCTTGCTTGCTTTTGGGTTTTGTTGTTGTTGTTTGTCTGTGTTGAGATAGGTCTCTCTACGAAGCCTTGGCTGTCCTAGAACTTGATATATAGACCAGGCTGGCCTTGAATTCTTCCTGCCTCTGCCTCTCTGCTGGGATTAAGGTGCGCACCACTATGCTTGGCTTTTTTTTTTTTTTTTTTTTTTTTTTTTTTTTTGTAAAGAGTTCGTTTGTTTGTTTGCTTGCTTACTCGCTTGTTTATTGACAAGGTCTCACCATGTAGCTCAGGCTAGCCTCATACTTGTTACCTCCCTGTGTCAGTCTTCCAGGCACTGGGATTCCAGGAGTGTGCACTAGATCTGGCTGTGTTACACCCTTCCCATAAGGAAGCACATGAAGCAAGGCAGAAAGTGAAGAGAGGAAGCCGAACAGAGAAGGTCAAGAGATCAAGGACTCCAGAGGGACAGCAGTGAGCGATCCAGTGGGGAGCACTGCAGGAAAAGGAAGAGGAGAGTCCTAGAAAGCAGGAAAGACAGCCGTACTAACAACAGGGCAGTGGGAAGTGGGGAGGTGATGGCAGCCAGGCAGGCCCACGAGCGTCCGAGGTCCAGTGGCTCTGCTGTCCTCACACGCGTGCCCAGGCCTGGCACTCTTGCTCACTCTGTGTGTGTGTCTTTGCTTCCTCTTTCCCCAAGTGGGTCAGAAGACTGCAAAGGCACAGAGTGGCTTCTATATAGTGCTTCCTGAGTGGACAGGGTGGGCTCACTCACATTGTTCACAAGGATGGACAGGTGGGTAAGGGAAGTGAGTGGACGAGTAAGTTGGTAGGTGGGTCAGTTTATGGATGGGTAAAGTGAGTAGGCAGATGGATGGATGGATGGATGGGTAGATGAGTGGGTAGGTAGATGGATGGATGGATGGATGGATGGATGGATGGATGGATGGATGTTTGAATGGATGGATGGGTAGATGAGTGGGTAGGTGGATGGATGGATAGATGGGTGGATGGATGGATGGATGGATAGGTGAGTGGGTGGCTGGGTGGATGGATGGATGGGAGGTACGTGTGATGATGGATGGATAGGTAGATTTATGGAGGGCCTGGGAGAGGCATGGATGACAGCGGGGAGAAATGGTGACTGGTGGACAATGTCTGGGTCTCTCCCACAGCACAGGCTAGCAGCCTGTCCCCGACAGTGAAGGCCTAGCAGGAGTTTTTGGAAAGTGGTCATGAGGATTGACAGTGAGTTCTCTGCTCCATGGGAATGGACGTGGCCATGTAATAGGCCACATGGAAGCATCTTGTGGACACTTCTCAACCCATGCCAGCCCCATGAAGAACCCTGGGCCCCTGAAGAGCATGTGGGACAGAGCCCTGACTGTGGAGTGTGTGCAGAGTCACAACGGGCAGCTCTGAAGGGAGAGGAGGGGCCTGGCAGGGAGTTCTAGTTCACACCCATCACGGCAGCAAGCAGCTGAGCAGCCCTGTGCAACTAAAGGTTTTGCAGGTCCCTGGTTCAAAAACAACTTTGCCCCCCGCCCCCCAACACACACACACACCCTCCTGCAAAAGCTGCTTCCCTGGCTACAAGTGCTTCTGTCAGCACTTGGAGGTTCCAAGCTTAGGGGCGATTTCCTGGGGGGGGGGTCAGAGAATTCTATTCCACTCCCGTCCCCCATGTCGTGTGGCAGAGACCTTGGAGCTGCCCCACTCCAACCCGGAGGACTTAAAGATGCAGCATCTTGCCAAAGGGACACCCTCTTCGGGCAGTAACCCTGCAGATTGACCTTGGAGGAATACTGCTTTATTCTGGAAGGTTCCCTGGCTGCTGTTTACCCTGTCTCCTGGCCTTCCTCCCTAGCTCTTCCTGCTATTTTTCTGGCTTACTTAGTTTAGTGACATTTGTGGGGGGGGGGGAATATTGCAGCGGGTAGGAAGATCTTGCTCAAAATCCAAACGGAGAAGAAAAACAAGAGCAGAGAAGGTTAAAAACTAACGATGGAAAAGCCTGGCTTGGAGCTGTGAATGTTACTCCGGCATTTGAGAAGCGGAGAGGGTCATCCTTGGCTACATAGTAAATCTGAGGCTAGCCTGGGCTACAGGACCATGTCTCCAAAAAAAGGGGGGAGGTGAGGAGCAGGAAGAAGGAGGAAGGAGGGGAAGGGGAGGGGAAAAAAGAGAAATGAGAGGAGGAGAGATGAAGGGGGAGGGAGAGGAGGGAGGAAACGGAGACAGACGTGCTGAATTCTTTTGTTCAACAGTTTCCTGAATTCTCTGGTTAACCAATTTCTCAGCACAGAAGCAAACCAGAGCTCTGCAGAGAGGAGCCTGGCTGGGGAACCCATCCTCGTGGGGAGCGCCAGACTCCTGGCACATGGACAGAGCAAAAGAGGAAAGAGCCTCTGCTCGGAAGCCAACAGGGCAGGGAGGCAGTCATCTGGAAGTTTCCAGTGATCTCCGCTCTTGGCTGGGCTCAGGAAGCAGAGCCCGCACTTCCAGCTAGGCTTTAAGGAAAGTCAGGGGATGGGACCTGTCTCCCCGGCTGCTTCCAGGAAGTCCTTGCTGACCTCCTGTTTCACCGCCCCTTGCCCAGCCATTCCACGGCCCAATCAGTATCCCCCGTTCAACCCTTTCAAAGAGCATATGGCCTTCAGAAATTGTGGGGTCCCCCTTCTGATCCTGGGCAGCTGGCAGGGTGGGGCGCATGGTAGGTGTGTCGAGCGACCATCAACAGATCTTTCAAGTTCAAAGCATCTCAGAAGAAATAACAGAGGCCCCACTGCATTCTAGAAGGCTCTGTCTCCTGGGAGTTTCTTTATGGGAGAAGGTGTGTGTTTGCTTTTGCTTTTTCTTTATTTTTTTAATTTTTTTTCCATCCCATAGGCAGTTCGATGAATGCGACTCTTGTATGAAGCCCAGCATGGACTAACCAAGGGCAGTGGGGCGTTACAAGGGAGCGATTGTGGGGAGTGATGGGGAGCACTTGAGTTCTGGTGACTACTGGCACCTGAGAGTGGCTACTGAACAGACCGGACTCGCCTTCCCAAGATGCCAGGAATCCTCTCTTCCCCGCCCTTCCTTAGTGAGATGCTGAGTCCCCTACACAACTCACCTTCTGTTCTGCCCGGATATTCTACTGCTCTTGGGTCTTCTCCACTGTGTGTCTCTGTGAGTGGCAAGTCACAGAGGCCTTGTGGAAGCCACTCAGCATTAGCTGAATAGAAAGAACAGAGCCCAGTGGCCAGTCACTGGAAATGGCTGTTAATCTAACCCCTGAGGGCTCTTTAGCAGACTGGTTCTAAGCCTTTGGTCCTGCGGTTGCTGGGCTTAGATTCCTCTATCTTGTTCCTTCAAGCCTGTGTGTGTGTGTGTGTGTGTGTGTGTGTGTGTGTGTGTGTGTACTGGAAAGCAGCGTGTATGTGTGTGCAGTCATATATGTGTGCATACTTACGCAAATATGCGTGCGCATGTGTGTGTATGTACGCATGTGTGTACTGGTTGTGTGTGTGTACGCATGCGTGTACTGGTGGTGTGTGTGTGTGCACAGGTGTATATGTGTGTGCTGGTAAGCAGCTTGTATGTGGAGGCCAGAGCTCAACTGTTGACTTTTTGAGATAGTGTCAGTCACTGACCTGGAACTTACCTTCTAGGGAGAAGTGGTAAGACTTTGCCAGACTCCGCCTCCCCAGCACCGGGAGTGAAAGTGTGCGGCCACACCTGCCTTTTTATATATACAGTGTATGGAATCACACACAACTCTTCACAGTCGAGAGGCAAGCACTTTACTATCTACCCAGCCCCACCTGCAAGTTTCTACCCATGGCACTGAAATTCAGGTGTCCTTAGAGGCCGCCCTGCTGTCCTGCGCTGAATGACAGTTGGTGTCCACAGTGGCTCCCCTGGTATCACAGGAGACACTACAGGGAAATCCCCGGTGTGGGGCTGGCTGGCATGTGTCTCTTTGTGGATGCGGGCTGACAGCTAACATCACAAGGCCTGCTCCAGAGTCACCCCATGTTTCTCTTGGCTTCATGCTGCTGTGTTCTGCCCTGGACATGCTGAGCCCTGTTTTTCTCACGGGACCCTGTGGATGCTCTGTCTGCTCCAAACCACTGAGGATTCAGAAAACCTGGGACCCTCTGCATGATAGTGTTCTGACAGCAGGCTGTGTTCCTGGCCATCCAGACTTGGGTACAACCAAGATCCGCTCATGGGTGCATGGGTGGCAGTGGGGGCTGGGTGCAAAAGAGAGCCAAAGGGAACTTGAGTCCATAACGGGAATAACCAGGTGTGGCTCTATGGTGAGGGGAGCTAGGGCAGACAAGCTATGGAGATGAAGATCTAGGGGTGGTAGGAGTCCGGGGAGTGGTGAGGAGGAGTGGGGAGCACAGAGAGGCCCAGGGCGGTGAGCTGTTCTGTGTGGATTGGAGTGGTGATGACCTGTCTCGTTTCTGTGCGTTATTAAAACCCTTGGAGAGCAAGGTGGTGCTGGTGCTGGTACATGCCTTTAATCCCAACACTTCCAACAACAGAGGCAGGTAGGTCTCTGAATTCAAGGCCAGCCTGGTCTACAGAGTAAACTCCAGGAAAGCCAGGGCTACACAGAAAAAAACAGTGTCTTGAAAAACCAAAAAAATCCAAACTAAACCAAACCAAAAAAAAAAAAAAAAAAAAAAAACCAAACCAAAGCAAAACAACAACAGAAACCCTTGGAATCTGTGCCGGAGCACTGATGTAACTGGGGGTGTTGATCAATTATTTTGTATCTGATTGGCTAGGCTGAAATGCACACAGAGGTACCGATGCAGGGGAGATGTTTATAGGAGCTGAAGAAGAGGATGGGTGGGCTGGGCTGGGTGGTACAGGTTTTTTGTACTCTCTGCCCAAGTTCCCCAAAGTACACTAAAAATAGTCTATATACTTTAAATATAATAACTGATCTATATAAGCAATCTAGACTTGAAATCTAGCTATGTGACAAGCTAGCTGGGCATTCCTGTGGCTGTTGCTCAACCTCTCTGGGCCTTGTGCTTCCTCACCTGTCACCGGATGTCTCACCAACTCTTCAGGTTTGTCCCTCAAGGTGTCAAAAGCTTGGAGGGGGGGGGGGGATGGACATTGTGTTTGGTGGCTGTCTACACATCTTGACTTATCATCATTTAGTATCTAGACAATATCCTTAGTCTCTCTGCCTCAGTTTCCTCATCTGTAAAATGGGCCACACAATAGCACCTCCCACAAGGTTGTGAAGTACCAGACTAAGTTGGTAGAAGAATCAGCCCAGAAGAAGTGTTGCAGAAGCTGGTGACTATCACTGTTGTTATTATCATTACAATCATTGTCACCAGTACTTGGCTCCATAGACAGTCACCAATGATAGCTGTTGCTTATGTAGCCTAGGAAGTCTGGGACAGGACACAGGCTATCGATATCAGTTCTTTCCCTAAAAATCAGCTATGGGTACAAACATGCCTGGCTTACTTTGAAAGAGGTGGGGACCCCCCAAGCAGCTGATTCCCGTTATCTAACCCCCATCTTTCACAGGCCCCCTAGGGGAAGGCTCTGAGCCCAGGGCTCACTCACCAAGGAGGGTCAAACTGTTGGTCACTTGGCATTTGTTCTGAGATGAAGCATTTGGTCAGGCCCAGATCCTGTTCTCAGGCTGGCCAACTGAACCCCTTACTGGGCTGCTGGGACCTCTGCCCTCCACGCCTTCCTCTGGCTGCTTGATGTAGGCTTGCATGAACGACCTCTGACCTCAGGGCACCTCAGAACATGCATCAGAAACCAGGAGCGGGGGTTGACAGGGATACCTTTGGCCAATCTGCAGAAGAGCAAGCCCCAGGAGTGTCCGAGGTCCAGTGGCTCTGCTGTCCTCACACGCGTGCCCAGGCCTGGCACTCTTGCTCACTCTGTGTGTCTTTGCTTCCTCTTTCCCCAAGTGGGTCAGAAGACTGCAAAGGCACCGAGTGGCTTCTATACAGGGCTTCCTGAGTGGACAGAGTGGGCTCACTCAGATTGTTCACAAGGATGGACGGGTGGCTGGCTGGGAAGATGGATAGATGGGTAGATAAGTCAATAGATGGCTCGACGGATGGATGAGTAGGTGGAGAGGTGGGTTAATGAATATATGAGTGGATGGAAAGATGTACAGAAGGGTAAATAAGTGGAGAAAAGGATGGATGGATGGATAGATGGATGGGTGGATAGATGGATGGGTGGATGGATGGATAGATGGATGGGTGGGTGGATGGGTGGATGGGTGGATGGGTGGATGGATAGATGGATGGGTGGGTGGATGGATGGATGGATGGATGGATGGATGGGTGGATGGGTGGATGGATGGATAGACGGATGGGTGGGTGGATGTATGGATGGATGGGTGGATGGATGGATAGATGGGTGGGTGGATGGATGGATGGATGGGTGGATGGGTGGATGGATGGATAGATGGATAGATGGATGGGTGGATGGATAGATGGATGGGTGGGTGGATGGGTGGATAGATGGATGGATGGGTGGGTGGATGGGTGGATAGATGGATGGATGGGTGGATAGGTGAGTGGGTGGATGGATAGATGGATGGATAGATGGATGGGTGGATGGATGGGTGGATGGATAGATGGATGGGTGGATGGATGGGTGGATGGATAGATGGATGGGTGGATGGATGGGTGGATGGATAGATGGATGGGTAGATGGATGGGTAGATGGATAGATGGATGTGTGGGTGGATGGATGGATAGATGGATGGGTGGATGGATAGATGGATGGGTGGGTGGATGGGTGGATAGATGGATGGATGGGTGGATGGGTGAGTGGGTGGATGGATAGGTGGATGGATGGATGGGTGGGTGGATGGATGGATGGGTGAGTGGGTGCGTGGATGGAAAGTGGATTGACTGTCAGATGGATAGACTGATAGATGGATGGACAGATGGATAAATGAGTGGATAGACAGATGTGGTCCCCTTCATCTTCCTTCATCGGGTATGGCATCTGTGCAAGATGGAGCATCAAGAGCCAATCCCACCTACTCCCTTCTGTTCTCTGCTTCTTTCTCAGCTCCTGGAATCACATCTCAACCCTAGCCTGTCTGCTTTTAGAAGGCGGGTCAACCATCAACCTAAACCCTCCACCTGCGGGGTGCAAATGTACCCAAGTTCCTACATTCACCCTGTTCCTGTCAATCCTGAAGACAAGCTGAAGATCAGCCATAGTGGAGTAACAGAGCCCTTCAGGAAGGACCCTGAAGGGTGGGTACAAGGTGGGGTGTCCTGGGAGAGGAGTGGGCATGGCCCGCAGATCATTCCACTACCTGTGACCTTCCGTGGGGCTGTTTCCCTTATGGGCAGAAATGAAAACAGCCTCAGACCTGTCCTTGCCTGGCCAGACCTTTGGGACCAGAGCCTTACGGGAGGTTCACAAAGCAGCCAGTATCTTGAAGGGCCCCTGACAGGGCCTTGGGCCGGGGCAGTGTAGTTTGCTCAGCTGCAGACAGAATCCACACAAGCCGACGACTGGCCAGCAGCTCTGGGCATTAAACCTGACACCTTCCAGATGCCCAGAGCTGCCTGTTAACACCGTCAACACACATTCCATCTCCAGGGCCGCTCACACACAGCCGCTCACACACAGCTGCGTAAATTTTGCATTGCACGGAAGGCCAGGTCAGGACTGTACAGTCCACATCCCCCGCCCCCTGTGCCTGAGTTGGGAAGTCAGGAGCTGGATTTTGAAGCCAAAGCTGTTGGGTGAAGGCGCACTCCCCAGCATCTGACCGTCTTTCTCCGCTGCAAGCTGCAGATTGGGTGGGGGTGGGGAAGGCTACACACTTTCCATGCTGGAGTGAACCCTGAGATTTCCAGCCCTGCAAGAGGGAGGCTTAGTGGAAGTTAGGGTTTCCCTGGCTGGCCACTCTGGGCCCAGCTAGGCTCCAGCAGTCTGTATGGTCCAAGATGCAGAGGCCAGGAACCCCCCTTGCCTGTGATGACTGTTACAGGGTTGCGTTTTGTTTTGTTTTGTTTCTGAGACAGTCACTGGTCTCCACCCCATCTTGATGGAGAAATGTTGGGATTACAGATACTGTTGTATCCAGCTTTACGGGGATTGGGGATTTGAACTCAGATCCTCAGGAGGCAAGCACTTTCTGGCTGAGCCATCTCCCCAGCCCCTTTATCCCCATTCTCATGAGCATCCCTTTTCGCTCCAGGCTCCTCTGTGTGCTTCCCTGAGGAAGGCCTTGATGGTACTCTGAGGTACTGACAAGAATCAACGCTGTTTGTAAGCAGGGGCAGTTCTAACATGGAGGCAGCTCACTCTGCTCTGATTCTCGCTGGGTATAAACCCCCAGTGCCACTGGCTGCTGTGGTCTGTGGCCTTTGCCGTTAGCAGAAGAGAGGTCATTGAGAGCAATCAAAATAAACATAGATTGTCCCTCCATGCAAGGTCTGGGATTCTAAGTTCTGAGCCCCTGAGCAGGGAACCACACTTTGCTCCTTAAGGGGAGCCCCACTCAGAGGCTGCAGGTATAATGAGGGGCTGATGAGCCTCCCCCCCCCCCCAACACACACACATACCAGCAGCTCCTGTATCTGTTCTCCAGGGATGGCTTTCCAAAAAGACCTTCAGTTTGTGTTCCCAATGATGTAAAATAAAATAGCAACGGTGACTGGCGCAGTGACAGGCAGGACCCAGGACATTACTACTGGCCTGGTAGAGCCCCCAAGTCTGTGGCAAAAGCAGGTTACAACTAAGTCCACTCATCCAAGTGGCCGCCCCCTCTGCCAACTCTCCAGATACTCAGCAATAGCGGGGCTTCTCTTCTGCACTTGGGAGTCTTCCAGAAGCTTCCTGAGAGGGGCTATTGTAAGGCGCTTCAAACCACCTCAATCTCGGTGCTCCAAATGACCATTCCTTCTCTTCCAGCCCCAGCTGCTAAGTTGATGGCCAGGTTCTCTTGCTATAAAAGCCAGCCTGCCATGTAGCCCTTGGGAGGAACTGACTCGAGGGTGAAGGCTGAGCAGAGCCCTGGTGACTTGAACCCCGCTTGCCTGTCCCTTCATCCCCAAGGCCGCTGTGTGTGTGTGAAAAGCCTAGGCTATCTAAGCAATCTCTCTTCCATGTGGGCTCAGGAACAAGGGCACCCAACACATTTTCCCTTGTAAATGTGTGTATTTTGGTGGGAATGGTGAGCTGAGCTGAGCTGTCTCCGTCTCCTTCCCCTATGCGGTATCTGCCACTTAATGTTTTATGAAGATCTGAGTGAATTCAGGGTTAATACGGCCAAAACACAAGAGGGGCCACAAAGTCACAGGTGTGAGGATAAACAGAGACAGAGAAGAAACCGGACCCCTTTCCTGCCTTAAATGCTGGGAACCCAAAGGCTGAGACCAGCTGGTCTCCAGACAGCCGCCTCTGCCCGGAGACCCCCCTACCCAAGAGCTCCACCCCCGTGGGACCTCAGACAGGGATCTCCCCACACCTGGAGTGGAACTAAGTGGCATCTCTTAGCCCAGTGTCCACCTGGTGCTGTGTGGGGTGAACTCAGTCAAATTCCTGTACTTCTGCTCCCTGAGCCATGGCTCCAGCCGCCTGTGGGGGAGGGGCAGATGCAGGACCCACAACTCAGCCCAACAGAACCCACGTCCACGTGGGAGCTACAGCCCCACAGGCAGAGGCAGGCTAATCTCCGAGTTCAAGGTCAACCTGGTCTACAGAGTGAGTTCTAAGACAGCCAGGGCTACAGTGTGTGTGTATAAGCCCTTGGTCCTATAGAGCCCAGAAAAGCATGACAGATCCTCTGGATCTGGAGTTATAGGTGGTTGTGAGTTGCCTAATGTGGGTGCTGGGAACTGAACCCTGGTCCTCTGTAAGAACAGGCAGTGCTCTTAACCACTGCGCCATCTGTCTAAGCCCACTTCTCCTTTCTCATTGTACCTGGGCTTCCTATACACTAGATGAATGATCTACGCCTAACCAGCCTTCTGAGGAAGATTTTTTTTGTTTTGTTTTTAAACTCTCCTGTCCTCAATATTCAGAATTCATTGCTTCTGTGGCGAATTTCTTTCCTAAAATGTATTTTATCTAAATTTTTTTTTAAGATTTATTTCAGCCAGGCATGGTGGTGTACACCTTTAATCCCAGCACTTGGGAGGCAGGACAGGCTGATCTCTGTGAGATCGAGGCCAGCCTGGTCTCCAGAGTGAGTTCCAGGACAACCAGGGCTACACAGTGAAACCATGTCTTGAAAAAACTAAACTAAAATTATTTCATTTTGTAATTAATTATTGATCTGTGTGTAGGTATGTGTACTGGAGTGCAGGTTCCAGCAAAGACCAGTTACATGTGTTTGTGCATGCTGGAAACAAACGCGAGTCCTCAGGAAGAGGACATGTTCTTAGCCTGTCTCTCTAGCCTCCTGTTTCTGTTTCCTGACCCAGAGGCAGACAATAGTTTCAGTCTGTTCCACACAGTAGTGGGTCAACATCCCTTGTCCTTGCCTACCCTGGTGTTAGCAGCTCAGCTCACCCACAGCCTTAAACAGGAGGGCAGTGTTTGAGTCTCTGGCCTGCCAAGAAGACCTAAGAATGGGCCCGTGTCACCTGCTCCTTGGTTACCGCTCTGCCCTGCTCTCAATGACACTGGCAGCTTCCTTTGCCATCTTGGGGATGGGCTTGTCTTTGTGACCTGCTGTGGCCAGTATGATAGGATGTGGCAACAGGCCTTTATCTTCTGTGTTCTCTGTCCTTCTCGGGGATCCATTGGTCTGAGCCTCACTCAGGCATGCAGCCGGGAGGCTCCCATGGTTGCTGAGGGAGACACAGGACGTTGTTCAGTGTTGCAGAAATGAAGATGCAGACACAACTGGCTGCACAGTACTGTCACATGGCTGCCATTTGTCACAGAGTCCCTAGGGATGGGACATCTCTCTGGGCTTTGATGACACCTGCCACCATCAGGCCACTGGGCATGGATCTAAGAACCAGGTCCCTTTGGCAGGGAACAGAGAAAAAGATAGGATGCTAACTTGTTTTAGGTCCTACATGAGTGTCTGGTCCAGCCAGCCAGCCAGCCAGCAGGGGATGTACTTGTCTGTCTGTCTGTCTGTCTGTCTGTCTGTCTGTCTGTCTCTGTCTCTCTGTCTTTCTCTGTCTCTCCTTCTGTCTTTCTCTGTCTCTGTCTCTGTCTCTGTCTCTGTCTCTGTCTCTGTCTCTGTCTCTGTCTCTGTCTCTCTCTCCTGCTGCACTTCTTGGCTGGGAGGTGGGGTGTTTACCCTCCTTTTAGGGGGTCCAGGACCTTGGACCTAGAGACTGGACATGCTCATCTGGCTGGGGACCTTTTTTTTCTCTTTCATGAGCACACGCCAGTGGACTTGGCTCACAATCCTGCATGAGCGGGCTGTAGACGTTGGTGCTGTTCTATTGCCCATTTCAGTTGGAGCCTGGCATTTGTTTCTGTCTGTTCTCCCAATAAAAGACCTTTTAATTTGGGTCCTGGAGAGCTGTTTATGGCTCAGCACATGTGCCCTGCAAAAAAAAAAAAACCGATGGGAGCTGGCGGCCCTGACATTTCTGCTCCCTGGTGGCCTGGTGTGGAGGACATGGAGGGGGCTCTGTCCCTCACAGGCACCTCTAGCCTTGGGTAGCAGGGGCAGATCCCAGCCAGATGGGGATTGGCTGGCTCTCTCTGATACATGGGATTCCCAGGAAAATGGTCATATCTAGAGATAATTTGACTGTTTTAGGGTTCCCTTTATACCGTTTCGAAGGGACTCAAAGGGACTCCACAAGGCTTGGTTCACTTTTCGTCTGAAAGGGGCTAAGACAGTGCCAGTGAGGGAATAGTGGAGACACTGGAGGGGGATCCATAGTGTGGGAAGAAGGGTTTCTCCAGTGACCCCCAAGAAGAGTGGTGGATGGAATAGGGGTGAGGACACACAGGTCACTTTCAGGGTGACTGGAGCACAGGAGAGATGGTCCATGCTCAGAACCAGGGCCACCCAGGCATCCCTGGAGGTATTTACAGAAACACTGAAGAGGAGAGGGTGACAGGAGATAGACCTTAAAAGATGGAAAAGGAAGAGGATTCAGTGTAGGGGGCAGTGCAGGGGGCAGAAGTGACAATGATACCTCATTTGCTTACCCAGCATGTGTTAGGTGCCATGGCTCTGTGCTGTTCAACAGAGTCCTGTCCCGAACCCAGGAGGAATTCCATGTGATTCCCTTTGAAGAAGCTCCCAGAGCCTGCTATCCGCCAGCAGGATTGAAAATGGATGCTCTGGTGTCATCTGGTGTCATTGACTTGGTGGTAGGCACAAGGTTTGAGCGACAGATGGGGTGACATATGCAGGTAGGATTTTTTTTTTTTTTTTTAGTAGCCATAGCAATGACGGCAGGGAAAAGAAACAGGTAGGATTACCTGTAATCATAGATTTTATTCAGTCTAGTCATTTGATATTATAATTTAATCTGGAGATATATATATACATATATATATATGTATATATATATCTCCAGATTAAATTATAGATATTATAGATGTTATATATTAAATTATATATAATATATATTTAATCTATATATAGATTAAATTATATATATATATATATATATATCCATTCATTTTTCATAGAAACCCATTAAAATCAGTGTATCTTTAACAGGTGTGGCACATTCCAATGTGACTTCAGCTCAAGGGCTCCAAGATCATCTGTGACAGGTGACTGCCATACCTGTGATAGGGCTGGGGGTGGGGCTCCAGGAAAGGACCTGAGCCTACTGTGCAAGGCTCTGCCTTCCATCCTTTGCTCCAAAGGAAGGGGCAGGAAGGGAAGGGAAGGAAGCAGAAGGTTGGGGGTGTCCTGTGGTCTGTGAGCCATGCCCTTTGGGATCTAGGTAGGGTCTCCAGATTTCTAAAGGTTTGACTGTGAGCACCCCACTTTTATCCTTAGCACCCCTCACTGCACACCTAGCCCTGGCTCAGCATGCTTGATCTTTGCAGGGTGGGGGAACACATTGTGGCTCCAGCCTCCAAGCAGTGAGCATCGCTATGTATCAATAAAGATTTATTGACAAACACATATGATTTAGCTCTGGATAGTAAGTTGCCAGCCCAAGGCAGGGTGTTAGTTTACACAGTATCTTCAAGCCACTGCAACAAAGATAAAAAGAGTCTAGGGAAGAGAGGTGTGGAAGGAAATTTGGGAGCCTGGGTGACAAGAACACCATAGGGAATTTGATAAAAAATGAGGTTGTTAAATGCTAAAAGGTTTTTGAGAAAATTTAGGAATATGGGAGCTGGTACCATTGATGGGCTTCAGGCCTCCTCTTTCTCCAAGTGACCCAATGTCAGTAAAACTCTAACCAGCCCCCAGACCTTAGCCCAACTGACACCATGATGAAAGAGCCATCAGGCCTTGAAACCCAGCATGGAGACAACCACACCTACCAAGCCAGAACAAAGGTCCAATCTGTCAAAGTCCATAGTTCTAGGAAAGCCCCGGACCATATTAACCTTGTTTTTTAGGTTCTGTGGTTGTGCTTCAGGCTAACCATTCTGGTTAACTGAGGCATGACATCCCAGGATGTGGTTTTTGTGCTTAAAAGCTCATTCTGAGCCAGGCGGTGGTGGCGCACGCCTTTAATCCCAGCACTTGGGAGGCAGAGGCAGGCGGATTTCTGAGTTTGAGGCCAGCCTGGTCTACAGAGTGAGTTCCAGGACAGCCAGGGCTACACAGAGAAACCCTGTCTTGAAAAACAAAACAAAACAAAACAAAACAAAACAAAACAAAACAAAACAAAACAAAAAAAAAAGCTCATCCTGAGAGAGGCCTGGGGCCAGGCCCTACACTGGGATCCCAGACACCCAGTGTTGTCAATGAGGAGTTTCTATTAGCATAAGTGTGTCCATATAGTCCTCTCTGGTGGCTATCACACAACATTAACTATTGTTCTTCTAAAGTCCTACTATGGGACCCAGGGTCTCATCCACACATCAACCCCTGACCCCCTTTTCCTTCTTATTTTGAGACAGGGTCTCACTTTGTAGCCCAGGCTGGCCTCGAACTTGTAACTGTCCTGCCTCAGCCTCCCAAGCAAGTGACTGAGCCATCGGGCTTTGCTCCTACCAGTCCCGCTCATGAGGACCCTTCCCTGTTCCCTGGGAAGGGCAGCATCCCAAACTCTAAGAACCGTAACAGGCTGAGGACCCTGGGAAATACCTAATCTCAAACTGTGGGTGAATGAGGCCCCTTCTGGGGGCCTCCCAGGGAGAATGATGGGTGCCACCCATCTGTCACCTGAGCCATTATGAAAGGTTCATGTGACACGTTGAACGCTGTCCTGTTTAATGGCGGTGCCACCTTTATGACTGAGTCTTCTACTTGTCTGTGCTTCACAGGGACAACGGAGGCCAGAAAGCTGAGGAAGGAGGACCAATGTCCTATGAGCAGTCGGGGTCCAGCCAAGGCCCATCTACCACAACGGACATCATAAACCGGGATGGAGACCAAACAAGGTGGGTGAACTGAAAGTGCCACTGTGTCCCATGAGAACCTACAGCTCTGTGTCTCACCAAAGCTGTACAGATGCTTCAGAATAACCCCCAAGTCTGCACCTCCTGGGGCAGGAGGCATCTTGAATAGGTGATGTCCCCTGTATATGGAGGCTGCTACTCTGCTCACGGTGGCAGAGGGCTTCTGCCTGCCTCCCAGGAGCAGCCTTGCACATGGCTGAGGGACACAGCTCATGGGCCTGTTGACTAATGCTGCCTCCACGGCTGTCTGTCCTATCCTGTCCTCTTCCCATGTCCCTGGGGTGTATCCTGTTCCGCCTCATCTCATGACCTACTTCTGATAACATTATGTCAACATAATATATACACAGGGTCACTGCTAGCTCACATGGTGCCCCACACATGTGAGACGGTGGTACCTCTCCCTCCCAGTGCCAGAGCCAAGGTGCGGGGTGAAGCGCAGAGGCCATATCAGCTGCCAACACCCTGCTTGCCTGAATATGCTTGGCTGTTCAACTCTAGAAGAGCCTGGGTTCCGGCAGGACCACAAGAGGCAAATCTGAAGAACATCAACAAATGACTGAGGGGCTGGAGAGATGGCGCAGTGATTAAGAGAAGTGGCTGCTCTTCCAGAGGACCCGGGTTTGATTCTCAGCACCCGTATGGTGGCTCACAACCACCTGCAATTCCACTGCTGGAGGACTCAATGCCCTCTTCTGGCCTCTGTGGGTACTGCATGCACTTGGTACACATACATACACACAGGCAAAACTTTAGTACATATAACATGAAAACCAGAAAAAGGAACAACTGAGAACGAGCCTTGTCATGATGGGAGAAGTCTGTGTTGTCAGAGAGACCATGAGGCTGTATACACACACGTGTACATGCATGCATACATACTTGCATATACACATATATAAACAGAGATTGCTAACTTGGCGGGATCCAGAATCACTATGGAAACAGACTTCTGGGCACATCTGTGAGGTTGTTTCCAGATTGTGTTAACTCAAGAGGGAAGATGTATCTTGAATGTGGGTGATCCCATCTGATGGGCTGGGGTCCTGGACTGAATACAAAGGAGACAGTGAACTGAGAACCAGCAACCATGTCTCTCTGCTTCCTGACTGTGGATGCCATGTGACCAGCTGCCTCACGCTCCTGCTGCCATGCCATCTCCGCAATGATGACTGTGTTTCTTAGAACTGTGAGCCAAACAAACCCTTCCTTCTTCAGTTGCTTTTTTCAGCTGTTTGGTTGTAGTGGTGAGACAAGAGCCTAACACAGACCCTAACATCCCATTTAAAGGCTTTTTAAAAAAATGACAACATCAAGTGCTGGCAAGGATTCAGAGCAACTGGAACTCTCAAACATGACTTATGGGATTGCCAGAGGGAAGAACATTGAGAAACAGCCAGGCTGGAACCTCTGATTAAACAGAAGTGTAACAGTGACCTCTGTGAGTGGCAGGCAGAAGCCATAGAAGGGAACTCTGTGCAAATACCTGCAGGCCATGATTGATGACATGGTGCCATTTGTTTTATAACCAGCCCAACTGTCCATCAACTGGTGAGTGGACAAGCAGACTGCAGCAAGTCCTTCCATGGAAGACTGATCAGCAGGGCCCAGGAGTGAACCTGTGACACTTACAAGGACACACATGACATCATACCACATGTGAAGGGCTGAATGAAGAAGGCTGCTTGTGGGGGCTCAAGGGTAGGAGATGCTAGAGGAGGCAGTATTCTAATGAGTGGGCAGAGGTAACCTGTGCTCCAGCTCTTGGCAGTGGTGGTACTTGTGGACTGTGGCCTTTGGTCATAGAAAACAGAGAGGTAAGAAAAGAGAGATGAAAGCCAGGTGGTGGTGGTACACACCTTTAATCCCAGCCCTAGGGAGGCAGAGGCAGGCAGATTTCCCTTGATCTACAGAGAGAGTTCCAGGACAGCCAGGGCTATGTGGAGACGCCCTGTTTCTAAAGACAAAACTAACCAACCAACCAAACAAACAAAAAACAGGAAAGAAAAAGGTGTTGAATGGAGATTTTGTAGTGTGCACCCTAGCTAAGGGCTCTGAAGAAAGGTCAGGGAGACCCTGCCCAGAGCCTACTTCTCTCAGATGCCTTCTGAGGTCATCTGAGATAAAAGGGGCATGATGGCTCCAGGGGCTGGGAACCAAATGGTCCATTGCTCAGGGAACTGCAATCCAGAGCAATCACGGCAGCCCAGGGAGGTTGAGAAAGCCCCCATTGCAAAATGAGAAGTGTGAGATGCAATCCACCTCATTAACATGAAAGCAAACCAACTTGGGCCTCCGGCTCTGCTTCAGTGTCCCCTTGCACCCTGTCACCTGGGTAAGAATGTGAAATTGCACTGCAGCCTACAGTTTCCAATCAGCTCAGAGCCTGGCTTGTCACTGTGGGCTTTCTTGACCCTTGACCCTTGACCCTGCCTGGGTCACAGTGGCAGTGGCAGCCTGGGGTCACTGCCACAGGGAAAGCATTCAAAGAATGAGATGGCCCAACTTGAGCCCACTCGGGAAAGACATCCATCCACCTTCCACAGCTGGCCTGGCACCCTGTAGCCTCCCTCGGGCTTCCTGGTACATCCTTTCCAGAGGGAGACAGAATATTTTAGACACCTGAGAGATGCACAGGTTACTTGGTGACGTGTACCTCCTCATAATGATGCAGAAATAAGATATTTAAATCCCGAGAGACCTTTGGGATCTAGGTGGCTTGCTCCTTCCAATAATCTTGCTGTAAACTGGCAGGGACCACCCTAGATGTGGCATTACTTACCCCAATATGGGTTTTATTTAGTGACTACCAGATTAAGTACTCCCCAAACTATCCAGTTTGTGTGTGTGTGCGTGCGTGCGTGCGTGCGTGCGTGCGTGTGTGTGTGTGTGTGTGTGTGTGTGTGTGTACATGTTAGCCTTCCCATTGCTGGAGAGGCAGAGACAGGAAGAACCCTGGGGCTTTCAGGCCAGCTAATCTGGTCAAATCTGTGAGCTCCAAGTTCAGTGAGAGACCAGACCTCAAAAATTAAGGCGTCATATGATTGAGGAAGACACGGAGCAACAGTGTCTGGTCTCAACATATGCGCGCACACACGCACACACTTTTTTCTTTCAGTGGGAGACACCATTCTAGATTTTTTTTTCCTTTGCACTGATGTGTCCGTCATACAGTGTGGGTTTCATTTGTCATTTGAATAGTACATTTTGCAGAGAGCAACAAGATACACAGACAGAGGGTTGCCTAAGGCATCTTTAACCCCACACCCTCCAGCCCAAGTCCTGGCCTTACTGGCCATTGTCCGTGGATTCAGGTTGGCTTATGGGATAAGGCAGAATTCTCCTTTGTGGACATTGAGCATGATGGGGCTGGGACCTTGTCTACCTCCCTACACCTGTCACCTCTATGCCAGCCACCCTGGCCCTCTTCCCTGCCAGCTCTGGCCATGGGGCCTTGGCCCATGCATTCTTGGCTGGAATGTCATTTTTTGACTTTATCACCTGGTCACCTCCTCCCATCCTCTGGGTGGGAGCTCATACAGAAGACAACCAGACACTGTAGCTCTCCCACAGCTACGCAGGACAAAGTGAGATGGGACTTATGCATCCTGAGGGTCCCCAGCCATGTGCTTCTGCAGGCCCCCACCACCACCCACAGAAAGATACTCCTCCCCTGTGGCTTAATTGACTTTGAAATGGAACCTCAGTCCAAGAATAACACAGGTAATGGGATGTCTCCTGGCGGCGGCGCTTTTATGGACCATGAAATCCTTCCCCTGTGGCCTTGAAGCAAGGCCCCAGCAGATGCAGTTCTAGGTAGCTCTTCCACAGATGCCTGTGTTCTTGAGGGGCTGAGGGAAGGGGGTGCCATCCTTAACACTTTATGTTAGGTTGTTTCCTGGGGCCCAAGAGGAGATCTGTCAGGGCTGGCAAGTTAAGGAAGGAGGCCACTGTCTCAGGAGGTGGGGGCATCGGAACCACAACAGGAATTTGAGCTGTTTTCAGTCCTGTGGATCCAGCTGGCTTTGGGAACCAGTACCAGGTTCTGCATTTAGACCAAAATGCTCTTGGTACTGGTCGGAGAGGTAGGCAGAGCTGATGACTTAGCTCCAGGTCAGAAGATGCCACCCCAGCCAAGCCACAGTGGCATGGGGCCGAGATTTGGTGAGTTTCTGCACTGCATTTTAAAAAACTTTGTGTGTATGTGTGTGTGTGTGTCTGCGTGTGTGTAAGCCAGGGACCACCCTCAGGTGTGTTCCTCTGGCATCATTCATCGTGGTTTTGAGACAGTCTCTCACTGACCTGGAAATGTGACGGTGCCAGTGTCTTTTGCAGCTACACAGCACACAGCATCCATGACTATTGATGGTGGCCTTGGCTACAGCTTAAATCCCTGGCGTCTGGAGACAGCTGAATATCTCTGCCACTTGAAGTCAGCCAGTCACAACGTGTGTGATATTGATGTGGCGGTACCAAGGCACTGTACAACATGCTTAAGATCTAGTCCTGTTCTCCTGAGCAGGGGAATCAGACACCAAGCAAGGGGACTGTGGAGTGACACCTTCTACGAAACAAGGTTATGTAACCAGAGGTGATGGCATAGGAGCAAGGTGGCCAGAGATGATTTTTCCAGCCAAGGGACATCTGGGCACTGGCTTAAAGAATGAATGAGGCTGGCTTGGTGGTTAAGAGCAGCACTGCTCTTCCCAGCAAACCCAAGTTCAGTTCCTAGCACCCACCTTTAGGCAGCCTACAACTGCCTGGAACTCCAGCTCCAGTGGACCCGACGCCCTCTTCTGGCCACTATTGGCACTGCACTCACTTGCTCATATCCACACAGATGCACATACACATATAACTTAAATAATTAAAAGAAAAGGCATGGAGGCTCAAGCCTTGAATCTCAGCACTTGGGAGGGAGAGGCAGGTGAACCTCTTTGAGCCCCGCCTGATCTACATAGTGAGTTTTGAATACGCATTTGCTAACACACAGTTGTCAAAAAGTCACTGAAAACGCAGCGATGTGTTTCAGGACAAGGAATGAGAAATAAACAGGAATTTTTGTGTCCTTCATTCTGCACATGAGAAAGGAGAGTTTCCCTTTGGGACCTGGGTACCAGGAAGTGCAGGGTTGAACCGGTATACTGTTACTTCTGAGGGTGGGCCTGGAGACATACTCTTTCACCGGACCTGGCATCGCTGCTTTTATTATTTATAGATGTTCTTTTTCTTTGGTAAACTATCGTAAAGCCTCACTTTGGGAAAGAGTTGGGAACTGTGGATAAAGACATTATTCATCTGGGCTGCACACTGTGTGTGCGCAAGGCCTGGGCAACACAGTTCCCTGAGCCACAGCTTGTAAAGGCAAGCAGACCCAAAGGAGAACAGGCTTGCGGTTCATTTCTGATGATTAACTCTGGGGCCAGAAAGAAAAACAGCGGTATCTGCAGGCTTGCTAATTACTCTTGGGGAAAGCTGACATTGCAAGTTTGTGCTCATACTGGAGACCATGTCCCTCCTCCCTGGGTGATAGCTGTCCTCACCTTGGGATGAGTGACACGTGCGCTTTCTAAAGGAGAGTGGACCCAGCAAAACCAAACCGACTGCTGACAGCTTGAGAAGTCTCTGTGGCCCTATAGCTGTCACTTTCCCCTTTGCAGGGGGATGGGGGGAGCGGGGCATCATCTTCCTCTCCATATGCGATTAACCGAGCCCACGGCAGCCTGACATGGATTTGTTGGTTTCGTGGGAAGTTTCCAGAGCCAGGGTGCAAGGTGACATCCCTTGCATCCAATACACACTCTAAAAGGCTCTGATGACAGATACAGGGTGGAGGGACAGAGGCCTACTAAAGATGGCCACCCAGCAAGGACAGAGGCCCCGCAGAGGAGAGCCACATATGACCTTTGGGCCTGGCACCATAGGAAGTGAGTTGCATTTGGAGACCTTGTCTCGGGCGTTCCATTCAGCTGAACCACCATAGAATTCTGGTTTCCCCACAAGTCCCAGTTGGTAAAGAAAGACTTAGTGCCGTGATGCTACCAGCAAGAAACAGCCCAGACATCCACTATGGACTCTGTCTAGGTCCCATCTCAGGAATCTTGCTGGTCCTCTCACTGGTCATGCGCTCCATGACTGAAGCCTGGTTCATTGACTGACTGCATTGGGGCTGGGTGGATGCAAGCTCCAGAAGCAATAGGGACTGGAACCAGGGTGGGCTCACAGGATGACCTGGGAGGTTATGACCTTGTACCTTGTACGTGGACTTTAAGATGTGGTAGTCACCATCTCAAGACCTGATGTCCCATGTCCTTGGACTCTTACACTGTGTGGTTGCTGGCCTGTCCTAGGGAGCATATTCAGCTAAGAAGCCTATTTTATAGGGCTCCTCTTTCTCAGAGATCACTGAAATAAGAGAGCCAACAATCTCTTCTCGTCCTTTGTGCTGGCACTGGGTTCAGCAGGCAGCCAGATGTCCCCAAACTGCAACACCACCCCCTTTTGACAGCAGCCAGCACACAAGGTCCCCCAGGGCCTTACCTCATGGCAGACAGAACTCCAGGGAGTCAAACAAACAGGGGAAGGAAGCTGGTGATATGCTGACCTTTTGACATTGCTCTCCTGAACTCGCTCAGGGCACAGAGGACCTTTTGCACTGCGAGAGGATTCCATTCAGGCTCTTTGGTCCTACTTCAAAGCAATTCCCATGGCCTTTGGCTTTAGCTTTGATCGGCTCGCAGCTGGCTCAGTCAAGCCCTTGAGTCATCTGCCGATGGGAAGATCATTTGTTAGCCAGATGGAGGAGGAGGCTGAGAAGCAGGAGGCTAGCCCACTTCCCACAGAGAGGCAGCTTCCGATATCTGGTGATATAACCATGGTAGGACATAAAACATCCTTAGGGGTCACAAATGGTGAGTACCTTTTGCCTAGTAAGTTAAGTGCATTAATCTACTCTTAACAGAAGGTTCTTGAGGAATATAAAGAACACCAAACATCAGGGAAACTCAGTCACAGGAAGTGAGTCTTTCTTAGGCTGTCACGGTGATGGGCGCAGTCCACATGGACGCTGCCCAGTGTGCAGCCGCTGGCCACCTGTGGCTGGTGTGTGGTTGAGACATGGACCCTGTGGTTGGGAAGCAAATTATTTCTCTAAATTTAGACTTTATAGTAAATAACTGGAGTTGGCAGCATCACATCAGAGACAGGTGACAGAGCTTCTCAAACAGCTTCCCCAGGAGGCATGGCAACAGCCGCTGAGTTTTCTGTTCTCTTAGATCAGAATGTCATTAGAGCTGCCACGCTCACAGGGACCTCAGATGGGGTTGGTTCCAAAGTTCGGCTGTTACTGCTTAAGAAGTTGACGTCCATGAAGAGGGAATTAAAAAAAAAAAAAAAAAAAAAAAACCAGCAACAACACCACACAAACAACAACAAAAACCACAAACTTCAAATGCTTCTAAAAATGTGAGCCAGCTGTGGTCCAAATAACAATACCACATGTGTCCACTGCAGCCATGCAGCCTGTGGGTTACAACGACCTTGGGCTGAGCTAAGAGCACCCTTCCATTATCTTGGAACTCAGATTCAGGTCCCAGCCCTTTGAAAGCAGGTACCCCTGCCACCTCACACCTCTGCCCCTGCCCAGTGTTTTTCCTTCTGTCTGATGGATATTCTTGCAATACTGGAAGCAAATCATCTCTTGGCAGGTGCAAGGCCAAAAAGGAATACTATTTAGCCCTGAAGAGGACGAAGATACGAATCCTGGAGGGGGAGGGGTTGATATGGGTGGGTCATTAAAAAAAAAAGTCAGGCTAAGAAGGTGGAGGAAATGGTTGAAATCTGATACTTCAGTACAGATGAGAGGCTAGGAGCTCATCACCTAGGCTGTGGGGTCTTGTGTCCCCACCCCTGGGGCTACTGGTTACAGAGGTGTGTGCACCTTTGCCAACACTTACCCCCTGTAGGTACCGATGGTTTATCTTACTGTATATAAATGGTCTGTCTGTTAAAATGACTTAAAAATTAAAAACGCTTAAGGTATGAGGATTAAATTTTGTAGCCCTAGTGGAGTCCCCCTTCCTCGCACTGTACTTTTTTTTAAATCACTTTTTAACTAATTTTTAAATTAATTAATTAACAGTTAAATGTACATTGGTGTTTTGCCTGTATTTATGTCTGTGTGAAGCTATAAAACAGGGAATTCCCTGGAACAGGAGTTACAGACAGTTGTGAGCTGCCATGTGGGTGCTGGGATTTGAACTCAGGACCTCTGGAGGAACAGTCAGTGCTCTTAACCACTGAGCCATCTCTCCAGCCCCTGCACTGCTTATTTTTATCTGGTGTTCAGCAGGGGGTCTGCCTAGCTGTCTGGCAAAATTTAGTCTCAAAACAACATAGCAACAACAAATAAAGAACGCAGAGGCTGGCAACATGGCTTGGAAGATAAAGTGCTTGCTGCCAAGTGTGATGCACTGAATTCCATTGTCCTCTGAGCTCCACATGTATCCATACATGGGTACATACGTGTTCCCTCTCCACACATGCTCCAGCTCATGACTTCTCTCCACCCAGTGCTCTCTTTGCTATGCTGTTCCTATGACATAATCCAGCCTGTCTGCTTTTACTTTTGCCTGGACTTTCAGGGTCTCATTACAAAGCCACTGCCTCTAGCCATGGTGGCACACACCTTTAATCTCAGCGCTCTGGAGGTAGAGGCAGGTGGATCTCTGTCAGTTCGATCGAAGCCAGCCTGGTCTACATCACAAGTTCTAGGCTAGCCAGGGTTATATAGTGAGAACCTGTCAAACAAACAAACAGACAAACACACAAATCTTTAAAAAAAAAAAAAAAAAAAAAAAAAAAAAAAAAAAAAAAAAAAAAAAAGAAGAAGAAAGAAAGAAAAAAGAAAGTCACCAATGTCCTGAAGTATTCCCTGTTTTCCAGAATTATTAGTTTCCAGGGGACCGTAGGACATGGTTATCTGTGATTCTACCTGGCTGCTTGTTCCTAGAGATGAGCCGCCATCTTGGAAAGAGTCCACATTCCCACTGGCCATCCAACATTAGCGTGCATGGCCTTCAGAGGGTTCTATAGAGAACATCCCAGAGTCCTCAGAGAACATCCCAGTGAGATCTTTAGCCAGCCATGGACAGTGGAAAGCTGGCTCCACCCCACCTATTAGCAAAAGCTACCAAGAGTTCCTCACGCTGCTGGCTTTTACTCTGGTTATCACACCAGGCAACAGTAAAGCTGCCTCCTGTGCCAACATCCTACTCAGGGGCCTGGCTCCTCTGGGATATCAGGGGCACACGAGCCCACGCCCAACATCCACACACACACTTCCCACAAAGCTGCTTTGGGATGGAAAGGAGGCACAGATCTACCCAGGGCCAGGAGGAGAGGCGAGCCAGGCCCCTGGGTGGGTTCATGCGGAGGCCAGAAGGGAACAAGGATGCAGTGTGGATCTGGCTGGCAGGCTCCTGATGCTACATGAGAAGCTCTGAAAACAGCCCTGTAGCCAGCAGGGTACCTCCCTGCCCTGGGCTCTCTCACTTTCAAACCAACCATGGTTTTGGAAATGCCAGGGTCTGGCCAGGGTTGATCCAAGGTTGTGAATACAGACCCTGTGTTCTTGTGGCGGGGAATGGAGTCTTAGTGTTTATGGGGAAGCAGGTTGATGGTACAGGCCACTCAGTAGAAACTTCCAGAAAACACTTGTGCATCTGTCGGGCACTGGGCACCATTTCAGAGGTATGATATTGAACACCCACAGGCATTTCCCGGCATCCTGATGCGTGCAGGCTGCAGCCGGATGAGAATGCTTGGCTGGGGAGTGAATCACAGACTGTGACTGAGCAGAGGTAAATGTCCCTGGGGAGGTCGCAAGGTCAGAATGTGACAAAGGAACTTAAATGCAAGAGCATCTGAAAACGGGAACCATATTGGGTACCTCTGATAGGAGGTAGGTGGTCTGAGATGCCTGTCATTCATCCAGCTGTGGCTCCATGAGCAGGTATCAGGCAGTGGGCCAGAAGGAGATGGACAAAGATTCCCAGGAGTGAGTTTAGCCTTACGTCATCCTTGGTGACATCCGGTGCAGATGGAGACAACATTCAAAGCAAGCGAGAAAAAAACTGTAGCAGGAGGGAAAAGGTTAAAGTGTGCGTAATTATGGATAGCACACGCCAAGCCACTGGTGACATCTGGGCAGAAGTAAAGGATGGGGCCGGGTGCCTGACTGGGAACCTTTCCCACGAGAGCCCAGCACAGACCCATTGAAAGGAATACTATCCTGGCTGTTGGCTATAGCAGTCAGCAGTGGGAAAGCCAGGCCGGTCTTGGGGAGTGGCCCAACCCCTCCTCCCCATGCCACCTGCACTGGCATTGAGCCCAGTGCATGCTGCTGCCACTTGGTTGGAGGCCACAGTTCCCAGACTGCTTGATGGCATCTGCTGCCACCGTCCTAAGTCCCATGGGATCTCATAACTATCCAGGCCACCCACCTCTGTACCCTTAAACTTCACAGCCACACTTTGGTGGCTTCATTAGTTTGGGACCCTCACTCTGAACCCTAAATCTGTTCTTCAAAGGTCCCTGCAACCCTGCCACTCTCCTGTGGTGGTGGAATCTTGAAGACAGTCTCGTGAACACACACACACACACACACACACACGTGTGCACTCACAGTATACAAATGTAAGTGTCCCCCTAAGTTCCATCCTAGGATAGCTCTTCTGTCATCACCAGTCCTAGAATCTCCAATGGCAATTGCCAACATGGCTGCCCAAGAGTCCTCAACATATTGATTCTGCCTTACCGTTTACTTGAGAGTTCCTAACTGCATCCCAAGGTCAAAGCCACTGCCCTCTCAACCTCGGTGCTCCCTAGGTAACACAGGGTGGAGAGTTATCTGAATGACAGGGTGTAGACGGTGGCCCACATGATCTGTCCTAATCCTGCCTCGTGAGGTCTGTGGGCCTAGGGCAGAGTTGATATGAAAGTGTTAGTCCATTGGCTCACGCTGGAGACAGAGACTTTGAACAGCATGGCGTCATTCTCACAATTCTTCCAAAGAATGGCATTCTTGGACTGGTGAGAAGGTTTAGTGGGTAAAGGTTCTTGGGGCCAAGCCTGATGACATGAGTTCAGTTCCCAGGACCTATACTGCGAAAGGAGAACTCTAAATTGTCCTCTGATATCCACACTGGTGCTGTGGTGTGTGCACCTCCCCCCCCCAAAAAAAATCCGATTAAGTACATAAAAAAGAGAATTCTATTATTCTTGCTGGTGGGCGTTTATGAAGCATTGTACCCAGTTGTTATATTTTGAATTTTGTCAATAAAAACTTATATGTTCTTCCCTACACCTATAAGAACCTATATACTGGGTGGTGTGGTGGCACATACTTTTAATCCCAGCACTTGGGACCCAGAGGTAGGCAGATCTCTGAGTTCAAGGCCAGCCTGGGTTATAGAGTAAGTTCCAGCAGGGCTATATAGAAAAATCCTGGTTTGTAAACCCAGAAATGATTGATAGATAGATAAATAGATAGATAGATGGATGGATGGATGGATAGATGGATGGATGGATGGATGGATGGATAGATGGATGGATGGACAGACAGATGAATAGGTAGGTAGATAGATAGATAGATAGATAGATAGATAGATAGATAGATAGGCAGACAGAAGGATGGATAGATAGGAACCCATAAAACATTGCTGACTTGCTTTTTGGCTCTCAAATGAAGAATATTGCCTGACCCTTTCTAGAATACACTTTCTCTACTTCTAGACTTCTAGTGCTGCCAGTTTTTAAGCCTTCTAGGCTCCCCCAATTGTGAGGTCTTTTTTCCAGATATGTCCCCACCAAGCCATCTTGTCCTCAACAATGGTTTGACCTCACTGCTATCCCATGACATCATTCTAATAAGCTGGTTACATCCTCACAGAGAGCTAGAGGTCACACCATATTGCTGTAACTACTGGCTCTGCTGACTTGCCCTGAGTGGCTCTGGAGGTTATGGGGGATGGGTTCCTTCCTCAGGGCTGGGTGTGTTTGTCACTGGAAAGCACCTGCAGACCCCACGTGGACAGCACTGGATACAGTTTGCCGCCTCAAGCTACTTAGGCTTGGAGATGGATTTCGCTCCTTCACCCATGGGGAAAAAGGGGACCCAACAGTGTTCCATGGACTGGATGGATGGATGAATGAAAGGAAGGACAGAGGATGGACAGATAGAAGGAAGAAAGTAAGAATGAATGGGTGGTTAAAATAGAGAAAATGAAGGGAAAAGTTGGGGAAGAAAGGAAGGGTCAGTGGATATGTGGGCAGATGGCAAAAAGGAAGGATAAAAGGAAAGA
This sequence comes from Arvicanthis niloticus, assembly GCF_011762505.2. Lineage (NCBI taxonomy): Eukaryota > Metazoa > Chordata > Mammalia > Rodentia > Muridae > Arvicanthis > Arvicanthis niloticus. The sequence goes on along the minus strand of NC_133432.1, from coordinate 15,576,835 downwards.
CGGATGAGTGGAGAAAAGGAAAAAAGAAAAAAAGGACCAGTAAATGGATGGACAGAGAAAAGGTTGGGAGGGTAGATGGGTAGATGGATGGATGAATGGACAGATGGGTGGACAGATGGATGGTTAGATAGATGGCTGGCTAGATGGATGGATGGACAGATAGACAATGGATAGATGGATGGATGGGTGGATGGACAGACAAATGGATAAGTAGATAGATGGATAGACAGATGGATAAATGTATGAATAGATGGGTGGACAGATGAATGGTTAGATAGATGGCTGGCTAGATGGCTGGCTGCCTGGCTGGCTGGCTGGGTGGATGGATGGATGGATGGATGGATGGACAGACAGACAAATGGGTAAGTAGATGATGGATGATGAATAGATGGATAGATGGACAGATGGATAAATGTATGAATGGATGGATAGACGGGAGGGTGGATGATTCTGTCTAGTTTCTATCCATTTCTCTAGAGCCCCTCACCTCTCTCTCTGGCCCACCCAGCCTACAGGCTCAGTGTCCTCCTCCTCACTCTGGACCAGGTCCCAGAGCCTGTGCCCATCCCCAAACCACTGTTCCTGTGTGCCCCCTGCCTGGCAGCAGGAGCCACCATAACCTGCCAGCTCACTCTTGACATCTTGAAGCTTGACCGGGCCCCTCCTTGCCTAGACTCTTTGATGGAGGAGAGGGAAGGCGCTTTGTGGTGTTTGGAGGCCGGCCTGTCTAGTCTGCCCCTGGGCTCACATGACAAGCTCCGTCTGTGTTGATGGTTGATGCTCTTTCAGACTGGGCCACCGGCTCCTTTGCATAGAGGTCATGGGTTTACCCCACACCTGAGAAAACAAGGCTGGAGCTGCATATGGCTGATAAAGCAATCCAGAGGCAGAGGCTGCGCATGCGCTGGTATTCGGGGCCGGACACTGGGTTCTTTGTGTTCTTTCCCAACCAGTTGCCCACTGGGAGCAGCGAACAGAAAACTCTCTCACCTCTGTGGGGCTGAGCAAGCCAGGTTGGCTGTGTTTGCTCAGGAGCAACATGAAGGGGCTGTTGTTTGCAGCCCTGGAAGCCAGGCAGGTATCCGCGAGCCTCAAGGACTGCTGGGAGAGCCAGGCGCTCAGCAGCCAGGAAGGGAGGGGCATTGTTGGAAGTCGGGCTGTGCCTTTTCTTCAGTCCAAGCTGTGTAACACACAGTGGCTTTCAGGCTGGATTCCATCTCACAAGCAGAGTTTGAGTCCACTCTGAGGTCGGAGACGGGCTCTCTTCCTCGGTAGACTCATGAATGAGTCAACTGTCCAGCACCACCCACGACTCACAGACTGCTTACTAAGTGATGAATTCTGAAAGGCAGAAAGGGTTCTGCCCTCTAAAATTATCAAAGTAAATTGGGGACGTATGGACAGATGGGTAATTAAAATCAGCAGGAAATCTAAGCCCGAACACTTATCAGACAGACATCCAGATGGAGGGAGAGGGGGGACCCCACAAAGAGGAGGGCACCAAACACTGTGATAGTGACTACCCTGGTGCATGTCCTCTGATCACCTAGTGTTTGGTCCTGCAGGTAGAAAACTCTTGACCATCTCGGGGGATTACACTCAGCTCTGCCCTAAGTTAACTGACATCCATCCATCTGCCAGTTTATCTGTGGGGACTCTTTGACTCTATATCCATCACGGTCCTTCATCTCAACTTGATCGTGGGACTCAGCTCAACCTATACCCTGCATCTTGACTCTGCACAGGCACTTCCTGCAGACATCAGGCCAGTTCCTCCTCTTATTCTCCCATGGACTCTTTGCACTGTGTAAACTTTGGGCGTCTGCCTTTCATGTGACTTCGAAACCTCATAAATTCTGCTGCGGCTTAGTTAACTCTTTGCAGGATTCTATAACATAGATAGATAGATAGATAGATAGATAGATAGATAGATAGATATTTAGATAGATAGACAGACAGACAGACAGACAGACAGGTATAAGTAGAAAGAAGATGGATGGATGGATGGATGGATGGATGGATGGATGGATGGGATGGATAGATGGATGGATGAGATGAATGGGTGGATGGGTGGGTGGGTGGGTGGGTGGATGGATGGATAGGATAGATGGGATAGATGGATGGATGGGTGGGTGGGATGGATGGATTTATTGATTGACTAAGCAGTGTACAATGTGATCTGAGAGCTAATACTAACAAGATCAGAGCAAAAGAAACTAGGCTTGCCTCAGCCATCTCTCAAGGGAGATTGAGACTATTTGGTAAATTGCAGCTGACAGAACTGAAGTAGCTTGTGTTTTTATTGTTATGACATTAAGGAAAACACATAGAGGTGTCTGTATGTTTCTGACAGCGAGCTCATGGCAGTATACTGTGGGGAAGAATACGTAAGTAAATGTGTAAGCCATGAGCTGGGTGGCTGAACAGGGAGGGTCAGGTAGGACGGTGCAAAGCTGAATGGGGGGGGGTGCCCTCTGAGGGAGCTTAGCCTGGCTGCTGTCACACTGGCCCCGAGCAGTGCAGGGAAAGAGTTATGGGCCCCTTACAGTCCTGGTTTGTTAGGCTGGGGCAGTTGAGGGCTCCAGAGTTGTAGGTTGGGGCACATCACAAAGGACTGTAGACCACGTGAGGACTAGGGCCATATCTCGTGGCTTACACTAACTGGGGAAACTGGGATCCTAGGGAGAGGTGCTATGTCCTTCCTTCGTCGGGTCTAGTTTAGGAGGTAGAATCATGGGGAAGTGGGACCTTGCTGGAGGGTGGATGTCCCTGGGGGAAGGTCCTTGGGGACTATATGTTGCCCTGTCCCTTCCTGCTTGCCTCTCTGCTTCCCACCCAGCATTAGGTGAGCAGCTCTGGTTCCCAAATTCTTCGAAGGCTGTCTGCAACCACCTCAGGCCCACAGCAATGGAACCAGCTGACTGGGGACTCAAAGCCCTGAGACTATGAGCAAAACTAAATCTTCCCCAAAGTTGTCTGGTTCTGGCATTTGTCACAGCAATGAAGGCCTAACAAAGACCTCGAAGTTAGACGCCAAACCATGCAGGAACCCCAGGCAGCAGTGGTCACTGTCAGACCCAAAAGCAAAGCTATCTCAGCCCTCCTAGCCCAGAGTCACCCCTGAATATGGACTGATTGTTGGGGTGTCGTAATGGACCCAGTTTCACTTATAAACACATTAAGAACAATGCTCCAGAGGTGTCATGATATGAAAGTGGGGAGGGGACAACTCTGGTCTGTGTGACACACTGTAGGCTATGTCAGGGGACACAACACATACAGTATTCCGTGTTAGCTGCTCTCCATCAACTAGGGGTCATGGAATGAATCCCACATGGACATGGGGGTACTCTCATGCATGCATACTCCCAGATATGGGTGGTTAGCAGACCCTGACTTCAGGTAGGCAAGGAAGTGGATGGCCACATCCCAGGTGGCAACCAATGCTGGCGGGTACAGGGCCACTGGATGGGGGAAGGAACACACATTATTTGGGTGTGAGTGTAAAGTTAGCCCACATCCACATGGGCTAGAGATGGCTCAGTGGTTAAGAACCCTGACTGCTCTTCCAGAGGTCCTGAGTTCAATTCTCAGCCACAACCATTTGGGATCTGATGCCCTCTTCTGGTGTGTCTGAAGACAGCTACCATATATGCTATACATATATATAGTATATATATTATATATACATAAATACTCATATATATAATCTTTAAAAAAAATTAGCTGCCCACACTTGGCAAACAGACACTATGTAAATCAGTGGTTCTCAACATGTGGGTTGAGACCCCTTTGAGAGGGGTCAAAGGACTCTTTCATGGGGTTTGCATATCAGATATCCTGCACATTAGATATTTATGTTATGACTCATAACAGTAGCAATTACAGTTATGAAGAAGCACCGAAAATATTTTTAGGCTTGGAGATCGCTGTGTGAGGAACTATATTAAAGGAAGGTTGAGACCTACTGATATAAATGCTTTCTTGTTTTCACTTTTTAAATTACAGCGTGCATGCGTGCGTGTGTGCGTGCGTGCGTGCGTGTGTGCGTGCATGTGTGTGTGTGTGTGTGTGTGTGTGTATGCATGCACACGCACCATAGGACAATCCTGAGGAGTCAGTTCTCTCCCTCTACCATGTGTGGTCCCTGGGAACCAAATTCAAGTCATCAGGCTTTCTGTTAAGTGTCTATACCTATCGGGCCATTGAATTAGCACTGCTTTTGTTTTTGAGAAGAATTTCAAAGGACTGGCCTGGAACTTATAGCAATCCTCCTGCCTCAACCTCCCAGGTGCTGGGATGACAAATGTGTGCCATTGCACCTGACAATTTTTTTTTTTAAATCTTTCTCAGCTGTCCCCACCATCCTCACAGCTCTCTCTAGAAAATACTCTTCTTAGCCGCAGGCTGCAGATAAAGAAACTGAGGCAGATAAAGGGTCCGGAGTCACATATCAGGCCTATGTGGGAGCCTGGACTCCTACCCAGCTGCTTAGCCACCAGTGCATGTCTCCCAGTGATGCACAGGACAGAGACTAACAGATGTGGTGAAAGGCTTGGGAGATGAGTGTCGGGGTCTCCTCCTGCCTACAACATCTGGACAGAGGATCCTCTCAGCTCTCCCCTGTCCTCTCCTTGACCCCCTAGAAGCTGTCACCTAGCCACACAGATGGCATCTGGGCTCCTGGCAGACCCATCTCCCGTCCCTAGTGCAGGACAGCCCTCTGGTCCCATTTTTCAGCTATAGACGGCGCCGGCCCTGCCTGGCCGGAAATCCTGCTGCTATTTTAGGAAAGCTGATGGCCCTTTTTTTTTTTTTCTGGTCCTTCACAGCGCCTGACAGATGGCCACAGATTTGTGCAGTGCATTTCCATGGTGGTGTCCGAGGCTTTCCAATGGGATTCTTCCTGCTCCGTCAGACACTGCAGCCAGATTTGTTCCTTCGGTAAATATTTAAGGAAAGCCTGTTGTGCACAGGGCTCAATGCTAGGCGCCAGGAGAGGAATCAAATGGCATTTATCGGATATGTGTCGTGCAGAAGGGCAGGAGACAGCAGGTAGGACCAGTGCCATTCTGAGTGCCACTTTGTCCCTGGTGGACGGTGTTAATGGGTAGTTCTTTGCACACAAGCCCAGCACACCAGCACCCTCTGGGATGTATGTCTGCAGCTCCATCCCTGACAGTGCAGGAATATGTCAAAGCTTCAGAGAACCTTGCTGCTTTCAAGAGAAGAGAACTGACGGTGGAGAGGGAAACCCCTATGTCTGTTCTGCAAAGGAATCTCTGTGCCAAAGCCAAACACAGGCGATCACCAATTGAGAGAGAGGCCCAGGAAACAGCCCAGTCCTGGAGCCACCCCTTCAACTGTCACGGGTCTAAGGCCATGCCTTTCTCGGGGACAGACTCCCCTTGGGCCTCAGTGTTCCATCTGTAAAATGGAAGAGATAACTATACTCACCGAACAGGCAGGCTGCCATATCTTCAAGGTTATCAAGAGTCCAGCTTAAGAGGATCAAAGGTCTTGGACATGTAAGAAATGCTTAGGGTTGGGATCCTGGCACCCTTGCACTGGTCTCAAGCAGATAGTCCTACTCAGTGCCAGGCTGGGGATTTGAAAGGGTGTTTGTACTTGCTAATTCCTAAGAAAACCTGAAGAGTTAATTTCTTCATGTAAGTAACTACACTTTTTGAAGAAAGCATTTTCTTCTAAAAGTATCTTTTAAATTGGTAGGTTTAAATTACACTTGTTTAGTGTGTGTGTGTGTGTGTGTGTGTGTGTGTGTGTGTGTGTGTGTGTACATACATGCGTGCTCGTGTGTGTCCCACAGCACATATGCCGAAGCGAGGAAATTCACAGAAGTCATCTCTCTGTTCTACCACACAACTCCCAGGAATAGAACTCAAATTGTCAGTATTGCCGGCAAAGCTCTACCCACTGAGGCAGCTCACTGGTCCCCTAAAAGCACACTCTTTTCATTGCTGTTGTTCTATTGTTCTATTTTATGATGTAATTTTCCAGGGCTGGAGAGATGGCTCATCAGTTGAAAGAGCAACGGCTGCTTTTCCAGAGGATTGGAGTTCTGTTCCCAACACCCAGGCAGCTCACAGCTACATGTGACTTCAGCACCAGGGGGGATCTGATGCCCTCTGCTGGTCTCCACAGGGAACTGCACTCACATGTGCACATAACTACCATAGACACAGACAAAACCACACACAATTAAAAATAAAATTAAAATCAAATCTTTAAAATGTGTCCATAAACGCATGTATAGACATTTTCTATGTAAAACTTCAAACCTAGAGAAAAGCAGAAATGCAGTTGTAGCTGGTGACTCCAGCCCTCACCAATCTATGGTCTGTTTCCAACCACTTTGACACCAGGGACAAATAGAGCAGCCCTTCGGTTCTTCACTGTTTTCTAGGTACCCATGCTGACATGTTCCACATTTCTATCCCACAGTCTGTCCTCCAAGGAGGATTTAGTTGTGTCTGGGTAGACAAGCGTCACACTCTGAGGTCACCTCCGGGTCTCATATTATCCAGAGAGAACGCAGGTCAGCCATGAAGGTTGACACAGCCACTCTGGGTTCTCTTGGGACCTAGGCTCCAAGCTGCTGCCCCCCCTCCCATACTCCCCAGCCAGCCAAACTGAGAATGATAAGCCCCATGATACCACTAATGTCCCCCAAATGAAGGAGACTAGTATCAGAGAGGAAGCTGGATGTAGGTATAAGAGGCTAGGGTCGAGTAAGGGGAGGAAAGGCTGGTCAGAGCAGGGAGAAAGCTCACATCTCCAGCGAGTCTTTGCTCAGCCCCAGCTGTGAGTCAGCTAGCAAAACTGTGCTCCCAACCACTTATCTTTCCTGATGCAAAGGATCCATGTCTCGGGCTGGAGAGATGGCTCAGAGGTTTCGAGTACTGGCTGCTCTTCCAGAGGACCAGGGTTCAATTCCCAGCATCTACATAGAAGCTCACAACTGTCTGTAGTTAAAGCTCCGAGGTGTCTGATGCCCTTGCACAGACATATGTAGGCAGAACACCAGTGCACATTAAAAAAAAAATCGAGATTTCCCAAGTTCTGAATGCCACCCCCAACCCCTAACCTACCAAATGACGTGCACACATGGCCCTAAGGCAAAAGTCCCTCCATTCCCATGCAGAGGGAACCACAGACTCTCAACATTTATCTCTCCTCTCTCTTCCGGTCTTTCTCTGTCCCCACCATACAATCTCCCCAGATTTAATGATGGATGTGATTCTACCGCTTCCTCCTTGCTAAGAGCACTGTAGCTATGCACAGGCTGACTCGTCAGAGAAGCCTAGCCAGCTGACCAAAGGGACCCACTAGTGTGGCATCTCCTCAGCAGCCCCCAAGCTGTTGCCCCCCCATACTCCCCAGCCAGACAAACTGAGAATGATAAGCCCCATGACACCACTAATGTCCCCCAAATGAAGGAGACTAGCGTCAGAGAGGAAGCCAGATGTAGGTATAAGAGGCTAGGATTGAGGAAGGGGAGGAAAGGCTGGACAGGGCAGAGAGAAAGGAGCAGAAGGGCTGATTCAGGCATGTATCCCTGCCAAGAGGAAGTGTTTCAGCTTCATGGGCCTAACAGTCCGGGGGAACGATATGTCATGTAGTCTTGGAGTGGGACAATGCATGATACTCCAGGAAAACCTGTAGAACTCAGCCAGGAAATACTCCAGTCTCTTCTATAGGCCAGCAACACATCATTCTTCTAGACTCTGAGAGCTTTGGCTTGGAGAGCTGGGTACCCATTGGGAACAGAACTTTACAGTGACCTGACAATGGGGACCTAACATGTACTCGGCGGCCTGACTACATGGACCTAACATGCCTGCGATTCTAAACTGTGCTCTGGGCAGAAAGTCAGGACAAAGGAGAAGCTGCAGAATTGACTCGCAGGGCATCCACTCTGGCTGACTGGTCAGCAATGCCCCAGTCACCACTGGTACCCATCACCCAGGGCGTAGGCTTTGTTTCTCAGGTTGCTCACTTTTGCAGGGTGAGGGATTGAACTCAGGACCTAACATGGCCTTGGCAAGACTTCTCCCCCTAAACTACAAGTCCAGGACACCATGTTCTTGTCACCTGATCAAATATAGGTAGGGGAATCAGTAAGAGTGAGCCAACTTCCATAAGCTGCCCTTTGGCTGCATATGTGCAATAAAAAGGATTAACATATTTGATTTGAGCATCTCTGGTCACAAAATTCAAAACCTAAATGTGTCAAACTTTTTGTTGTTGTTGTCTTTCTTTCTTTCTTTCTCTCTCTTTTTTTCTTTCTTTCTTTCTTTCTTTCTTTCTTTCTTTCTTTCTTTCTCTCTTTCTTTCTTTCTCTCTTTTGAAGCAGTCTCATTGTGTAGTCCAGGCTGGCCCAAACTTGCTATGTAGTCTAGGCTGGCCCAAACTTGCCATGTAGTCCAGGCTAGCCTTCACCTCTCTTGATCCTCCTGTCTCTGTCTCCCAAATGCTGAGATTCCAGGTGAGCACCACCACATCTTGCCAAAATCCACACCTTTCTGAACACTAACATAACACCTCAAATGGAAAATTCCACATCATGGAACCCTGCTTTGCACAATTATTAAACGGCTGAGTAAGTAAATACCTTCGGGGAGTTAAGAATGTTTTAGAAAACGCAGAAATGACTCTTATGTCCTTAAGCCATCTCATTGTAAATACAACGTGTAAATTAAGCATTCAAAAGTCTGAGTTATAGTCCTGAGCATTTTAGAGCCGGGATGCACAGTCTGCCCGGGCAGCTTTGATATGTGTCTCTGTTCAGACTCCCCATGTCTGAATGACATGTTCACTCAGTGCTCGTAGCCAAAGGCTGCAAGACTCCTGCTTACAGAGTCCCTAAACATACACACATCCTGCCTGAGGCCATTTTAATCAGCACAGTCCATAGTGGAGAGCACAAGTCCTAAAGAAAGCATCATGCCAGAAGCTGGTGAAAGGGGTACTTGTTCAAAGCTTGGGGCAGAAAGGAGATCCATTGTCCTGTGCGACATCATGTCCTAAAGACGTGCACTTTAGGAGACTCCAGGTCTCCATAGCTCTGCCTGTGTCAGACAGTTGTGAGGGCTGCAAGAACTTCATTTGCAGATAGCAGATTGCAGGCACATTCACCGGGACAAATACACAAATAGCAAGGCTCAGGTCCCGCACAACTCATAGCCGTGTTAAGCCAATGTGCGCACACACACACACATGTGCCTATACTTTTGTGCCCTCACACATGTAAAACATACACACACATACACATGCACACCACATGCACTCATGGAAATGGAAAAACAAAACAAAAACAAGTCTAATCTTTCATGATGACAAACTCAGAGACAGGCGTAAGCCGGACTGGCTGAGTCAACAACATGGCCGCTCTCCCCCAGGCTGGTCCTTTCTTCTTTCTTCTCTGTCATGTGGAGAGGGTGTGGTTACAGGCAACAGTGCAGGTAAGATAATGCCCACCAGGAAAGAAGAGCCCTTCCTCCCTTCTGCCCCTCTTTCTAGCAAAGGAGACTCTGACATACAGTCTTCCACAGAGCCCTTTAGTGTTTCTGGGCATCCCATGACTGAGCCCTGAAGAGCCACCATGGCTGGATGTCTCTACTGAAGTAGACAGGGTTCTCTAGAGGAATAGAGCTAATAGAAAGTATGTATATGAGAGACAGAGAGAGAGAGAGAGAGAGAGAGAGAGAGAGAGAGAGAGAGAGAGAGAGAACACTGTGATGATTAGCTTTAACTGTCAACATAAGAAAACTCAGCCCTCTATGGGCGGCACCATTCCCTAGGTTTGGCTCTCAGACCGTGTAAGAGCATAGAAAACTGGCTATATGCACACATTTCTCTCTCTACCCTGGACTGTGGATGTGACTAGCTGTTTTATGTTTCAGGTGCTTTGACTTCCTGTCTTCATCCTAGAAAGACTGAGGTACCAGTAGTTGCTCAGTCCACATAGTCTCAGTCCAGCACTGAAGGCCTGAAGTTCCCTGGAGGGTCACTGCTACCAAATCTACCTTAAAATGCCCAGGAAGCTAGAGTCTGAGGTCAGCCAACAATGGCTGCAGCCATAGATGCATGGATGCTTCAAAGAGTGGCTTGGACATGCATACACTGCTTTCCTCTGTCTCCTTCCTTACCCAGGTACTAGCCTGCGGAAAGTATTGAGAACATCTTTTCTCCCTCTATCAGTCTCCTCTGAAAATGCCCCCTCTCAGAAGGCTGGGCCACCAGTCTTATGACAAGGTGACAACCAAGACCAATCATTACATTCACTGAGATTGACCTCAGAGAGGCCAAGATGGAGCCAGTGTTTCAAACCCCGAGGAAGACAAAGCCACGGACAGCCTTTGTGTGTGCCTGAGCAGATGTTTGATTCTGGGCCAACACACATTAGGATCCTCCCACAACCTGCCTCACAATTTGAGTTCCCCCAGCTCTAGTCTGTTTCCTGTATCTTAGATGCTAGTTTCCCTTTGGGCCTTTCTAAGCTCACAAGATCCTTTGTGCTTTAGCATGGTCCCCCTTCTGTCCACCCATCTTCTCTCCTTTGTCTGAAGCATCCACGACTAATTTCTGTCTCATTTTAAGATCATATTTCTTTGAGGTTTACCGTGAACACAAGACAACCTTCTGCAATTTACCTCTATTTCCTGTGGTAAATCTTTTTCAAAAATGTGTTTTTTTGCCCAGGGGGGAAGGAGCCTCCCTCTCCTCACTGCAGGATGTGGCATACCATGTTAGAGGGGTCATTTTTAGGGTTCTTCCTATGAGGAAGAGATGTCTGTTTGGAACTGAAGTGTATATAGGAGATGCTGTTTGGGTCCCTCCTGGCCAACCTGGCTGCTATTAGACCCTCATTTCAGATGGCAAAGCAGAGGTCTTGGCTGTGAACATGATGCCCGGAGCCAAGTCCCCAGCTTCTGGCAGCCATTTTCTTGGAGGGCTGAGCTGGCTCTAGAGACTTCTTCCACTTCTGCTGCCTGACAATCCAAAGGGAAATTTATTCACAGATAATTTGAAACAGTCTCAAGTCCTCCCGACGCCAGAGAGTTAGAGTAGAAAATCTACAGGCCCCAGAGGGTAGCAGTCCACAGCTATTCCTGTCTTGGCCCTTCCTTTCTTCCCACTTGACATCCCCAGAAAGCCCCAGCTCCCTCTCAGTCACTGCAACCCCAGGCCAGGGTCATTGCTGTGTGGGGTGGAGAGGCACAGATGAGCCGGGACTGTGCTACCTCCGAACAATGGTAAGACATATGATCGACTGGTTGTGTTTGTGTGTGTGGGAATTCACTATAGGTCAGAGAACAACCTGGAGAGGTCAATTCTCTCCTTCTACCATGTAGGCCCAAAGAACTGAAATCAGACCATTAACCTTAATGGAAAGAACCTTTACCCACTGAGCTATCTCCTCTGTTTAGAATTTCTTGTTTATTCATGGTCAGGCCCTGAGGCATTACCAGGCCAGCATACTGACACTGAGCTATATCCCCGTCCCCAGCCCTCCCCAAGTTTCTGCAAGCCCTGGGAGTCCCAAAACCTTCTACCTGGCCATCCTACTAATGAACCTACCTATTCTTTTCTGTGAAGGGTGGCAGGCAGGACCTAGTCCCCAAAGCAGAGGAACCTGAGAGCTCCCTTTTGTTTTGCTAATATGCAAAAAGAAGGGGAAAATATCCTACCCCCCACCCCCACATCACCCCCCACCCTCCACTCCTGTGACCTTTGTTTTTTTTCCACACAGGTCTCCAGTGGGTTTCTACTCTGGGATCCATTCCCCACTGGCTGCTGATGGGTTGCTAGGAGGAGCTGGGGGATTTCTTTTTATAAAACACCTCAAATGGAAGCCCCCAAACTGTCACAAGACAGCCACAGTCTGGCTGAAGTGCTTGCCATTTACAGATGCTAAGAAGGATGGTCACAAACACACACACACACACACTCACACACACACACACACACACACACACACACACCAGCCTGGTGATGATTGCTGTTTTCCCTTTCCTTCCCCACTTCTTGATCAGCCAGCGCCATCTTTCCTCAGCCCACCCCAAGACTGCCTTTCCCTCCTTTCCCTGCCTGGTCCTGTGCTGGGAGACAGGAGAGAAGAAAATACTTCAAACCCTTGGATCACCCCTGCTGAGGCTGGCAGTCTGGCCTCCTCTAGAGCTGAGCACACTTTCCATCCCTTGCAGGGGCAGGTGACACTCCCTGGTCAGTTTCCTCCTTCCTGGACCAGCCCTCTAGCCCAGGATCCCCTGACACATGCATTTCTCTGACAAGCAGCGGTTCTCGACCTTCCTGATGCCGTGGCCCTTTAACACAGTTTTTCATGTGGTGGCCCCTGACCACGAAATCATTTTCATTGCTACTGCATAACTAATTTTGCTACTGTTATGAATCGTGATGTAAAGGGAGGGCACTGTGGGTGTGAAGCACACGTGGTCAGGAGACAGAGCCCAGGCTGGTAAACCCAGAGTAACAAGGGTGTCTCTGCTCTGCTCCCCAGCATGCTTTATCATCGTGTGGATATTGGCTATAGTAGCTGCTAACTAAACTCCACCTGCTTCATTTCCCCCAAGAGAAATCAGATCCCTGAAGACAGAATATAAGTGTGTGCAGAGGCTCAGGAAGCCAGTGCCTTGCCTCCGCCCTCTAAATGGACTTTTCTAAAAGTCACTAATGTTATGGTATTATGCCACATGGTATTAGTTGTGTGCGTGTGTGTGTGTGTGTGTGTGTGTGTGTATTCACACATGCGTGTGTGGAGGCCAGAGGTCAATGTTAAGGGTCTTCCTTACTTCTCTACAATTGTCTTCAATAACAGGCAGGGTCTCTCCTTGTAACCTGTATGGGTGATATTTTGGAAATGACGCCCTGTCTGGCTTGTTCCCCAGCAGCCACCATGTTCCTGGTGCTTCTTAGCTCTGATGGGGCTCCAGCTAGCTAGATGTGCAGGCCCTTGTACCCACAAGACAGCAGCATGGGGGATGGCTCTGCCAATCCCCCACGCTGCATCCACAAAGCTCAGCTGAATCCCAGACAATATCTGCCATCCTCGCGGTACCTGGAAGAAATGAGACTCTTAAAGCTTAATGATTATCTAAAGGATTTATATATTCAGAAATGCTCAATCAACAAGATGCTCACACAATTAGAGTTGTTACCCAATATCTAACCTTTTTTTTTTTTTTTTTTTTTTTTTTTTTTGGTTTTTCGAGACAGGGTTTCTCTGTGTAGCCCTGGCTGTCCTAGAACTCACTCTGTAGACCAGGCTGGCCTTGAACTCAGAAATCCACCTGCCTCTGCCTCCCAAGTGCTGGGATTAAAGGCATGCGCCACCACCGCCCAGCCATATCTAACATTTTGATAGAAGTTGCTACCTCAATCTACCCATAGTTTTCCACAGCTGACGGCCTCTTTCTTCTTCTTCCCTTCCTCTTTTCTCCCCTCCCCTTCCTGTCTTTCTCCCCTCCCCTTCCTGCCTTTTTACCCTCCCCTTCCTGTCTTTCTCCCATCCCCTTCCTCTCTTCCTCTCCCAGCTTCACCTCCTCTTCTACTGCCTAATCACTGAGCCCCGCTGCAAATACAATGTAGCAGAATAAGTATCCTGCTATAGTAACCTGAGAGTATTCTGGCTCCAGTTCCTCAGTGGCAATCTTGGGTGTGTGCCACAGCGCCCCGCTGCTTTTCACTAGGATGCTACAGATCCCATCACAGGTCCTGCACGCCAAGTCCTTTGCTGACCACATCTTCTCTCCTGTGCCTCCTGCCTTATTTTCTCCCCCAGACTTACTGGGATGGCAGCTTTGTCATTCCTTTACCAACGAGAAGGGAAAACTGAGGCCTGGAGGGATAAATGACATTTGGGACAGGAAAGGAAAAGCGTGCCCTCCCCCCCACCCCATCTCATCTCTGGTGCAACTCCATTGAGCAAGGGAAGGAAAGATGTTAGCTGGTGAGACAGGCCATCTCCATTGCCCTCTCACCTTTTCAGATCAGAGAGGGTAAGTATGGGCTCAAGGTCACACAGCTACTAAACAATGAGAGAGGCAGAGTGGGGGGAGGGAGAGAGAGGAAACAGAAATGAGAAAGAGGGGGAGAGAAGAAAGGTGGGTGAGAGATCTGCATTTTTAGTTTGATTTTGGGGGGTATGGTGGAGTTTATTTTGACAATAGGGTTAGTATCTGCTGGGCAAGTCCTGTACTGCTGAGTCATAACCCAGCCCTCTTCTTAAAAATATTACACTTATTTGGAGGGTAGAGCACACACCTACCACGACACGAGTTTGGAGCTCAGAGGACGAGCTGCGGGAATCAGTTCTCTCCTTCCACCATGTGGCATCTGGAGGACAGAACTGGGGACATCAGACTTGGTGGCAAGTGCTCTCATCCACGGAGCCGCTCCTAACCCAGCATTCTTTTCAACCTTAGACTTCCAGTACCACAAGATTTTAAAATTGTATTGTTTTCAACTAGGCCTACAGCCTGTCATCCCAACTACCCAAGAGCCTGAGGCAGAGGGGTCATGAGTTCAAAGACCAGCTTCAGTTATAGAGCAAGCCCAAGGCCAGCCGGAGCAATTTAACGAGGCCCTGACTCAAAATAAAAAAGTAATACAAAGAGCTGGCTGGGGGTGTGGCTCTCTGGTAGAGAGCCTGCTGAGCATGTGTGAGGGCCCAGCCTTCCATCACCAGCGGTGCCAAAAACAGCAAGAAAAATCAAATCGGTTTGACACAATCACACACACCAGACGCTGCCGTCACAGAGTGCAGCCGCAGGCTCAGCTCGCCCGACTGGGTTACTCCATGGCACAAAGGCAACGGTGCATGGGCACTGATCCTGCAAGGCCACCGCCAGCCTCGGTCACCCCAGATGACACAGCAAACCCCTATCATAGAGTCAGAAGTCCCCAAACTCACATGTGGACTGCCAGAGGAGCCCGTGGGTATGCATGCATGCTTGGGAACCCATCACTTCCCCTGAAGTAACAGTTTCCCATCCGTTTTATGTGAATTCTTAGGAGAAAGCATTCTTTCCCCCCCAACCCTTCAGTTTTTCCAGCAGTGTGGTGTAAGGCTTTGGGCCAGGAAACAGCAAAAACTAAAAAAGTATCACTCGACTTTGGAATGCAAGAGAAATTAATTAAATCCAAATCTGCCCCAGAACGCTGAAAGTTGAACGCCACTCAAGACAGACTTGCAATCCGGGTTGGATTTCAAAGTGGTTTCTGAGAGACCCCTGAGAGCTGCTTCTGGCTTCACGGCAGAGATGGAGCTGCGTGGTACAGCCTGCAGGGCAGGTGGGAGACCTGTCTCAAGTCTCAATGACATTGGGACAGCTCTATGTGAAGTGAAAACTGGGGAGGGTTGCCGGGCAACGCTGAGTTGATGCACTTTGGACCAGGGCCTGGATTTGCCAGCTGAGAGGTCTTGGTGGTAGCTCGGTTTATTTGCAAAGAGTCAAGCAGAGAAGATAGTGCAGGCTTGCTGTGGCAAAGAGGCATTTGAGAAGCAGAAGGGAGGTAGGCAACCCACCCAGGCAGGGGTCCACAAGGGGTTTCTTTCATTTATAAAGATTATCCTGGGGCTGAAAAGCATCCAGCTTCATAAAAACAACCATGACAGCACCCACCTCTCTATACTGGTCATTGTCAGGAGGTAGCTACAATAAAGATCCCACCGTCAACAGAAGAGGAAGGCCTTAGTAGATCTGCCTTCACCATCCCACACAGGATTTAAGGTAGTTGGTGGTCCACAAGCTTGAAAGAATGGATATACACCCCAGAAGAGCGGCTGTAGGGCTTCCAACACCAGCTGGGCTTGGATGACACTTAAGTCCCACCAGCCATTTATGCCAGCTAGTGACATCAGGCAGAGCCTCTGAGGTTCGTGATGGGAGAGAACCATTGTCCTCTGCTTTCTGAGTTTTTGTTCATTCTTTTAACTGGTGTCATTGAGAATCAGGTGAGGCACTGTGGGACTATGGGTACAGGACACGTCGTGAACAGGATGAAGCCATTCACTCTGGAAGAATACTTCTTTGGAGCCAGAGCAGAAACATAAGCTAGCTACTGGAACATAACCCAACACGGCATGATGGTATCCTAGCATGGTGAGAGTTCATTTTAGTTGCCAACTTGACACAACTTAGATATCTGGGAAGAGAGTCTCAATGTGGAACTGTCTGGATCAGATTGGCCTGTGAGTATGTCTATGTGGGATTATCTTGATTATGTTAACTGATGAGAGAAGACTCAGTCCTCCATGGGCGGCACTATTCCCTAGACAGGGGATCCTGAACCTGTTCTTGTGGCTGTGATGTGAGCAACTATTTGGCATTGCTGCCTTAAATTCCCCATCTGATGGACAACCATGAGCTAAAATAAAGCCTTTCTCCTCTAAGTTACTTGTTGATATATAATCACAGCAAAAGAAGCTAGACTAGAACACTGGGTGTCTTGGCACTTGCCCTGCTGACAAATTTTCTGGTAACTAAATGTGATGGAATGTATCTTTCCTGGGGAAATTTAACTTCCCGGTGTCTTTACAAATAATGTGAATGCTAACTGACATTTTGGGGTTTTGTTGGTTGGGACTTGAGTCAGAGTCTGTAGCCCAAGGCTGACTTCAGACCCGTAATAGCCAAGGATGACCTTGAACTTCTGATCCTCCTGCCTCTACCTCTGGAATGCTGGGATGACCGTTGTGGTGCACTATTTCACCCACGTTCTGCTGTGTTGGGGATAGAACCCAAGCGTCATGCTTGCTTCATCTATAACTCCTAAGTGACATTTAAAACTTCTAAACTCTCCCATTCCCAGGGCTGATGTGAGGGGGTGGGACCTTCATTCGAGGACCATGAAGAGGTTGTAGTAGGCACCCAGAGAGCCTGTCCCCAAGATCTAAGTGTGCTCAGCTCCTCTGGGAATGAAAGTGTACTCGCAACGCCCCAGAACTGGGTATAATTGGAAAGTACAGGTCTCACTGAGCCTCGGTTGTGAGACCAATCACATGTGATAGACACTCATAGGATCCTCCCTGGCCTCAGCTCAGGGGTCAGTACTTGTTGTTTCTATGTAGTGGCTTGGCCTGATGCTATTTGTATCCTGATGTTAATTCTGCTTCCTCAAGTAAGTGTTGTTCCCGGCCCCAAACAGTCCATCATGGATTCAGGTGATGTCACGTGAACTCTTGCTCCATTTTAACTGGTTAATAAAGCCTAGAGCCTGTGATTGGGCAGTGGAGGGGAAAGGGGGGACTGGAGGGGGTCAGGTAGGGAGAAAGAGGAGACCACAAGGAGAGGAGAGAAAGAGAGCAGTTGGATGGAATAAGAATGTGCAGGAAAAAAAGAAAGAAAGGCCACCATGAGTTAGCTGATCTATAAAAACCACCGTGAGTTAGCTGAGCTATAAAAACGAGGCCGTGTGGGCTGGCCAATTAGAGCTAAGAGCGGCCCAGATGAAACATAGTGAGTAATAACTTAGGGTTATGGATACGAGAGTAGATTCTAACAGCGTGGAGGGTAGGCAGCTGCCCAGCTCTTGTGGTGCTTAAGGCATAGTAAAATATAAAGGCTGTGTGTGTCTTTCATCCAGGAACACAAATGGTCAAAGGTGGGAAGAAACCCCGTGCCGGGGATTCTTAAAATATTTATTACTACATTCTGCACAGCTGGAAATGGAACCATTGAGAATGTGCCCCCAGAAGGCTTGCTCGAGGACAAGAAGGCACAGCCCCACAGCATCTGTGCTGGCCTTCACCCTTTCCCTGAGCAAGGCTTTCAGAAGTAGATGAGCCATATCAGGGTCGGCTACGTGCCCAGCTCACTGATGACATCAGGGACCCAGGTGCTTTCTACCAACCTGCACTATGGTCTCCGTGCCTGCCTTGTGGTCTCGGCATGGCAGCCGCCGCTTCAGACAAACGTCCACATATATCCAATGGTCAAAAGGATCCATCTCTTCCCGGAGTTATGGACTCTTTCCCAGAAGTCCCCAGGGGAATTCCCCTTATATCCTATTAAGCACAGTTGGAGTCACATATCTCTGCCTAAGCTGGGAAAGGGCAAAGGGTGGGCCACCAGGCTCTGTTTGCATCAGGCAGTTGTATTTTACCCATGTCTAAGAGGTACTGGGGTAAAGAAGGTTTTCTTTTTCTTTCTTTCTTTCTTTCTTTCTTTTTTTTTTTTTTTTTTTTTTTTTTTTTTGGTTTTTTCGAGACAGGGTTTCTCTGTGTAGCTCTGGCTGTCCTGGAACTCACTCTGTAGACCAGGCTGACCTCGAACTCAGAAATCCGCCTGCCTCTGCCTCCCAAGTGCTGGGATTAAAGGCGTGCGCCACCACCGCCCGGCTAAAGAAGGTTTTCTGATCCCAGAAAAGACTGGTTTTGGAGTGGGGTAGACCAAGATGGGTCTGGGGGTGGTGAGCCAGAAAGAGCCAGTGCCAGCACAGACAAGGAGTTTATGAAGAAGGCCCGGTGAGATTGAAAGTCTGTTCTGTAGAAAGGGACAGCTGTACGTCTGTGACATGGGGCTTCAAAGCCCCCACTATGCTATAGAATTATTCGGCTCCTTCCTGAGTTACCTAGAACCTCTTCAGCAAAATGTGCACTGGCCCAAAGAGGACCACGTGCTCTGGCCCCGATGCCAGACCTGCAGTGGAGGAACGGTTGGACTCTCTCAGTGCCTACAGTGCACCTGACCGCTGTCTGGCTTTGTATCCAGTCTTCAACTGCCCTTCCCAAGGGTGCTGTTGGTAGGGGTTGATTTTTGATTGAGACAGAATTTAGCTGTGTTGTTTAGGCTGACCTTGAACTCCTGGACTCCAGTAATCCTCAAGCCTCAGCCTCCCCAGCAGCTGGGACCATAGGCACACATCCTCATACTTCACAAATCTTGTGTGTGTGTGTGTGTGTGTGTGTGTGTGTGTGCACGCGCGTGCATGCATGCATGCATGCATGCTTGTGCATAGTCAAGTATGTGAGGGCACATGTGCTTACACATATACGGAAGCAAGAAGACAACTTCAGGTGTCACCTGCCGCCCACATCCTTTGAGAAAATGTCTGCCATTGTCCAGGATGCTCCTAACAGCCTCTTTTCTCCACCTCCCTGTGCTAGTGTTAAACCAAAAGATGGGTGCCGGGGTCTGAACACAGGTCCTGACAGTTGCATCCTTCCAGCCCTGTGATTTTTTAATATTCATTTTTTTTCAGGTGTCTGATAACAGCCTGGGGAAGCTGGGAAGTGTCTTGCCTGAGGCTCCCTAGCTGGGATTGTGGCAAGAGCCAGGGTTTCACTAAGTCTGCCCACCAACCACTACAAATGGTATTTGAACTATACCCCATGAGTCTCTCTCATTAGCACTTAGAGAACACAAACTGTTCTAGAGGCTATTTATTAACCTTCTCTTTTGTTTAAAAATCCTAGTATCCAGGGGCTGGACAGATGGCTCAGGAACCAAGAGTGAATACTGCTCTATTCTGGTGTCCCTCATCTCGTGGGCACCCCCTCCGCAAGAGTGCTAGGGTGCAAACTCGGGTCCTCTGGAAGAGCAGAAAGTGCTCTTAACAACACTGATTCTCTACCCCCTGTCAGGGAGTTTTGTCATTGCAACAGTAAAAGTCAACAAAAATGGTGAGGTATTTATGCGCCACCTCCACACATCCTGCCAGACACGTCCGAGGCGCTGGGCATCACAGAGTGTCTGTTGTGGCAAAAGTAAACACATCACGGCTGGCGGGTGGCGCATCCCTGCCCATCAAGTTCCCCTGGAGAACTTGATCCGGTAGCAAAGGGGTTAAATCTGCCATAGCAACGGCTTCTGGGACTCAGCTCCCCTGTAAGTTGTCACTTTTGTGTTGTTGGCCTCCCAGCCTTAGCAGGTGACTCTCACCTAGGTACGTCATATGTGCTGGAGTAGGTTGCGTGAGGAGGGGGTGGAACTATTTATGGTCTTGCCCTCCAGAGTTCTCGGTGGGCAGAGTCGCCAGCCAGCTGGACAATGTCCTTTTGCTCTATGGTGGGCAGGTGATGAGCCTCTCTTTTGGGGCTGGTCTTGGCACCTTTTGTATTCCTTTATTTTTTACAGCAGCAGGCTGCGGTGGCTACAGCGGCAGCAGCAGCAGAAGCATCGGGTAGTGGCGCCCCCTAGTGTGTGCCTATGGTAAAAAAGATTCCTGCTCTACAAGTGTGTAACCTGGTGGGGCCCTGAGGGTCAGGGTTAAACACTGGCTGGCCTCAGCTTCCGGGTGAGCCTGGGTATGAGAATTCCTCAATACTTGACAGCAGCAGTGTCCAGCTCCTGTTTGAAGGAATGTGTCCTTTGTAGCCCCCGTCACTGAAGTTACCTGCCTCAACCCTCTGTAGCCTGTGGACCATTCAGATCTGCCTCTGCCACCTGCCTCTTCAAGCTGTCTCATGCCACACTCTCCTGGCTATGCCCAACCCCCCCCCCCCATCTCAGCCCATCCTCTCTCTAAGCCACTTCCATAGGTGTTCCCACCAATCACAGGTGACCTCACATGCAAATGAAGGTTTGCACCTATCACAGCTTGCCTCTCTAACCCATGCAGTCCCTCTGCTGGGCCACCAGGGTAAGTGCTCCTCTCTGGTCTAGGTGGAGGGTCATGGAGAGTTCACGGAGGCTTGTGATAGCAAAGAGGCCAGTGCCAACCGAGAGAAACAGTTCTGGCTGGGGCCCTGCCTGCAGGAGCTGGAGCAAGCATCTGTGATCACTGTGCAGTTTCCCCATGGTACCATGGAGTGTTCAGGATGGCTGATGCTGGCATAAGGGTAGTCATGGTGAGCTGTGTGATGGACAGTTCTTTTGCTGGAGGCAGCCAGGTCAGCAAGGGAGTATCTAACAGCCGGCCCGGCCCCACTGTCTTTGCTTATCTACAGGAGAATGAATACCATCCCCAGTGCTCACAGCAGGAACACAGAGCTCCTCAGCAATGGTAACTGTTTTTCATAGACTGGGAGGATGCTTTAACAGTGTTGAACACCTACTAACACCCCAGACATGGGGATCCCTCATCTGTCCCAATAGGCTGTCTGAGGGTAAGGAGCAGGAATCTAGTTTTCTAGGCTGCCTTTCCCCGGTATGGCAAACCCACAGTGACCTCCATGTTCTTCTGACCTTTGACCTAAAGACAGAGAGTAGGAGGTAAGGAGAGGATGGCCACATCTGGGACCACCACTGAGGTGTGATGAGGATGCCAGGACAAAGAGATGACAGTGAGCACTCCTGTCAGAGGGTCCAGAGGGATCTAACAGGGGCAGGGGCATGATAGAGGGAGAGGAAAGTCGTCATCCTGACCACCAAGTCAGACCCCAAAGCCATGACACCAGGCTCAATACAGACCAAACACCCTTAACCCAAATACTCCAGAGACATCCTGAGCATTACATGCCAAGTTAATGTCAGACACTCATGCATACACACATACACACATATGAACATGTTCACACACATACACACAATGCCCACATATGAACGCATCACATACACAAACCTGCACACACACATGAACACATCACATACACAAACCTACACATACCTGAACACACATGAAGATGCACATACACATGCACCCACACATATGTACCTGCACACTTATGAACACACACATGTATACGCATACCTAAATATATATGAACACACACATGTACTCATATGAGCATGCATACACACATGTGCACAGAGATAAACACATATGCACCCATGTAGACATACCTGCACACATATAAACACACACATAAATGTGTGCACATACAGGTACATCTATGAACACACATGCACACATACCTGTGCACATGTGAACACATGAGCACACATACACACTTCACAGAAAGGAACACAGAAAGAAGAAGGAACACATTTCAGATTGAAAGTCAAATATGGAAAATGACAGGAAAAATGAGGGTTCTTTGAACAGTAAATATATTGAAGGGAAATAGTAGAGGCAAAACTTAGAAAACTGAGGCGTGAGAACAGAAGTTGGGTCAACATCAGCCGTGGCCATGACCTCGGGTGACCTAAGGGTCAACTCCACACCTTCTCTCTGCCAGTCTCAAATGCCCCTCTGGCTGGCTGTTGTCTTAATATTGTTCTTGAGCCTGAACCAGACTCCTGATTTTCCCAAAGTGGAAACGAAGGTGTGGCCTGGTTCCTGTCCCCTCGGCTAACCTCAGCTAACCTCAGGTGTGTTGGCCACAGCGATGAGCTTCAGAAGTCTGTCCACAGTTTTACAAATCTCAAGTTGTCCAAGGTTTAAAGTCAGCCTCGTCTCCTCAGCACTGTACTCACCGGGCCACCAGGAGCTCGTTCCAGCAGATGTCCCGCTGTCCTTCTACAGAAGCAACCTGTCGTTCCCCCAGGGACATCAGTACATCCATCAGCTTCCCGTGGTACAAGAACATATGTCTTTCCCAGAACATCTCTGGGGAGGGGCAGGGGAGATGCTCGGTGAGGGTCCAGTTTCACATCCTCAGTGCACATCCAAGACCAACAAAGTAGCAAGCCTGCAATACCCCAGCTGGGGAGGCAGACAGGAGGGTCCCTGGGGCTGGCTGGCCAGCTAGTCTTGGCAAATCAGTGAGCTCTGGGTATGGAGAAGCCTGTCTCAAAAACTAAGATGGCCAAGTGACTGAGGAGGACCCTTGGTGCCTACCTCTGGCATCCCCATGCCCACTCAACTCAAAGTTCTTTGGAAATTTTCCTTTTAAACACAAACCAAAACAACAACAGAAGTCCTTCCATAAACTGACCTGTGGCACACATCACATTAGTCAGATGGATGGTCAGAACGGACTAGGAATCCTGGGAAGTTCCATCCACCACTGGCAGGCTTATTCTCACTTCTTCACTCGTGAGTTTGAAAAAAAAAAAAAAAAAAATCCCTCAGACACAAAAGGAACTTCGTGGGTTTGCAAATAAACTAACAGAAGGTTCTAGGCAATCGGTGGCCGGTGATGGGAGGTGCTGGGGAGATTATCAGAGCCTGGAACTTAGGAGTCCAGTCTGCAATGGGAATTGGGGGGCCCGGGTGCCTGTCAGCATGTGATTCCCTTAGGAACAGCTACGTTTACCTGCCAAGTTCTGAGAAAGTAGGACACGGGTGACTTTCTCCTCGTCCTTGTGTTTGGTTTCCCTTCATGGATCAGAAAACACATCTGCTCCACCTCCCACAGCCCAGGACTTGCAGTGGAAGGCTGCTTCTGCCCAGAGGCCATCAGGAGCCCAGAGCTGGGCTGCCTCGGGCTTCACCAGAAACATCAAGAAGGGAAAGGCAATGAATGACTCTGGTTGGCACCCTTGATGAGGAAGGGAGGGAAGGTCTGGGTTTAAGGCCCCTCGATTGCTGGCCAAGTGACATCAAGGTACCTGTTGATGTGTCAGATGTGCTCTGAGAAACAGTTGTCCGGGGCGCTGGACCTCCATTAACTGTACTTGTTACTCCAGTGAGATGGACCAAGTTCCTTCCCACCTCAGCATCAAAGCTGATGGAGAACAGAATAGGATCATTCTCCTACTCTGTAAAGCAGCAGGACAGAACCTCCCTGCTACCTGCGACTTGCTCCTACTGGGATACCCCTGGCCTCCCCTTATTCTAAGCAGTGATCTCTACCCACCCCTGGTGGCTGGGGAAGCCGCAGGCCCTGCTGACCGGTGGCACAAGATTCAAGTGTGACCAGAAAATGACGGTAAGAAGTCCTTAAGAAGGGAGGCCGCTGGAGTCGGAGGTTTAAGTGTATGCCGTTTTGGGGGAACTGTCACAACATCTCAGATGCTCATGCAGGCGGTCCTACCAGTAAACCAACTGCAAAGACTGGGCCCTTAACCTGCTACCTGGAAAAAACAAACAAACAAACAAACAAACCACTTTCAGTCTGCAGCAAATGACGCTGGGCAAACTGGATAGCTGCATGCAAAAGAATGAAATAATATCCTAGATCCATACCTATTATGCTTCATAACATCCAAGTCCAAGCGTATCAAGGACCAGATGCCCTACATCTTATGGGGGATGAGCGTAAACCCACTGGCATATAAAGGCCTCTTTGAATGAACACTGATAGCATAGACGCTAAGAGCAACAACTAATAAACGAGACCTTGTGATACCAAAAAGCTACTGAATGGCAAAGGATACCATCATTTGTGACAGGCTACAGAAAGGAAGGATTTCTGTCAACTACCTATCAGTTAAAGGACTAATATCTAGGATGTATAAAGAACTCAAATAATTGGATCTCAAGATAACAAATAACTCAAATTACAAACAGGGTACAGAGCTAAGCAGAGAGTTCTCCAAATATGAGACACAAACGGCTAAGGAACACCTCTATCTGACATCCCTAGTTGTCGGGGAAATGCAAATTAAAACTACTTTGAGATTTCTTCTTACGACAATCAGAATGGCCAAGATCAATACATGATAGCTCATGCTAGTGAGGCTATGGGAAAGGGAAATACTTATTCATTGCTAGCGAGAGAACAAACTGGTACAGCCAGTATAAAAATCAGTGTGGTGTTGCCTCAGGAAGCTGGGAATCGCTCTACCTCAAGATCCAGCTTTACCACTCTTGGGCAGATACCCAAAGGTCTCTGTCCATATCCTACTACAAGGATACAAAGTCATCCGTGGTCATGTCTGCTCTGTTCATAATAGCCAGGAATCGGAAACAGCCTAGATGTCCATCACCTGATGGGTGATGAAACGGTGGTGCATGTATACAGTGGAATATCATCCAGCTGTTAAGAAAAATGAAATTAGGAAAATCATAGGTTAATGGGTAGAAGTAGGAAAAAAAATCATCTGGAGTGAGGTAATCCTGATTCCCAAAAGGCAAGTGTCGTATGTTTTCTCTTATATGTAGATATTAACTAATTTTAAGCTACAATATGAATAACCACAGAGGTTAGGTACCTGGTAAGGGATCGGGCATGGGGGTTAGGGGGAGGAGAGGGTCTCTTAAGGAGAAATAGAATATAGTCTTGTGGAGAGACAAAGGGGAAACTAGAATAAGAAGATTAAATAGAAGGGATGGGAGAAAAGGGTGAAGGAGGAAATATGGGGAGAGACAACTAGTACTAAAGGCCATTTAAAAAACCACATGGAAACCTACTATTGTAGAAGATTCATAAAATATATACATATATGAAAGGAATTGAAATGGTGTCATCAAGTAATGGGAGAGGCAATGCCCCAACTAGATGTTTTATGCAAACAAGTAACACCCCCCCCCTTGGTGCCAGAAATGGATGGTATCTTCTTGAGTTGTTGGCCAAAGAGGTTCCATGGAAACCCCCAAACTTCACGAGCTGCCGCCAAGGTTATTGGTTGATCTCCACAATTTGATGGTAAGGGCCTATCACTGAAGACAATGTTTATGTCATTGAACACGGAGAAGTAGACCTGGTACCCGACTAGAAGCCCCACCCCTTGCTGGCTAGCATTCACAGTGCTGGAAGGTACTCTGCACCTCTCATGACTAGCATGCACGGTGTTGTAAGGTACTCTCATGCTAACAGAAAGGTAATCACCGGTGTCACCGAGCTACAAGCCCTGTGACTTACAACAGCAGCCTGCTTGCAAGA
Organism: Arvicanthis niloticus; assembly: GCF_011762505.2. Classification (NCBI taxonomy): domain Eukaryota; kingdom Metazoa; phylum Chordata; class Mammalia; order Rodentia; family Muridae; genus Arvicanthis; species Arvicanthis niloticus. Next base: position 15,551,202 of record NC_133432.1, on the reverse strand, counting down.
TAGACTTGTGCAATAGTGACATAAATGTTGGTTACAGGAGTAACCAACTGCTTTTTTTGTTTGGATTCAAGATCTATTTGATGACATACAACCCAAACCAGACACTAACAAAGTGGTCAAAAACCTAAGGCCAGTCAAGTCAAAGGCCTAGAAGAAAACCTACTACCAGTAGCCACTAAAGCAGTGGTTCTCAACCTGTGGGTCGCAACCCACTTGCCAAACCTCTATCTCCAAAAATATTTACATTGTCATTGATAACAGTAGCAAAATTACAGTTATGAAGTAGCAACAAAGGTAATTTTATGGTTGGGGGCCACGGTAGGAATATTAGGAAGGTTGAGAACCACTGAGCTAAAAAAACATGGCAGATAATGACCCCCAGTGACATACCGTTATAGCCAGGAGTCAATGCCTTCCTCAACACACATCAGAGAAACTTCTTTTTGCAATGGATGGGAATTAATGCAGAAACCCCCAAGTAGACAATGTGCAGAGAGTGAGAGACTTTGGAGCACTCATCTCTAAATGGGATGACTTCAAATGCAGAAGAGGAGGCGTGAAGGTGTGGGAGCCGGATGTTACAGATGACAGCAAAGCAGTACCTTCCAGACACAACGGGTGTGCACATGAGCTCACAGAGACTGTGACAGTGCACACAAGATCTGCACAGGTTCAGGCCAGACAGAGTCCCTGGCACTGAGGAGGGGGAAGCAGACATGGGCTTCACCCTAACTGTGAAGTTACATGCAACTGATACCTACGGACAGAGGGGAAATCCGGTGGCGTGCCCATGGGTACCAACCCTACTTCAGGGCAGGCCTATGCCTAGGAGTGGTTGGCCAACACAAAATGAACTCAGTGGTATTTTTGTGGACTTCTGGTCTCATTTCGCTTTGTTTGGGCACTGTTTTTTTTTTTTTATTGGTCTTTTGTTTGTTTTGATTTTTGTTTTGGGGGTTTTTGTATGTATGTGTTTTTTTTTTTTCTTATTTGTTTATTTCTTTAAAGAGAGAGAGAAAGAATGTAGAGCTGGGGGTGGGGTTGGGAGGCAGAAAAGATCTGGGACGGATTGGGGAAAAATGATCAAAACGTATTTTTTGAAATAATGTTTACACTTTAAAAAAAAAAAAAGCCTGCTTTCAATAGCAGATTGAGCCACAAGGCCAAAATGTACATAGATTGTCATCCCCTAAGAGCAGAACAAGCCAAGATCAGTCATGTCTGAGAGAGCAGCTCAAAGGAAAAAGACAAGAAGCATCACATAGGGTGATCCCCTAAACATCTCATCCTATAAAATGTCCCAGTGAGTTCCCAGAGTAAATGCAGGCATGGATCCATCAGGGTGAAACCACACAGTGGATTCGCTTCCAGTTGACCTGCAAAAATTCCACAAGCTAGGCATGGAGGCACGCACCTGCGATCCCAGCACTTAGGATGCAGAGGCAGGACAATCAGGAGCTCCAGGTTATAGTTGACAGCTAGATAGTGAGTTCAAGACCAGCCTGGGCTATGTGAAAGCATGCCTCAAGAAAACAGAAATCAATCAATCAACCAACTAATCAATCAATCAACAAATCAATTAATTAATCCCTAGCCTCTAATTCTGATGGTCACCCAGCCTCGTGATATAATTCCTTCCTATCTTTGCCGATGCCTCTGTCAGGTGGGGCCTAACAACTGCCTAGATCCCTCTTGTGGAAAATGAAAGGCCACTTTGCCAATAACACTGACTCTGCCTTAGTCAAAGCTGGCCTTGAGGGTGGAAGGAACAGCCCTAAAAGCTGTGACAGGCCAGAGGTGACATCACAGAACTCCCAGAAGACACAGTTCTGGAACCCCAAACAGCTCCAGGCTGCATTTCAGATTCTAGACCCCAAAACCCCAAGAGAAGAAATTGGAGCCACTGTGTTTGAGGCTGTTGGTTATAAGTAAAGTAAAAGACAGGTGGGTACTGGCTGGTTTAGCAGAAGCCTGCTCTGCACAGGAACGACGTATGGCTAAGCAGTCAGTGTGTCTGTCTGTCTGTCTGTCTGTCTGTCGGTCTGTCTGTCTGGTCAGCACTGTGGTTAATATCAAACCCATAAATCAAAAAGCCAGAAGACCTCTGTTAAAAAGCCACTTCATCTAGAGAAGTTCTTAAGTTTATAAATGTCATTTTCGTGTATCCCCATGTGCGTGTATTCATGTGTGTGCATTCCCTGTGTGAGCAGATGTTTGCGTGTGTGCAAGTCAGATGTCAACTTTTGGTGTTGTTTCTCAGGAGCCATCCTATCCCCCTTGTTTTTCTGGGACACGATCTCTCACTGATCTGGGGCTCACTGATTAAGCTGGCTGGCCTGTGAGCCCCAGGGACCTGGTTAGCTCTACCTTCCTAGTTGTGGAATTACAAGCATGTTCCATCACATCTGGCTTTTTTTCTCCATGGGTTGCAGGGATGGAACTAAGGTCCTCCTGCTTTCAGGGCAAGCACTTCTCAGACTGGGCCATCCCCTCGGTATCTGGGTATAAGTGGTTAAGCGTCAATGGCAGCCCTGGGTATGTTGTCTTGGAGGACTTTGGAGGGTCAAAACAAGAAACCACAGTGGGGTGCGCTTTTCTATGAAGACTGTAATCTGTTCTCCTGTGTGACAAGACACTTTTTCTGAGCCACCATACAAAGAAAGAAGCCTATTTTAGGCTATCTTGGTTATCAGACCCTTGGGATGCTGGAAGAGTAGGGAAGAGGCATCGCAGCATCTCTGGCTCTTCAATGTCATAATACCCAAGCCTCAGGTCCCTTGGGGGTCACCACACGCCTGTTTCCTGTCCCTGAGGAACACTTGCCTTGTGAAAACCAGAGAGAAACTCTACCCCACATTCTGCTCGTGAACACCAGCGTCACGCAGGGGCTCTGGAACTCCGTGAGCTGTTCCAGAGCCGGAGAAGGGTCTGAGTGCTGAGCCGCTGAGCCACGCCTGTGGTTGGTCACATATGAGTCTTGATACCAGTGTGTGTGCTTGTTCTAGATTATCACAGGGTTACCATTTCTTTGTGGTTCCCAGAATCTGAAAACAAAACAAACAAACAAACAAAAAAAACCAAAAACAAACAAAACAAAAAAACCCTTTTCTTTTCCTCCAGAATATTTTTAGAGCTGGGCCCAGGCGTGGTGGCACATGGCTGTCACCTCCATACTTGGAAGGGAGAGGAGAAAGAATCAGGAGTTCAAGGCCAGCTATGCTGTGAATTCAAGAAATAGCCAGGACTTATGGAAGACCTTGGACAGAAAAAAATAAAAAGAATATTTTAGTTGAAAAGGATGCAAAAGTTCCAGAATTAACAAAAGTCACCATGAGAGGCCTGGGTTGACCTGTTTATTCCCACCCCTGGCCCCTTTCTAAGGTGGCATCTGACCTTTGTCCTCCTCATTCACCCCGTCACTAATTCCTGGTGACCTGGCCTGACTTAGTCTGAATCAAAGAGCCAGGCCAAATGACACTGTGAAATGTCCCTAGCCTAGAAACCTAGGACAGACATTCCACCTGGACGACAGGAACTAGAGGCTCTGGGTGGGGTCAGGCCTCTGACCTGCTGACCTGGTGCCACACTCACTTTGCACCATTAGCTCCAGAGACTTTGCTTAGTCAGCCAACCCACTGCTGAGAACCCGGGACTGTGCCTCTGAGCATCTTCCAACTCCACTCACCACCCCCACCCAACCTGCCCAGCAGCAGCAATCCCCCGGGGGCCCTTCTAGAAAACAGCACAGCATCCACTTGTGTGAGAATCCCAGGCTGGCCTGGCCGTGGGAAGTTGAATTTATGATATTCTCCTGGGTAAAAACAGTACTGCTCCTTTGGGATGTTCTGTTGGCGTATTCCGGCTAGAACACAGTTTGTTTGTTTGCATTTATTTAAGGAAGCTACAGAAGACTGGGGAATTGAATCATCAATCAAAATAAAAAAAAAAAAGATTTATTTTTATGTGCATTGGTGTTCTGTCTGCATGTCTGTGTGAGAGTGCCAGATTCTCTGGAACAGGAATTACAGTTGTGAGCCACCATGTGGTTGCTGGGAATTGAACTCAGGACCTCTGGTAAGGCAGCCAGTGCTCTTAAGTGCTGAACCATCTCTCTGCAAGGATTTTGAGAAAAGAAAGGCTGTGGGGACAAGCAGGGAGAAGGTTTCTTCTGGTGTTTGCCACAGCTTCAGCTGGTTTACTGTGGAGCTGTTCAACTGACCACAGCAGAAACCAGGCCTCAGCCCCTGTCCATTATACAGAGAGGAAGATTACAGTGTATGGGATGGTCCCCTGGGAACCAGGTTAGTGTAGGGTTATATTTGTGGGGAAGAACAGAGAACATTGACATCAGGGGAGCCCAAGGAGGTGGAAGAGAGGGACACCTGTGACAGTGCTCTGTGTCAACTTAGCTGCTACTGTGTAGGGAGTAGTGACAAGTTGTTCAAGGGAAGGCTGGACAGCTCGGGACCCTGTGGGACCCAAGCCTGAATGGACAGCTCGTCCCAAAGATGGAGTCCATAAATGCCTAAGTGGAGACATGGATGCATTGGAATCATATTTCATTACCAATACGAGTACGCTCAGGGCCAGCAAGATGGCTTGACAGGGAAGTGTGCTTGCTGCCAAGCCTGATGTCCTGAGTTCAATCCCTGGAACCCTGCAGGGAGAAGGGGAGACTATTCCTACAAGCTGTTGTCTAACTTCCACATGCAACCCATGGCATGTACACATAGCCACACATAGCCACACATAACCACACACACTCAATAAAATTACAAATGTAAAGACTATTTACCAGAACAGACTGGAGAAAGTGCCTCTGAATGAGAACTGGCTCCTGGAAATGGGCTGTGGCTGTTTCCCCAATCATAGTCTCTCCTGACCTCGAATACTGTTATCATTATTAACCTGGTACCATTGCTAGTCTCCAGAGTCCAGGCCTATGAACTCCAGATGATGCGGTCTTGGGACATCAGCCATTACTATCAACATCAGCACCCACCACTGACGACCTCTTGACCCTCCAAGTGATGTCACTGACCTGCATAGTCATTGCCCCATCCCAAGATTCCCCTGGAGCCTTCTCTATCTCACAGCCTACCACCCCATGCTGACTGGTAATGCCACTTGAGGTCCTAACACCCATTCAGGTCTGATGCTGCCCCAGGAGACAGTCTCCATCCCTTGTCAACAGTTTGCCCCTGCTGACCCATCACGGGTTGAATGTGGAGACCAAAAGATCACACTCAAGCAGAAACCATCACGATTTAACAGTTGAGAGCTGCTCCAGCCTGACCTGTGATTTGTGACATTTCACACAAACACATCCTAACTCCTATGAGCCATGAGGCCCCACCCCAAACGCTAATCCTGTAAAACAACTGAGATTAAGGCATTCAGGCAAGTACTTGAAAGGACCATCAACAAAGAGCCCCAAGGGCGGTGTTCCAGCCAGTGCGGTCTGAGTCTCCATCTCTCCTGGCAGTGTATTTTCTCAATAGATTGTCTCTGTCCCTTCCTGTCTGGTGAATGCTTTGACCCTGTCCTTCAACCTACCACTGCCCTTCCCAACATGACAATAAATCATTCACTTCCAAATAAATTAGTGACGGAAACGCCCAAGTGCCAGGTAGACACCACACTAGCGGTGCCTGCTAAATCAGGAGTGGGACCTGAGTGGCGGGAGGAGAGTCACGAGGTCTCGGAACACCTCTCCTGAGACAGTTAAACCAGACCAAGGAAGAGGATAGCAATGTTACAAAGAAAAAAGTGGCTGGCGCTCCGTTGGCGAGAATCAAGGTCGTAAGGCTGACCACCTGCCCCAGCATGGTGCCTGAGAAGGATGGGTGTCACCTCTGTCCAGTTCAGGCACACACATAACCTCATTGGAACAAGGGGAAAATGCAGACAGAACACACGCGCCGGTCTCAAAACTGCTGACAAACCCTCTGAAAGTGTTGAGGAATCTGACAGTCTGAAAGGTCATGGAATATTGAGAAATGGCATGAGGTCGAGATTACAGAGATACTGGGGAGAGATGCACACAGGGTTCTGGATCAGATCCTAGGCCAGGGCAGGGACTTCAACAGAAGAAGGAGGGAGTGTGGTCGGCAGTTCGGTCGGAAGACTGATAGCCACGTGCGCCTTTGATCCTGAACCTTGCACTGAGCTATGTAAGATTTCAGGTCTGTGGGCTGAGAACAGAACCATGAATGGACACTCTCAGCTGTGCTGTACCCTGTCTGTCTATCTATCTATCTATCTATCTATCTATCTATCTATCTATCTATCTATCTACCTACTTTGGACCAGGCATCTCACATTGCACATCTAGGCTAGGCCAGGTTAGCCTAATACTAACCCATTCATTAACTATTCTGTAACCCAGACTGACCCTGAACTCTCAGTGATCCTCCTACCTCAGCCTTCCTAGTAATGTGGTTTCAGGTATGTGCCACCATGACCAACTACAACTTTCCATAAATTTAGCACTCCTTCAAAACAAACAAATGAGATGTAAAAAAAAAACAATTCAGGCCAATAGAAGACGGAGGGGACGGGGTGGGGGGGTTATGTCTGCCACCTGCCCAGAGGCATTGGTTGCAGGTGTGGGTAGTGTTAGTTGTGGTCCCAGCTGATGACTAGACCATGTGAAGGAGCTTGGGAGAGGGGCGCTTCAGGCTCAGGCATGGGCAGCCGGACATGAGCTGCTGACAGTTCCAGATCCAGCTAGTGGCCATGCAGATGTGCTCTGTCAAGGGCAGCTGGGAAACATTTAGAAGCTTCGAGCTCTGATTTTTATCTCCCTTCTCTCCTTTCCAAACACATCCCAGTACAACCCGAAACATCTGGTCACTCCACGTGACCTCCTACCTCCCCTTGCTGGAGGACCTTTAGCTTATGCCATGACCCCTGACAATGTCTCCTGGTCCCCCTTCAACAGAGGTGTTGAGACTAAAGCTCTATCTTAAGCTCAGCAGGGTAACAGTGGATTGAAAACAGAAGGGAAGAAAGTCTCCGGCTTTCAGTGAAGTCACTCACAGAACTGCAGCCCTGGGTCCCTGATAGGATGGGAGAGGAGGTCCCCTCTGTACCACCACTGTACCTGAGAATGTGTCACAGTACCATCACAGCAGCAGGGGAGTCTGTGCTCTCACACAGCACTTCCTGGGCAGCCTTCCTCCTGGGAGAGCCCCCTCTTCGTGGATCCAGGGCTATACTGATTTTGGGGAAAGGAGATAAGCCCCAGCTGCTTTTTAAATGATTGCCCTAGGCCCTTCCTTCCAGGCCTCGGGGCTAAGTAAGTGTAGGAATTATCCTTAAATTCATCGAGCACCAAATAGGAAACAAAGAAGCTCGGTCACCCCTCTTTCTTCCCTCTTTCCTTTCTGCTAGGATTGCTAAGGAATTTAACATTGTTTTCGTTTACAGCGCAAGTCTAGTCTATTAAAAACTGGTGCGCCCCTGGGGAAACTCACACTTCCCCATATCTTAGGGCCTTATGGTGTTACACCATTGATTTAATTAAATCGGAGGGAAAGAAATAAAAGTTGCCTTGGGCCTGCTCTGGATGGGAGAAGGGTTTTGTAGATTGTGAAGAATGAGGATAAGCTGGAAGGCGATGGCTCAGTCTGGGAAGCGCTTGCCAAGCATCTGTGAGGGCCTGAGGTTGGTCCCTAGCACCTGTGTAAAAGCTGGGTGTGTGTGGGGGGGAGATAGGAGGGCCCCTGGATCTCACTGGCCAGCAGGTCTTGCTGATCAGTAAGGAAGGCTAGGCTTCAGGTGGAGAGTGACTGGGGAAGACATCTGACTTTGACCTCTGACCTCCACATTCACATGTAATACACGCTTGCCCATACGCGCACGTGCACACACACACACACACACAGAGAGAGAGAGAGAGAGAGAGAGAGAGAGAGAGAGAGAGAGAGAGAAGAACATAGAGACATGAGGTAGAAAGTCAAATGACTGTACAGACGTGTGGATGAACCCTTATGACCTGGCACAACACAGGATAAGTTGAAATCCTTAGAGACCACATGTTAGCATAAAAAGAATTCCTCAGGGACGTTACTCCAGTTTTCCTCTGGAGATCCACCTGCTGCTGGACTCTCAAACCACGGGTGAGGACAAGGCTCCTTCCAGGCAGGAGGGACCCACAGACCCACAGTCATTGGCATGGGTTAAGGAACACATGGGGGGGGGGGGGCTCTCCTCTTCAAAACTCTGGAGCTGGAGCTGCCATCTTGTGGCCGCTATGGAGAGTACCATTCCGGGTGGCCACCAGAAAGAGACCTGGCTCACCAGGAGGCCTGGAGACAAGGATTAGAAAGACAAAGGCCCAAGCAATAGTCAGTCAGGCACAGTTTGAGTCATGTCAAATATGGCAGCGAATTCTCTCAGTGGTTAGCCCAGGAGGGCCTTCTGTCGCTTGCAATCAAAGCAGACACAAACCTGTTCATTTGGGAGATTGATGACACCTGCCCCCCCACCATGGGGTTAAAGGTCATTCTTGTTTACTTCCTGTTCCTCCTCTACCTTAGATGCTGTGGTGAGATCCCAAGAGTCAGCAGCAGCAGGGAAGCCAAATACCCTGGATGCTCTGCAGCCTGGTCTACTGACAATGATGTCACTTCCTGTGTCTGGAACTCAGATTCTTAACAGGGAAGATGATGGGAGGGCTGGGGAAGTCCCACCTCCAGGTTAACTGGCTTGACTTGTGACAGTGTAACTAGATGCTTTTCAGTTGTAAGCCCCAGTGGCTTCTCTGTGAAATGCCCTTACTGGCTCATCTACTGTAAACACTTGGTCCCAGGCTGGTGGCTCTGTCTGAGGACAATATGGAAGCTTAGGAGGTGGGGCCTCACTGGAGGAAGTGGGTGTGAAGAGTGAAAAATTATAAAAATCATTTTTATAGAATATATACATATATAGATGCCTTTTAAGTTCTTTTAGGGACATGGAAAATTTTCTCTGAAACAAGCCAGGCCAGTTCCAGGAACTGGCTGTAAGGAGTGAAAGTCATTCAGGTGGTAAAAACACAATGACAGGGCTGTGGCTTTACAGCTGGAGCTAGTGAGAATACAAGGTAGGGCAGTGACTTGGTGAAACCACATTTTTGAGAAAATGATTGTACTGGGTAATTTCCATGGCCATTAACCTTTTAGGGTGGGTTTCTTTGGAATGTATCACTATTCTTATGTTATGTATCCTTGGCAACCTCTCACCCCCTCCCCACTCCCCTGGTTTGTGGTTTTGCTCTTTAAAAGACCCCGTACCCATCACTCAGTGCCAACCTTGCTTGCTCTAGCGAGAGAGCTTGCTGGTTTGACCGACGGCCTATTTCCCTAATAAAGCCTCTGCCATTTGCATCCAGGTATGGTGTCTTTCCAGAGTTCTTGGGTGGCCACAATTTCCCGAGACTTGAGTAAGGGTCTCCCTAATTTGGGGGTCTTCAGGTGGCTGGGAGACAAGCCTTGGGGGTTATACCTGGTCCGGCTTCCAGCTTTCTCTCTGCTTCCTGACTTGCTCAGATGTGAGGAAGCTGCCACCGCCATGCCTTCCCCGCCATGATGGACTTGGCTCCCTTAAACTGTGAGCCATGATCCATCCTTGCTCCTTAAAGTTGCTTCTTCCGAATATTTTTATTGCAAAGATAAAGAGTCGGTGATACATAGACTTTAAGCTGGAGCCATCTCTCCAGCCGAACACATATACTTTAAATGTATATTCAACCAATCAATTAACACTTGAGAAAAGTAGAATCTCCTAGTTGGGCCTGGTGAAAAGCTGTCTGGATTATAGTGATGGTTTCATGGGGTCTGTTACAACCTATCCCATCACACACCTTCCATGTAGGCTGTTTAAGTATCTGTTACACCTCTGTAAGGTGCAAGAATATCTCAACTCTATCAATATCTGTGAGCGCCCAAGTTCATGAAACTTTAAAAAGCTGGGCACACTTTTTAATGGTGATGCGTGCCTTTAATCCCAGCACTGGAGAGGCACAGGAAGGTGGATCTCTGAGCTCAAGGTCAACCTGGAAATACAGAATGAGTTCCAGGACAGCCAGGGTTATACAGAGAAACCCTGTCTCGAACCCCCTCTCCCCCCCCCCCAAAAAAAAAATAAACACAAAACAAAAGCTGGACACAGGGAAGGGCACTGGGGAAGTTGGCACAGTGACTGCCACATAAACATGAAAACCAGAGTCTGGGTCACCAAAACCCACACGAAAGCCTGATAGGAACAGCAGCCACCTGTAACCCCAGCAGGGGGCAAGCTGCTTAACAAAGCTAGCAGAAAGGGCAAGCCCTCACTTCAGTGAGAGATCTCACTTGACAACTACAGACACCACCTGACACCAACCTGAGTGATTGACAAGCAAAGCAAGTGCCTGTGCCCGCCTCTGACGATGCTGTTGCGGTGGGAAGCCAAACATTTCGGAGCCTGAAGATACAGAGTTCTTTTTGAGCGGGAGATGCGTGGTGACCACTGCAGAATCTCCTCAGGCTCTCTGTACGCCAGATACTGTAAGAATATAATTTCAGGTCCCAGCATGAATTTAAAATTAAGGGATTCATAGATTTTGAGTTTCAGTTTACACTCAAATATTAGCTGCCCCCGAGGCACATCCCGGGAGGAGCACATCCCAAAGACTCGAACAAACATTCCAGAGAAAAGGGCCCAAGATAAGGGAGACGAGCCCTCAATACAATATACCTGGATAAACAGAAACCACTTAAACAAACCCTCTCTGTTATAAAGATAAAGGTGTAAATTTGAGTTACTTAGAAACCAGGCCTGGGAACGAAAACCAGGCCTGGGAACGGCTGTTTGAAATCTTTTTTGATATTGTCCAAGAAGTAATTAACTGTCCTTGTAAACTCTGTATATAAACTGCCCTTAACTTCAGCTCGGGGTTCTTCTTGCCTACACGCAGAAGAGCCCCCGTGCACCGGCTACTATCAATTCATCAATAAACCTCATGTTATTGCAGCAAGTCCTGTCTGTGAGTGTCTCTGGGGGAGCACATCCCCTGGTTTTGGATCTTTAAGTCCAACAATACCTGGTCTGAAGTACCTGAGTGGTCTGGCCTGGGATGAAAGGTGAGACAAGACAGCCAGCCACCCAGGGGACCACATTTAAGGAGGCGCTTACTCTTAGGTGCTCCCCTTATTGCTTGCACAACCTAGAGATATAGTGCCTCTTTAAATGCCATCCCTGGGCTCTCTTTGGCCTGACTGCAATAGCCATAGCCTGGTGGTGACCCTTGCAAGGTCTGATAGTTCATCCCTTCCCTCATCCTGCTGACTACATATCCATTATGAAGGATGCAGTAGATCAGGATGCTGGGCTTCTGCACAGCACAGACTGACAGGTTACCCCAGGTCCAAAACAACTCCAAACAACAGAGGCCAGAAACCATAGCCTGTAGCACCCCTAAATACCTTTTGGATTTGGACTCTGGGCAGAAGCCTCCCCTTGTCCCTCACACACAGAGTTGTCTTCAAGGGTAGTCCTTATAGTCTAGCTCCTCCTACTCAGACACCTCAAACAGCAGCTTCAAAAGCTCGAGACAGAAACTGAGCTTCCGGTGCTTTGTGAATGGCTCCCTCCACTCCACGGATCCATTTCTCCAAGCACCTCTGACTGTCATCCCCAAATGACTCAGAGCTAAAAAAGGCAACAGTCAGGGAGGCAGAGGGTCCCAGGAGGGCTGTTCTAGGAATCAGGGCAAGCTGTCTGCAGCTCCCAGCTCTGGGGACCACTGATGGCACCTGAGTTTCCCCAGGAGCTGGAAGGCAATTTCAGTACAATCCACCCTATCCATCCACGGGATGATGATTAGAACCAATCAGATTCTAGCCAGGAAGCAGACCCGAATCACACCTCTGGGTTGGTTCCGGCCCTCACTTCCTGCAGTGGCTAGGATCCTAAGTGGCCACGTAGAGCCACACATGTAAAGACGTGGCTCCAGGACAGCAACAGTGGGATACTGCGGACCTTGTAGGAGGAGGCCCAGAGGAAGGTCCCCTGAAGGTCATGGGAGCCAAGTGTCTCTTGTGACTCATCTTCTCACATGTCCACATTGCTGAGGCACATCCTGGCTTTCAGCCGCAGTCACACCAATGGGCGACCTGCTCGTCCACACTGATCATCCGCAACGGTGAGACATGTGAATCTTTCCTTTTAAACCATGAGTTGCCCTGGGTATTTTGCTGCAGTGATGTAAACCCGATCAACACACTGTCCTGTCAGAGAACAGCATGGCCATCCTACATTTGCCATGTTTTAATGGGTTGTCCTCGGGGTGGGGGGGGTGTCATGAATTGAGTTTTTAAAACAATTATTTGCCTGGAGTGCCAGCCTTCTGAGGCTGAGGCAGGAGGATTGTAATGAACTGGGTAACACACACACACAAACACAAACACACACACTTTCATCTACACTAGATACCAAACTTTCACTGGATTTAAAAGAAACTTTGCCCTGCCTGATGAGTTGGAAAAGGGCCATAAATGGGAAAGAAAAGACAGAAGAGAGATTCGGGCCAAGGAGGCCTGAGTGAGGCCTCTGCTTCTTGCTTCTAGGAGAGCGGACACTTTCCCACTGGTGCCAGCAGGACTGTGTGTAAGCTCCCTGTCACACACTTCTGGGTACTGGTTTGCTCATCCTTTGGCTGAATTAGTGCCTTCTCGCCGTCTCCTCCTGGGCTTCTGTGTCAACCTTCCCTTCATTGGCACAGACTCTTCCTGTAGCTGGGATTTGTCTTCCTGTCATTCATTCTATGGAGTGAGTCAGCAAAGAAAAAAGATGGCTGCTCATGAACCAATACCAGGAGTTAGCTCCTTCTCGGCCATTTCTGGACTTGAGAGCTAATGACTTTTACAGACTCACCTAAGGGACCAGGGCTTGACTTCAAACCTATCCCTTGAGGGCAAGAGTCTAATATCACAGAAAGGATGCCGAGATCACCGAAGGGAAAAGGGGAGCTGTGGTTTAGGACAGATTGTTCAGGGCCAGAGAGAGGGCTCAGCAGGTACAAGTGCTTGCCACCAAACCTGACAACCTGAGTTCGATCCTCGGGTCCTACATGGTGGAAGAAGAGTACCGACTCCTGCAAATTGCCCTCTGATCTCAAAACGTGGAGATAGTGTGCACATTTCCTGCCCCGCCCACCACACAAAATAAATAAATAAATGTCCAATGTTTGAAAAGAAAAAAAAAAAAAAAAAAAAGCTCCAGAGTGCATCAACACACCTGCTTAAATGGAAGACCGGAGGCCAGAGCCCCCCCTTCTCTACCTGCAGCTGTGGAGCTGGGGAGCATTCTGAGACAGCCTGCCGCCTGCTCATTAAAATGCAAGTACATGGTGTGGAAGACATAATTGCTTTCATGCCAACCATTTCCTTATTAAAAATGGAAAACGGGGCTGGGGAGAGAGCTCGGTTGGCAAAATGCTTGTTTTGCAGGAATAATAACGTGAATTCTATCCCCAGAACAAACACTCAAAGAGCCGGTGGAAGTGGCTCACATGTCATCCCAGAAGACAGGATACAGAGGCAAGCAGATCCCAGGGGCCAGTCAGCCTAACGAGCTCAGCAGTGTCCAGGTCAGTGAGAGACCCTGTATCAGCAAGGTGGACAGTGCCTGAGGAACTTTCCTCTAACCTCCACACACATGTGCATACATGTGCGTGTGCAAACACATGTGCATGTGTAAACATATGTGCACCTGGACAGATCTATGTGTACATATAGATACATGTGTGTGTGTGTGTGTGTGTGTGCGTGCGCGCGCATGCAAGAGCGGGACGGTGTGCAAATCATGCTGGTGTATCCCTGTAATCCTAGCACTCTGAAGAGGATGAAGCACGAGGATTGTGAGTTCAAAGCCAGCCTGGGCTACAGAGCAAGACCCAGTTTCAAACATTAAAATGTTAACAGGAGTCTTTTTGGAAGGAATAGAGGAGCTGGAGTTGGGGAAACACGGGGCAGAACCAATCCTCAAACACAGCCAACTCCCCAGATATGTTCTCCAACACATCCCCTCCCACCCAGCATCCCAGACAGCCTCCTGTCAGGCTCATCATGAACAGGCTTCTCCCCGGTCTACTTGGATGACAGAGGGTCCAGGTCCCTGGCCTGTTGACAAAGACCTTTCAAGATTCCCATTGTTAGATCTCCCAAGCACTTGGTGTGTCCTGTGTTTATTTCTCCGTGACACTGTAACGCTGGCCACATTTGTTAAGGTGTCTTAACCTGGCCTCATTTGCTTGGTCAGTCCACACCTTTGTCAGGGAGGTAGAGGCAGTTTCGATGTTCTCAAGCAGGGTCTTATTAAGCATGGGAAAATTTCAGGGACCGGGAGCCAGAGAGGTGGCTCAGGGGGTAAGAACATCCTGCTGTATAGCCTGAGTCTAGATCGGCAAGACACTGAATGTTTGCAACTCCAGTGCTCTGGGGTTGGAAACAGAAGGACTGCAACAGCTAGCTGGCTGCCAGGGTAGCTCCTGGCTCAGTGAGAGATCCTGTCTTAAGAGAATAAGGCAGAGACAGAGACAGCAGAGAGAGAGAGAGAGAGAGAGAGAGAGAGAGAGAGAGAGAGCGCATGATGCTGGACATCCTCCTCTGGTCTCTGCATTTTGTGCTCTCTCTCTCTCTCTCTCTCTCTCTCTCTCTCTCTCTCTCTCCCTTCCCTCCCTCTTTTCTTCTCTCCCTCCAGAGATCAGAGCCCTAAACCAATGAAGTATTTTGAGAATTTACAAGAGCTCTTGTTGCTCTTCCAGAGGACCTGAGTTTGGTTTCCAGCGCTCACGTCAAATGATTCACAACCAACCCGTATGTAACTCCAGCTCCTAACATCCAGGGCCCTCTTCTAGCCCCTGCTGGTGCTGTGTTCATGTGGTGCACAGTGTTACACACAGACAATGACATACATGTAATTTTTTTTTTAAAAAAATCTAATTTTCTTTAAAAGTGAAGAGGACTCAGTGAGTAAAGGCGCTTAAAACCATTTGTGCGACCTTCGTTTGCTCTTAAGCAAGACACAAAAGGCACACTGTGACCTGTCACAAAGAGCTGGGGCTGTGCTGTCTGACAAGAAATGAATTTGCTTTAAAAAAAAATGCCGTGGTAATGCTGACATTCATGGATGGTCCCTTTTGGTGGTCTCTGCAAACTTGGAGCAAGGTCACAGAAATAGTCTCACGTTTCAGGGGATCAGAAAGGGTAACGTATGGAGAAGCACATTTGTGGGGTCTGATTACTCAGGGCTCAGCTGCAGAGGGGATCCTGTGTCGTTAACTAACTCGATTCACATTTCTCACAATGGGTGCCGAGGTTTTTATTTAAAAAGCATTTGGTTCCAAAAGTTTCTGAGCTATCCCGTTTCCCCGGTGTTAATTTGTTCATTGTCTAGACAGCGGCAGAGTCAGACAGGATTATCTAGAGGAAGGAATCGGTTTATGACCCAGAATCCACCTTCACAGCCAAAGTAATTTACATACTAATGGCCCCTGCAGCAGCTGTCATAAGAAACCGGGTATAAAGCAAACCTCGAGTGTTTGTACTCTCTGACATTTGGCAGGGGCAGCTCCATTTTGCATTGCTAATACACTCAGGAGACCTCCACACAGAAACACAGAGGAAAGAGGCGATACCCATCCGTGCCTGGCAGTGGACACTGGAGCAGCAGGAACATTTCAAGGTGTTACAGAAAGCAAGCTGTAAGTCCTTAACAGGAAGTGTGACATGGCCACCCATCAAGTCAGACAAAGATGCCCCTTGGAGTCCGGTTTTAACACCCAATCCTTTCCGGAGACTCCTAAATGGAGTACCTCTTTTCACCTGCCCCACTGGTCACTGGTCTCAGAGCAGGCTCTCTGGATAGGCTGTCCCCCGCCACCCCCCCTTTGAGCTTCTGACAAAGGCACCATTCCTACATTGGCTTCAACTATCAGTTGCCTACAGTGGTTCCCAAGCGTCCTAAAGCCGCAACCTTTTAACACAGTTCTTCATGTGTGGTGACCCCCAACCAAAACATTATTTTCATTGCTACTTCATGAATCATATTGTTCACAGGTTGAGAAACACTGGGCAAGACAGAGTCCCTGAACTAAAGGACTTGCATTTGCCTACAGGCACGGAGACAAGGCCAGCCGTAGTCAGCTTCCTGTCACTGCCTTGCCCACAGCTACAGGATAAGGCTCAGACTCACCAGCCTGGCCTGGCGTTGTATACACACCAGGGAGAGGCTGTGTAGGGACACGGACTTGTTAGTAAATTACTCAATGCACAAGCACAAGCTCGAGGACCTAAGTTTGCCCCCCTCCCCCATGTAAGGAAATGGATGTGGTGATGAATGGTTTAAACCCTCAGTGGAGATAACGAACCCTGGGGGCTCACTGGCCAGTCTAGCCTGGCTGATGAGTTCCAGGTTTAGAGAGACCCTGCCACAAAAATAAGGTGGAGAGTAACTGAGAAAGACACCTAACATTTACCTCTGGCCTACATACACACACACATCACACACATATACACATGCACATACACACAAAAATACACACACATATCACACACATATACACATGCACACACATCACACACATACACATGCACATATACACACAAAATATACACACATATCACACACATATACACATGCACATACACACACAAAATACACACACACATATCACACACATATACACATGCACACATATCACACACATACACATGCACATATACACACAAAATATACACACATATCACACACATATACACATGCACATACACACACAAAATACACATACACATATGCACACATGCACATACACAAAATATATGCATACAGACACACATACACTCACATATACATGCACACACACATACACATGCACACACATACATATACACAAAACTGATACACATATACACAACACACATATACACACAACACACACATACAACACATACATACATACACACAAACACACATACGAACAGACAACAAACACACATATACACACATATATACACATATTCACCACACACACATACACATATATACACACCACACACACATGCATACACACAGTACATACACATACCACACACATGCACACACATATATACATACACACATACCACACACACATGTACACACACATGTACATATACCACACACACCACATATATACACATCACACACACAAATATGCACATATATACATATATACACATAGTACACACACACATGCACACACACCACATACACACATACACATAGAGCCCCCACACACATACATATACATACACACACTACACACACATACCACACTCACATATAAACACACGTACACCTCACAGAGAGCAAGAGAGGAAGAGAAAGATTTTCAAGAATGCTTACATAACAAGGGTATCACGACTGGAGATCACTGCAATTTACAGTGGCTGGTGCTGGGCCGGTTCCACAGCAATTTGAGACAATATTCAAATTTAGATTTTTTTTTTTTCTTAAAAATTTCAACCAAAGAGTGAAATCAAAGTTAAGGAGATTTTTAAGGATTATTTGTTTCGAGATCCTGTCTCAAAAAAACAACAAGATTCTTGGCATGCCTGACTGTGGTTCTGTCTCTGCGCAGGACCTGTGTGAAGGAGCCTGGGCCAGCAGCTTTTATCTCTACAGATCAGGAGAGCGAAACTTGTTCCCAGGTGTGTGTGTGTTGCTGGAATCAAACCTAGGCCTCAGGCACGGCAGACAACTGCTATGACACGGAGACCCAGCCCCCATCCACGGCTGGTTTCTTTAGTCTTCTCTGTGAACATGCTTATGTATGCATACAACGGACAGACAGTGGCTTGAGGTGTCTTGGACTATCACCTCCCCACCTTACTATTTGAGGCAGAGTCTCTCTCTCTCTCTCTCTCTCTCTCTCTCTCTCTCTCTCTCTCTCTCTCACTGGGCAGGAGCTTGCTGCTTCAGGTAGACTAGCTGTCCACAAGCCCCAGGGATCTACCTGTCTCTGCCTCCCCTGGGCTGGGGTTCCAGGCACACAGCACTGTGTCTGGCTTCTTACATAGGTGCTGGGGAATCTGGACTTGGGCCTTCAAGTTGACAGAGCTAGCGCCTTACCCACCGAGTCATCTCTCCTTAGCCTATGAAGAGCCATTCTCTTCTTGGGAAATACAGCATCTCTCTGACGTGTCTTATTGACTGGCGGTGCTTCTGTCTGGTGGTATTTTGTCATTTGCACGTCCTGTCACTGTGGTAGTGGGGCTCATTGGAACACCCTTGCTCTTTGGAGGGGGCCAACACCTTGTACTGCTTGGTCTTGGCCCTGTAACTGCATAGACTGGGTTGATTTGTTGGCACCGTGCCATTCAAGGTCAGGGAGGATGCCCCTACCTGCCAGTGGCTTTCTTTCCCTTTTTACCAATGTCCTTTGTTGTCTCAAGTCAGATGTGCCCCCATAGTATGGTTTAATAGTTTTAAGGTATACATTTAACTTTTTCTTTGGCAGAGGATCGGGGTAGAACAGAGCCTCTTTATGTAGTCCTGGTTGTCCTCAAACTCTCTCTGTAGACCAGGCTAGCTCAGAACTCACTGAGATCCACCTGCCTCTGCCTCCTCTGCCTCCCTTTGGGATTAAAAGTGTGAGCCACCACGCACGGTGGCGTTTCACTCTGACCTCACCTGTAACGTACTTTGCCATGATGGTGGCACCAAACAGGGACAGGCTGACTATTCCACAATGATTTGTAGCTCACAGCCAACAGACACAGTCCTGGAAGGAGACGCTTCCAACTGTCCATGGGGTACCTCTGCTCCCCAAAAGGCCACTGAGAGCTTTCCCGATGGGACCTAAGCCAAAGACATTTCCATGAGGCCTGAGCTTCCTGCCTGGAGGTTGTCTACCCTTCTGGGCAGAGCTGAAGTTGTGGGGATGGGAACCATTTTGGCTTTTCAGCAGACCTTCCCAGGACTACCAGACATGATACCATGTCATGATACCATGACATCAGGGACATGATTCAGCAGCATTCCTGGGGACAGCACTCCAAGTCCCCAGCTTGAGCTCACTGATATCTGGGCCTGGCTGAGAAACATCCAGTGGCAACCAGCTCTAAACCCAGCAGAAAGAGCCTTAAACGCCTGACGCTGGAAGCCCCGGCATGAGGAAAGTGTAACTTTAATGTTTTTCAAACCTTACTTTTAATGATGGCTCTTAAACGCTTTAACCTCCCTTGTAGCCCACCACCCACCAGAGGTAGGGGGAAAAGATAGGATACGGGGTGCGGGGGGTGGGGGGGGGAGTGGACCTGTTTAGAAAGGTTCTTTGGAGCAACTCCCATCTGTGTTGTCAGGAAATCAGCAGTTCAGTCCACAGGTGAGCAGGGGCGGCTCGATCCTGGTGCTGCAGGGAATTATGGGTCTCCACAATGGGAGCGTGAGCCACGAGGAGCCTTCTGGAAGCATTAGTCTTGTTTCACCTAAAGATGGTTACAGTGAGGATAGTGACTGCCGTAAAGAGGGAGGGGGCTCAGGTAAGTTTGTTCCTTATGGGTACTGCAACAGAGACTGGAGCCGAGAAACCTGGGTGCCTCTGCCCAGTCATCTAACGTGACATATCCCCATCTGTTAGCATGGCCTATTGGGGCTCGTCAGTATTCTTTTAGGCGCTAAACCCCAATGGGCCCCCGAGCAGACGTTGTGCTTTACTTGGTTTAGTAAATAAAAGACACCCAGATGGGACAAAGGAACTTTCCAAGGTCACGCTGATTTGGTGACACATTTAGGTTTGGCTTGGTGCTGGGGAGAACAAGAACGTGAGCCCAAGGTGTCACTGTGTAAACCTGCTAAGTAGTCAAAATTTAAAGAGTTAGAAGAGATGAGATTAGATTATTTTGAATTTATTTATTATTTTGTATGTGTATGGGGGGGGTGTAGGCACCTGCATAGAGGTCAGAGAACAGTTATGGGGAGCTGATTCTCTCTTTCCTCCATGGGTTATGGGAATAAACTCGGGTCTTCAGGTTTGCATGGCAAACAAACACTTTTAAATACTGAGCCATCTCAACAGAGCTAGGCCCATTTCAGAAATTGGTGTCTGGGGCCAGCCTATCAAAACCTTGCTGAATCACCAGAGAATCAACAAGACAAGTTATTAACGGGGTTGTCTACAGCCTTGGTATTCCCTGAGTCTGAAACCTGTATGCATTTCACACCTATGACCTATAGCAGTTTCCTTACAACTACGAAAGGCTGCCAGTGGCCAGGGTGGACATCTCAACAGTTACGTGTCAGACTCTCAGGTGTGACTGTCCGCAAGTATGTGTGTGGGGACAAGAGGAGGATACTGGCTGTCCCTCTATCACTCTCTGCCTTACTCTCTTGAGACAGGGTCTCTAATTGAACTTGGAGCCAGGCTGTTAGCCAGCAAGACCCAACCATTCTTCTGCCCTCACCTCCCATGGCATGGACGTTATGGGCACACTCAGCTTTTGACATGGGTGCTGGGGATTTGAACTCAGGTCCTCATTGTGTAACAAGTACTGATTGAGCCATCTCCCCAGGGCCTCCACCCTAAACGGAATCACAAGGCTGGAGCTTGAATTGGGGAGCTGGGGGTGGGGGAGAACAACCAATTTCCTTGCAGGCTGAATACCAACAAAAGCTCCCAGAATGCATCCTGATACAGAGACCCAAGGTAAGTCAGTCATCCACCAACAAACCTCCAGCTGTACTGACCCCCCATCTTCCTGACTATGAACCCTAAACAATGCAGAAGCTGACTGCTGCTCTCCCCAAGACTTTCCTACCACATGTTAACCTGACCTCCAGCCAGTGCAGGCTCGGGGCTGATACTGTGTGTTCTCTGTTCCCAAGGTTTATTCTACAGATGCTCTGGTTCCCCAGTGCAGCAGACACAGTAGCAGCCACACGATTCTCTTCTACATGGGTTCAAAGTGTCAAGATGCATGGATTCACCACAGCACCACCCTGGCAGGCAATCTGCTGGGGCGCTGTGCTCCCATGAGCTGCACGCAGACCACGTGAGCTCTCAGAGTCTTGTTCCTTGCCGTTCCTCACCCTAATCAGGGTGCTCTCACAAAGCTATGCTCTTCACAAAGGCCAGCCTTAGCCAAGGCTGCCCCAAGCCCAAGACATCTTCAGGCTGCTAAGCACAGTCCTTCCCAGCAGCCCGGTCCTCCCTTCTTACATACATTCTGTGTGGGAGGAAAAAGAAACCCTCAAGTCCATTCACCCCTCATCGATAGAGTCTGGAAAATTCAAGTTCTGATGTTCTGGGCCCTCCTCCTCATGGCCTGTTGGTTCAGGAGCTTCCCCAGCCCCATGTGGATAGACAACATGTTCTCTCCTTTATTTCTGGTAAGATGCTGGCAGTGACAGGAGAACCACCATCATCACTCTGGTCACCATCACCATCATTAATGCCATCAGCACCATCATCATCATTGCTCATGAACATCTCCATCATCACCAGCAGCAGCATCACCACCCCTCCCACCATTGCCATCAATCACCATCATCACAGTTATCATCATCATCACCATCATCACAGTTATCATCATCATCACCATCATCACAGTTATCGTCATCATCACCATCATCACAGTTATCATCATCATCACCATCATCACAGTTATCATCATCACCATCACCATGGTTGTTACCATCCCCACAAATGTTATTTTAACTGTTCTAAGTGAACAGAGCCCAGAGTTGACAGAGCTCTTTTTCAGGTCTCCCGTCGTGGATCCTCTGACTAATTCCCTATGTTCCACCCCAAGGCAGAGGCCACAGCTGGAGACAAGAGCTCCAGAAACTGAACTTCCACTTACGAGCTGTCTCTGGGGACTCGCTGTGCCACCTGCTTCTTCCTGGTTGCAGAGGGGATTCATCCACCTCCCAGTCTTAAATATCAAGGGCAGCTCCTGCTGGCTCTGCCCCCGCAAGCTGTGCATAAACCCTTGTGTATAGTCTGTCATCTTCCCCGACCCTGACAAGCCAGCCCCACTTAACCATGCTCCTTTCAAAAGGCCTATTTGAGGAGACAGGCAGTAGGAGGCCCCTGCTGGGTGGAGGGCCCTGTGTGTACTGGGAGGAAATTCATAGGGAGACCTCAGTGTGAATGGCTTTCTTGCTAAATCTGGGCCCGGGTCTCTGGATTCCAGCCTCTGTCTTAGTAAACAAAAACGACCAAATAGGGTGGTCGTGAGGGTCTTAGCTTGCCATCCTTCCCACACACACACACAAGAAGGCAGGACTCACAGTGAAGACACGGAGAGAAGCCTCCCTTCTCAGAATATAAACATTGGGCCCTAAATCTCCAAGCAGGTTAGAACACTGTGGAAGCTCTCAACTGACATAAAAGGGGACCTGGTGACAGGTGGAGGCACAATACACCCTTTCCCCGGGCCGGTTTCCTGGTTTTGATGTCACCCTGTTTCAGTTTTATTTTTCTCTCTGTGTGTGTGTGCATGTGTGTGCATGTCTGTTTGTGTGTGTGTATGTATTTTCCAGTGTATTCAGGTGTGCATGCATGTCTGTGGTGTGTGTCTCTGTGTGTGTGTGTCTTTGTATGTGTGCACATGTGCATGTATCTGTGTGTGTGTCTCTGTGTATCTGTTTTTGTGTGTGTGTGTGAGTATGTGTGTTCCAGTGTATTCAGGTGTGTGTGCATGTCTCTGTGTGTCTGTCTGTGTTTGTGTCTGTGTGTGTGTGTTCCAGTGTAATCAGGTGTGCATGTCTGTGGGTGTGTGTCTATGTGTGTGTGTGTCTGTATGCGTGCACATGTGCATGTATCTGCGTGTGTCTTTGTGTGTGTCTGTGTGTTTGTCTGTGTTTGTGTGTGTGTGTATTCAGGTGTGCATGCATGTCTGTGGGTGTGTGTCTGACTGTGTGTGTGTCTGTGTTTGTATATGTGTGTGTGAGTGTGTGTTCCAGTGTGTTCAGGTATGTGTGCATGTCTGTGGTGTGCACATCCTCAACCACTCTCCCTTCCTCTTAGGTTCTGAAACAGGGTTCCTTGTTGAATCTGGAGCTCACTGATCTAGCCTTGGGTAGCAAGCAGCGCACCAACCTCACACCCTCTCCTGGACCCTGGGCTCTGTGTTTTCTTAGGATTTAACTGCAGGGGAAATCCCAAGAAAAAAGGTGAGATTACATATCTTTTTTTTTTTTTTTTGAGAGTTTCCTGTCACATCTACAATTATTGTAAGATTTTTAAAAAGTGTTTCCTGGGTCAGAAGAGAAAGCTCTGTGGTTAAGAGCACTTATTGCAGCTGGGCGGTGGTGGCGAATGCCTTTAATCCCAGCACTTGGGAGGCAGAGGCAGGTGGATTTCTGAGTTCGAGGCCAGCCTGGTCTACAGAGTGAGTTCCAGGACAGCCAGGACTACACAGAGAAACCCTGTCTCGAAAAACCAAAAAAAAAAAAAAAAGAGTGGACTGCACCTGAGGAATGCCACTCACATTTGACCTTTGGTTTCCACATGTGTAGAAGGAGGAAGGGTAGAGGCAGGAAGGATAAGCTTTCATTACATGTAAATGCTTGGTTTAAAATCACATTTGATTATTTTGTGTGAGGGTTATGTGTAACTCATGGTTCACGTGTGGAGATTGGTTCTTTTTCCTACTACCATGCCAGTCCCAGCATTTGAACTCAGGTCCTCAGGCTTGGCAGCAAGCATTTTACCCACTGAGCCATCTTAATGGTTTTACTGCATGTAAACTCCCGGAGAGGGGTACAGCTCAGGGTGCATATGTGGGGTCACGTGCTGGGAGAGGATGTTCCCGCTCAGGCTGGGGTCCCCAGATTCCCATCCACATGGCCCAGTGCCACCAGGTTAGTCCTTTGTCATTCAGTCACTGATTGTCCTGCCACCAGCTGCCCTGACCCTGAGGAGCCTCCCATCCTGCCACCTGCACTTCTCCATAGAAACTAGTTTTGTCGAACTTAAATGAACCAGGGCTTTGGAGCGGTGGAAAATGTTCACTGAAACCTCCAGTTCTCATTAAAACAAATAAGAGATTTAATCTTAAGGAGACGTATCTTTCCCTGACAGTGCAGAACAGAAGAAGGTAGCAGGAGCCAGCCTGAAGTTCAGATCGTACCCACAAGGCAAAGCGTGAATTAACCAATTAAAAAAAAAAACAAAAAACAAAACTGAAGTGCCTTTGACAGCTCTGAATTTCCCAGGAAGATGCTTCCAACTGTGACCCTGGCTTGAGATGCAGGGCTGAAAGCTGCCAGCCTGTTCGTAAAGCTGAGTTGAGCATACTGATGGCCAGGGACTCTGCACATTGGTACCCTGAAGAGTCAGGGAGGGGCTGAGAGTCATATCCAGAGGCCAAAGGCCAAAAGGGAGCTGTATAAGAGTAAAGTTCTTATTCCAAGAAACCACGAAGCCACAGGATTGCTGTGTGGGGGCACTGGATGATTAGCGTCGGGAAGTCCCAGAAGCAGATAAACTGAGACTCTTAGACTCAGCCCCTGGGTGAAGCTAAGTGGAACCAAGCAGTGGGTATACAGTTAGGCATGGATGGAAAGATGCCTGAGGGGTCTGCGGCAGCATCAGGATGCCCTCCTCCTCCTCCCCTCCATCCCCTCAGTTTCTCACCCATACAAGGATTTAAGACAAAGATTAGGAAGAGAAGAGAAATAAAAGCAGCAGAGATTCAAGCAGGGGGAGGAAGGACTGCCCAGACCACAATTCCCCCCACACAGTGGAGACCATGGGTGTTCAGGTTTGTCTTAACAATCTCTGGGAGCCAGACAGAGCAAGCGTGGAAGGAGTCTGCTCAGAGCCACCAACCGTGGAAGCGCATCTCCAACAAGATAAGTTGACAGCCTAGGGTGAGCAGAGTTCCCGAAATGCCACTAGTGACAATGCCAAGGCTGATATCCCCCAAGTGCAGGGGAGGGGACACAAGAGTATGTCGGTGGAGACAGTCCTGCTGTACCCATCCTTATCCTTTCAATGCAATAAAGTCTGCAGAGCACAGGGTAAGGTCGAATCCCCTGCAGAGGTCAGGAGAGGTAGCCTAGCCCATTTTCCCTCCCTCTCCTTCCTCTCGTCCCCTCTCCCTTCTCCCTTTCTCCCTTTCTTCCTTCCTTCCTTCCTTCCTTCCTTCCTTCCTTCCTTCTTCTTTTCCACCTTCTCTTCATTTTCTTGAGAAAGGGTCTTATGTAGCTCAGGCTAGCCCCACACCCAGGCAGCAAAACCGACCTTGAGTTTCTAATCCCCCTGCTTCTACCTACTGGGATCACAGGCATACAGAAATATGCCTAATTTGTGTGGTTAGGGATGAGACCAGGACCTTACCATTACTACGTTGGTATTCTACCAACGTGGCTCCATGCCCAGCTATGCGTCCACTCTACAGGGCTATGTGCCTCAGTCCCAAGACGCAGTGTTCTTCCTCTTGATTTCTTTGTGGCCAGTGAGCTCCAGGGACTCTTCTGCCTTGGCCTTCCCCACTGCTGGGATTACAGATGTGTGGGTTCTGGGGACTCCGTTCCTCATGCTTGTATGGTAGTCACAGTACCAACCGAGCCGTCTCCCCAACCTCTTGGTCTTTCTTTCCATGAGGTCTCACTATGTTTTTGAGGATGCCCTGGAAGTCACAATATAGCCCAGGCTGGCCTTGATCCTCCCGCCTCACCCCTCCCTGTGCTGGATTACAGATGGTCAGGCCCACCTGGCTCCCCTGACTTTGAGGTTCAAGTTTTTCTTCAGCATATGTGATGCCGACTTTGAGGTTCCCAGCAAGCAATGCTGGAATGTTCCTGATACCTGCCAAGCCCTGGGATGGTCAGGCTCCCCTCCCAAAGCCTTTTCCAAGCCGGCTGGAATGTCTGAATTGGCTTAAGAAAAGAATTCAAAAGCTGAACTAGCAAAGCCTGGGGCCAAAGGGAAGCAGGGGAATGGGGGGGGGGGGGCTGCCTTCCATTTGTTCCAGGGGATGAAAGTGAAGGAACTCAGCTGCCCCCTTTCTTCCTCTGCTCTGTGATTGGCGTTGACAGGGTTGGGGGGTGGGTGGTAATGATGGTCTAGGCTTCTCCACCCTCTACCCTGTGGACAATGCCTACAACCTGCTACATAACTCCAAGGCACAGGGATCTCTCTAAAATCTCTTACATCCTTCAAGATGGTTACGGGTAGTCCTCAGGATGGAGGCCATATCCTGGACTTGTCTTCTGCTATCTTGGACAAGAGATGACGCATACTGTGGTCCCAGAATTTCGAAGCACAGAACCTACACTGAATTAAGTAAATAGTGAATGTGAGGAGAGTCCCCTGAGCCCCCCCCCTCCTTGCCCCCATTTGTCTGGAATTTTCCTAATTATCAGCAAACAACGTGAGAGTCACCTTGTTTCACATTGTGAGGTACAGTTTTGGCCCACACCTGTGACCAGTCCTTATTAAGTACCTAGGGATATGCTTCAAAATACCTCCTAGGCTGCCAAGAGACTATGGTTATCTAGTATAAAGATGTCTGAAATGATCCTTTAAAATAAAAAAAGTCAGCATCACACAGGGGAGATGGCTCAGACAATCACATGTCTACCATGCAAGCATGGGGACCCAAGGTCGCACTTCAGCCCCCATGTAAAGAGCCAGACACTAAGCCAGACATGGTGGCAAATGCTTATAATCCCAGGACTGGGGGTGGGGTGGGCAGGAGACAGACGTAGGTGAATCTCTAAATTTGTGACCAGCCTGGTCTACCTAGAGAGTTCAGGACACCCAGGGCTACACTGAGAAAGTGTATCTCCTACAAACCTACACAAGACTCAGGCATGGTGGCCTTGCAATCCCAGCACTGGAGAGGTGAAACAGGTGGATCTCTGGTGCCCACTGGCCATCCAGGCTAGCTCAGTCCACAAGCTTCAGGTCCCAGTGAGAGACCTTGTCTCAAAAAACCAAGCAGGACAACAAAGAAAGACACCCGAGGCCCAGGTCAAACTCTGTGGGCCACACAAATTCGTGAAGTCTGTGTCCTGGGAGAAGAAGAGAACTGTCAGAATCAAGGGAAAGCTCCTGGGTTCTGATGAAGAGGAGGAGGAGAAAGAGGAAGAGAAAAAATGAGGAAGAAGGAAGGAAAGATAGAGCAAGAGAGGAGAAGTAAGATCCAGATGTGGTGAACATCTGGAGAAAGCTAAATAAGGAAGCTGTTAGGGGCTTAGAGATGTGCTTCTGAATATGAGGATTTGTGGGAGAAAGCCATTGTTCAGTGGAGCTGTGTGTTTAAGAAGTGTCTAGGGCCAGGCAGTGGTGGTGCACACCTTTAATCCCAGCACTTGGGAGGCAGAGGCAGGCGGATTTCTGAGTTTGAGGCCAGCCTGGTCTACAGAGTGAGTTCCAGGCTTACACAGAAAAACCCTGTCTCGAAAAACAAAACAAAACAAGTGTCTAGGGCCAGGACAGGAGGCATAGCTCAGATGGTTCTTGAAGAGGACCCAAGTTCAATTCCCAGTACCTGCATGGTGGCTCACAACTATCTATAATTCCAGTTCCAGGAGATCTGATGCCCTCTTCTAGCCTCCTTGGATATCAGGCATCTAATTGATGCACAGACATACAGACAGGCAAACTACCTATACATATAAAATAGTACATTTTTAATTTAAAACAAAAACAAAAAAAGCAAACAGAAGCACCAAGAGCCGGAGAGATAGCTCAATGCTATCCATTAGCCACTGAGGAGGAAGAGGAGGAAGAGGAAGAAGAAAATGAGGAAGATGAGGAAGAGGAGGAGGAAGAGGGGAAGAGGAAGAAGAAAATGAAGAAGAGGAGGAAGAAGAAGGAAAAGGAGAAGGAAAAGGAGAAGGAGAAGAAGAAGAGGAGGAGGAGGCGGAAGCAGCAACAGCAATATTATTTAGGCATGAAGGGGACTGACTGATGGCACAATGCTTTCAAATGGCTGGGCTAATATACACACACAGATGGCCAGGCTCTAGACAGGTCTCAAAGCAAACACAGCAAGACAACTATTAGGTACAGCTGGGAGACCACAGGGCTCAATGATCTTCATGATTAAAATTGCTCCTTATACAGTTCTCAAGATGGCTTCAGTGGGTAATAGCCTCAAGCTCTGTCCTCCTCCCCACTGTCTAACTACCAGGCCACCCCCTTCTCTTTCCTCTCAGGACCACCACTACAAATTTCTCTCCCTCTCCTGCATCACAGATGAAGGGCATTTCAAAGAGAATAACCAATAATCAGTTATGAACAAAGTCAAAAGTAGACCTGAGGCTCACAATCCAACTTCCTGATCGGATGTATTTCTTGATGCCCTTGATGGTTAATGTTTTTGAGTCTCAGTATGTAGTCCTGGTTGTCCTCAAACTCAGATATCCTCCTGCCTCTGCATCCCAAGTACTGGGATTAACCCACATGATGATTAATCTAGACTGTCAACTTGACAAGACCTAGACTCACTTAGGAGACAAAGCTCCAGGGATGTAGGTGAGGGAATTTCTAGATTGAGTCAACTGAGGAGGAAGACCTATCCTAAATGTAGGCGGCACCAAACCATGGGCTGGCATCCTGGATTGAACAGAAAGAGGACTGAGAGCCAGGCACCAGCATTCATCTCATTATTCCTGACTATGGAAGCACTTTGACCAGCTGTCTCATGTTCCTGATGCTGTGCCTCCCCTGTCATGACAGATCACACCCTCAGCTGAAAGCCCTCCCTGCCTAAAGTTGACTTTGTCTGTATTTTGTCACAGTAACAAGAAGTGTAACTAATGTGGTACAGGAGATTTAGACTCTCCCAGCTGGTGGTTTGAATGGGAACAGCCCTCATAGGCTCATATGTTGGAAGGCTGGAACAGACAGGGCTCCAGTTGGTGGAACTGTCTAGGAAAGAAGAGGTGTGGCTGTTGGATTCTAAGGATCCAAACCCATGGGAAGCGCTCCTCCAGATATACTCAACAGAAAGGACTCGCTGCAATCACATGAGGTTTATTGAATGACAATGACTGGTTTACCGTCCCCCCCCCCCCCCTGCTTGTAGGTGAGAAGGAACCCCTAGTGGCAGCAAAGGATTCTTTATATACAAAGTTCACAAAGACAGTTAATTGCTTCTTGGACAATAAAAAGAGAGCTCAAAGAGCCATTCCCAAGCCTGGTTTCTGTTCCCAGTCTCTGTCCCAATTTACACCTATATCTTTAGAGCCTGGAGAATTCTTTAAGTGACTTCTGTTTGCCCAGGTGTTTTATTGCCCCATCTTGGGTCTTTTGTTCTCTGGAATGTCTTTGAAATGTGCTTCTCCTGGGATGTGTCCCTGGGGGAAGTTAATGTTTGAGTGTAAAACCAAAAGTCGGAGCTTTTTTTTTTTTTTTTTTTTTTTTTATTATTAATTTTAAGTTTCTGCATGGCCTTGTTGGTGGAGGTGTGTCACTTGCGGTGGGCTTTGAGATTTCCAAAGCCCGTGGTCCAGGCCCAGTCTCTCTGCCTCTGTGTCTCTGTGTGTGTCTTTCTTGGTGCCTCTGTCTCTGTCTTTCTCCCTCCTTTCCTTCCTCTCCATCTTGTGGATCAGATGTGAGCTCTCAACTACTCCAACACCATACCTGCCTGCCTGCCTCCCTCCACACTTTCCCCGCCATGATGGCTATCAACTAACCATATGAAACTGTAAGCAAGCCCCCAGTTAAATGCCTTTCTTTTGTTTTTTATAACAGTGGTTCTCAACCTGTAGGTCTCAACTACTTTGGGGGTTGAACAACTCTTTCACAGATATCAGCCATCCTGCATATCAGATATTCACATTACGATTCATAATAGTAGAAAAATCACAGTTATGAAGAAGCAATGGAAATAATTTCAGGGTTTGGGGGGGGTCACCCCAACATGAGGAACTGTATTAAAGGGTCACAGCATTAGGAAGGTTGAGAACCTCTGTTTTATAAGTTGCCTGGGTCATGGTGTCTTATCACAGCAATAGAAAAGTATTGGATACCCCCTCTGTCAGTCTCCTTTTCTGTGTCCACTGATTTCCCTGGTCCCTGAGAACAAAACCAAACCAACCAGCCCCATTTCTATGGTAAGCATGCAGCACGCTGTGTTCATACCACCTGTGTGGCAAATCTGAAGGGAAAATGCAGACTGCTGCACACGGATCCTGGGGACACACGCCATCATTCAGGTCTGGGTGCTGTGAGTACTTTCTTTCACATTTCCATGCCCTGGCGCCCCCTGCCAACACACCTCAGAAGGGGATGCTGTTCCCAGAACCCAAGTAAAAATGCAGGGGCATGGTGGTGTGTGTGTCTGTGTGTGTGTGTGTGTGTGTGTGTGTGCATGCTTCCAGCATCATATAAACAGATCCCAGGTGCCCAGAGGCCATCCAGCCTTCCTAACTGTCTCAGGTCAACGAGAGTCTCTGTCACAGAAAATGAAATGGATGGTGCTTTAGTAAAGACATCTGAAGTTAATCTCTGGCCTCCATGGGCATGTACACATGAAGACCCCCATACTCGGGAGACCCTTCCTCAAGCCTCCGGAATCGCGACCACCCAAAGATCACAAGAAACCATACCTGGATGCAATCAGCAGAGGTTTATTAGGGAAAGAGCTGGCAGCCAGCGGTCTGACCAGGTACTCGCGCTGGAGTCAAGGTCAGACGCCCTCGGCCAGTCCTTGGAGGGTTTTAAAGGGAAAAACCACAAACCAGGGGAGTGGGATGGGGTTGTTAAAGATACAAAACATGAAAACAGTGGAACAATTCAGAAGTATTCACTCTAAATGATTAGTGTCATGTGGAAATCGCCCTGCATTCTTCTCAAAAATGTGGTTTTTACCATGCCATTGTGCCCTATCCGGCCATTTCAGATTGCTATCTTTACTTTTTCCGGCTATAGGGCTAGGGCCCCACCTAGGTGGTAGCATCTTTATCTGTAATCAGGAATGCCTTCCTGCCTTGGGCGAGGCTTGAGGAATGTAATCCAGCAAGTGTCCTTCACCTGGAATGTGAAGGCCTGAAATTTTATTTTCAGTTCTGTAAGGCAAAAAATCTACACATATTTCATAAAATGGCCTTTATAATTTTTCACTCTACATTCCTCACTTTTTCCGATTTGGCTATGTTTTTAATCATAAAAACTCAATTATTAATAAGTCTATTCTCACCCCACTTTTTCCGATTAGGATCTTTAGAAAAGTTTAAACTCCAGTGTCATCATAATTACCATTTTCTTGACCCAAAGTCTTATATTGGTGGCGCAACACAAAAAGCTGAACAGCATTTATCCTTTCTCTAACAAAAGTTACTAATCTATTTTAAATGTAGGGGCCTATGGTTAAGAGCAAAAGTAAAATCACAAGGGGTCCAGCAAGGGAGGATTGAACCAACTCTCGAATCAACGTTGCTGTGCCTCTCTATCTTGTCTCTGGTCTAACTTTTTTCTGAATTTACTCTCTGGTCACTCTTGAATGGTCTACATAATAGTAACATTTTTTTCTTAGAGCAGCACACAGACTTTCTCCTTTAAGAAACAGCAAGTCTAGTAACAACTTAACTTTGTTACTGACTGTTCTAGGGCTCTCAAATCCACATCAGTGGCAGCCCTCAGCTGATGAAAGTAATGAGGTGTCTGTATCAATGTACCTATGGCCACTCCTAGTCACAATGTAACAGCTAGAGTCAAGGAAAATAGGCTGTCTGCAGAATCATCTAGGGTGTATCTCAAACTCAGTTCAAGAGTACCTGCGGGATCTAGCTGGACAAGTACACAATAATCTTTGTTTTCATCAAAGATAGCAGTGGAAACACATGGTGTTAACCCGGAGCTGTAAGTCTACCATTTATCAATTTTAGGCACTAGGTATCTGTTAGCAGGGGTTCTTGGGCTCTATTCTATTGACTAGGGGTTTCAAAACATTTCCTTTTCTTTGTAGCACACTTTCAAAGTTGTCTTCTGACTTTTCCACATTTTGTGACACATAGCTGTCTACATATACATAAAATCACATATATAATAAAGAGAAATTGCAAAAAGAACAAATCTATATAACTCTAGATTCACATTTCAACTACAATCTTGTAATCACAAGCTGTCATTTAACCTTGGGTGTACACACACTAAGTCCCACCCTCCAAGGCAGCATTTTCCCTGTGCCTCTGGGGTGGTCTCAGGAGTCAAGGCCTGCTGCTTCTTTAGCCTTGTAGAATAGCAGAAGACCTGGAGCCAAAGAGTAGGGGGTTGTTCAGGCATCTGGATCTTCTCC
Organism: Arvicanthis niloticus; assembly: GCF_011762505.2. Taxonomy (NCBI): domain Eukaryota; kingdom Metazoa; phylum Chordata; class Mammalia; order Rodentia; family Muridae; genus Arvicanthis; species Arvicanthis niloticus. Next base: position 15,518,935 of record NC_133432.1, on the reverse strand, counting down.
AGTTGGCATCAGTCACAGGTGGTGATGGTGAACTTCAAGGAGGTCGGATGGTCCACAGCACCAGGAACAGTCTTTTAGTAGCCTGAAAAATCATTATCAACTTCCTTATTACAGAAGCTAAAAAACTGCTGGCCCCCTTTTTTTTTTTCTACTTTCTGCTGGTGTCCTTCTCCTAGCCACAGAGCAGGGCGAATTATCAGTTTTTCTTGTGTAAATCAAGACTGCCTCACAAGTAAGTTTTAAACTAAATTAAGTAAGCAGTTTTAACCAGTTCTTGTCTCTCTTTTTTTTTTTTTTTAAAAAAAAAAAAAATAATTAACTCTCAGGTGAACAATCTTGCTGTGGCTGTTTGTCTAGCTGTCCTGGCTCCACTGCCAGGTTTTTTTCTTTTTTCTTTTATCACCTGGGTTCTCATCTATCTTCATAGGCGGCAGGTGGAAAACCGCCATTTGTTGCACTAGTGACCTCAAGGTACCCAGTACAGCCAGGAATACCAAACTAGGTAGCTGTTGCACGCTGTTGCTGTGCTGGGGAACCACGAGTTGTAGCCCGCCAAGTGGGGGCTGGGTGAGCGGGCTGGGTGAGGGCACCCTCCATGTGCTGTTACCTGAAGCATACCCTACATGCGGTAGGCGGGCTGTAGGAACACGAACCGCGAGCACGAACCGAGGTAGCTGCCCCTTATTAAAGGACCTGCCCGCCTTTCTGCAGTTGTATTCTTGTACCAGCGGCTTCATTTCTCTCTCTGCCGGCAATCATGTTACCTATTTTTAACTCAAGATGTTTAACACAGTAGATTAACAGCTAACACACAGATGATTTGCCAAGAAAAGACACACACACATAAAAAAAACAACACAAATAGCTCACCCCTCTCACGTGTAGTACATAAAACACAGATAGCTCACCCCTGCCACGGGTGGCACAAATAACACTTAACTACATTTGGTCACGACCCCAGATGGAGAAGGATTCCACGTCTTCTCCCAAGTAGGAGCGCTCAGTCTCTTGAAACCTGACAGTCAGATCCCCTGACCTTCTGGAAGTCCTCTCGCCTTCCAAGTAAGACTCCAATAACCAGACAACGCGGTCAGTCTTCACAGATTCAGATTTAACAGATTCAGACAACTTGGTCAGCCTATGCTGGACCAAGTCTAACAGATTTCTAACATACCAGCAATGAACAACCCAAAAATAGACACACTGCCATGAGAGCATAACAACCACGGTGGCCATTTCTGACCTTTTCTCTCTAGTTTTCATTGTTAACACACAAAAAGACTAACAAAAAAACCCGTCTCAATTGCCAGTGCCAGCCAAGAGGGATTCCACATCCTCTCCGGCACCTAGATGCAAACCTGTGCCAGCCTAGAGGGATTCCACGTCCTCCCCGGCACCTAGATGAACCCCCAAACGTCTCTGGAGGTGCAGCAGCTAGTGACTCTCTAGCACGTCTGCTAATCACTCATTTGTCCCCTCTCGAAACAAAAATGGTTTACTGCCCCTCACGAGACAGAAACAGCTGCCAGTCCAAACCGAAGTGCACTTTTCAGAAACCAAATAATTCAGACAGACGGGCACAAACAACTTAGAAACCAAATAACTTAAACAAACCTAGACAAAACAGCACACGATTTAGGCAACCCTAGCACACGAGAAATCAGACGATTTAGGCAAACCCGCACATGAAAAACCAGAAATCAGTACATGAAAAACCAGGCAATTTATACAAAAGGTCACACAACAACCAGACAGAAAAAAACCGCGGTGTCCCTTTACCTCCCAGCGTGGTTCTTGGATTAAGGTGGTCGCATATCCAGGACGAGCCCCCAAATGAAGACCCCCATACTCGGGAGACCCTTCCTCAAGCCTCCGGAATCGCGACCACCCAAAGATCACAAGAAACCATACCTGGATGCAATCAGCAGAGGTTTATTAGGGAAAGAGCTGGCAGCCAGCGGTCTGACCAGGTACTCGCGCTGGAGTCAAGGTCAGACGCCCTCGGCCAGTCCTTGGAGGGTTTTAAAGGGAAAAACCACAAACCAGGGGAGTGGGATGGGGTTGTTAAAGATACAAAACATGAAAACAGTGGAACAATTCAGAAGTATTCACTCTAAATGATTAGTGTCATGTGGAAATCGCCCTGCATTCTTCTCAAAAATGTGGTTTTTACCATGCCATTGTGCCCTATCCGGCCATTTCAGATTGCTATCTTTACTTTTTCCGGCTATAGGGCTAGGGCCCCACCTAGGTGGTAGCATCTTTATCTGTAATCAGGAATGCCTTCCTGCCTTGGGCGAGGCTTGAGGAATGTAATCCAGCAAGTGTCCTTCACCTGGAATGTGAAGGCCTGAAATTTTATTTTCAGTTCTGTAAGGCAAAAAATCTACACATATTTCATAAAATGGCCTTTATAATTTTTCACTCTACACACACATACACATGCATGCACCTGAGCACATGTGCACACACAGACACAGACAGACAGACACACACACACACAAACACACACACACACACACACACACACACACACACGGCTAATATGAGCAAACAAGATGGCTCCGCAGGTAAAGACCCCTCCTACCAAGTCTGAGCCCTTGAGTTTGATTCCCTGGAGCCAGCAGGATGGAAGAACTTCCTCCTGCAAGTTGTATTCTGACCTCCACATAGGTGCCCCTCTCTCCTCACCACACATAAAGTAGTTGTTCAATTAAAAAAAAAAAAAAAAAGGCTAAGATATTCCAATCAAGACAATAAAAGTCCTTGATCCTAGAAAAAGCAGGGCCTTTTCTAGGGAGGAAGATGGCGTCCTGTTCCTGTCTGTGATAAGATACTGGGAGACTGGGTTCTGTGTGCTGGGCTTGCCCGCCCCCTGCCTGATGTTTGCTGTAATGATTGCATCCTGTGCTGAGAGAGAGCACACTTTGAATATAAATATGCCCTTCTGAGGAAGCCTGGCCTTTGAAGCTGTCGGTACAGGAAGTTGGCCTGCCATCTCCTGCTTCAGTCACAAGGATGTGTCACAAGGATGTGCCTGTTCCCTTGGGCAGATTTTCTGCTTTGCTGAGGGAGGAGAACTTTCTCCCCTCTGCTTCCTCTGCCTCCTCCTTTATCCTTTGTGGGAAAGGAGGCCTTTCCTTCCCCTGTGTCCTCCGCTCAGTTCCTAAATTGGCCCCTTGGCTTCTGGGACTAGACACAGCACACTGGCGGCTCCTAAGACAGAGCCACCCCCACTTCTCTTACACTCCTGGGGCTTGGAGTTTCAGCAAGGATCTTCTCTCCAAGACAGGACTGCAACTCCTGTGTGTGAGGACTCCCCACAAGCCTGCAGGTCCCCATGCCACCAGGGCACTTGGGAACCTGTGAGAGGTTCATGGGGTGTAAAGCAGGGGCACTTGGTGCGGGGGGGGGGGGGGTGTTACTGGCTTTCTCACTAACAAGGTAGGATTTTTTTTTCCACTTGAAATAAGACAGAACCCCTGGTCAGTGAAGACTGCAAATCGTGCCATGTGGGAAAGGCCACCAACTTCCAAAGTGAACATCCCCCCAGGGCTGGGTCTCAAGCACCAACTGTCTCTACCCTGTCTGATATGAAAACTCCATTTTGGGTCAGGGGTACAGCCCAGTGGTGGAGGGTTTCCCTAGACTATTAGAGACATTTCCAAATCCCTGAAGGGAAGCCCCATCAGGTTGGATGCATTTATTCTAGGCTGGGATCAGAGAGTACAGACTGGCATGATGGAAGGCATGGCGGCAGGGGGCAAGGCTGCTTGCTCACATCCTATTAGACCAACAAGAAGATGAAGGACAAGAAGCAGGACCACTGTAAAACAGCAGGCTTGCCCCGACCCCAGAGGACCACTTCTTTGAGCAAGGCCCAACCTTTCAAAGGTTCCAGTATCCCCAAAATAGGGCAACCAAACTAGGAACCCAGTACTCAAACATGTGATCCTGTGGGAATGTTTTATATCCAAGCCAGGAAATCTTGGTTCTTGTCACAACACTGCAAAAATATAATACTAAGGAGAGAGGAGGGAGGAGGGTAGAGGAGATAGAGATGGGAGAGGAGGAAGAAAAGGAGCAAAAGGAAGAGGGGGAAGGCAAGGAGATGAGGAGAAGGGGGAGGAGAAAGAAGAGGAGCAAAAGGAGGGAGGAGAGGAGGAGGAAGAATTGGGAGAGAAGGAATAGCAGAAGGAAAGACAAAGGGGAAACCCCTGTTTCCCCAGAGAATCCATCTTATTTTCCATCACTGGAGCTGGGAGTCCCCTCATAACCCCGCCAGCGTCCCACAGGCCCTGAGCACGCAGCAGAGCCAGGACTAAGCTGGTCCAAACTCAGCCCTTTCTTGGTAGACAGACCAAGTGAGCATCTTCTCTGATTTTATGAAACATTCCTCCAAGAGCCCCACACTAGGAAGTGAGCGACTGAAGTCTTCACTTAACCTGGCAACCCACTCTCCATCAGGGCAGAGACGGTAGGTGATGTGTGGGAGGAGGCACCACACCATGACCAAGAGCGTGCTGCTTTCTGTGGAGACTGGAACAGGCCAGATTTAGAGTAATAGGGGGACACTCTGCTAAGCATGTGCCCTGTGGAGTAGCTTGTCTTATCCATACTGAGGATGAGAGGGATGACATCTGTGGCTCAGGAGGTACAGGGGACCCAGAAATACCTGGGAACCATGAGAACTGACAATGGAAACATTCTAGGAAGAAGAGAGGGAATCTGTGCACGCTGCCCTCAAAACATCCTCATGGGCTTGTCTTAAACCAAACTGGTCAGGGTTTTTTGGTTTTTTTGTTTTGTTTTGTTTTTGTTGTTGTTGTTGCTTTTTTGTTTATTTGTTTGTTTTGAGACAAGAAGTTATGTAGCCCAGGCTGGCCTCCAACTTGCAATGTGTCTGGGGATGACGTTGAATTCCTGCCTCTACCTTCCAAGCGCTGGGATTACAGGTGTGCACTACCACATTCGGTTTATGAGGTACTAGGGACAGTACCAAGGGCTTCATGCATGCCACACAAGCACCGAGCCACGTCCCCAGCCTCAGCTTCTTATTTTTGATGCTTGAGGAAATGAAATCTGGAGACTGAGCTGAAAAGGCTGCATATTTCAAAAAGGCTCTTCCAGGACAGCCACTACCTGGAAGGGTCTTCAGATGGACCCCAGGGGTTCACACAGGCCCACGTGTTCCTGCAGCCGCTCACACAGAGCTCAGTTGCTGGCAGAAGCTGAGAAGACCCAGTGGGGCTTTTTCTTGGCTCGCCATCCTTCTTTTGGGGACCATAATCTATAAATAATAGCAGCAGTCACATCCCTCCGAGACCAGTCAGTCTCCTCTTGCATCCACTAAACTCTAGGAGCAGAATGTGGAGGCAAGCCACTGTCTCAAGGTACGGAAGCACTCCACAAATAGCTGTGGCCTGTCCCTTGCTCCCCCTGGTCTGGAAAGAAACATCAATTCCTCCTTTCTCTACAGAGTAAGAGATGAGCAAGGGTGGCCAGGTCATAGCCTGCAGCCTCCCCTTCTCTCTCATTGGCTATACGACCATCTACAGCAGACCATAGTTTTAAATATTGTTCTTTTCTGCGATGGGGTGGTGGTGGTGGTGGTATCTGGATATGTAGCCCAGGCTAGCCTCAAATTCACCATCCTCCTGCCTCAGCTTCTCCAGGGCCATGATTCCAGAAGTGTGTCACATGCCTGCCTTCAGATACTTTTTGTGTTCATGTATGTGTGTGTATGAATGCATGAGGTCAAAGAACAACTCTGTGTGTGTGTGTGTGTGTGTGTGTGTGTACAATGTGCCATAGTGTGTGTATACAGAGGTCAGAGGGCAACTAGCAGAAGTGTGGTCTCTCCTTCCAATATGTGGATTTTTGAGACTTGAACTCAGGTTGTCAGGCCTAGGGGTAGTCACCTTTATCTGCTGAGCCATCTCATCTGCTCCATCTTTTAACTTTTGAGGTAGGGTCTCTCATTGACCTGAAGCCTGCCAACTGTGTTAGGTTGACAGGCGAGGGGTCCTCCTCCCCAGCACTAAAATTAAAGAGACATGCTGCTACATCCAACATGTTATATGGATGCTGAAGATCTAAACTGAGGCCCTCCATGTTTATGTGGCAAGCATGTATCAACTAAGCCACGCCCCAAGCCTACAAAAGATTTTTAGACCATAACTGATACTGAGTGGCGAAAGTGTGGGTAAAGAACTACTCCATAACCCCTCACAGAGTGTTGAAAATCTCCTGAGTGCAGTTCATACTAGGCTGCCCCAGAGCAGGCTGAAGAGCCTTGAACTCAGGAGCTGACCCAGATCCTGCGCTCCGCTCCGGGACAGCAAACAGGAGTGGCACCTGGCACTCTACGGGAGCTCGCCCAGGGCTCATCACATGTGACAGTCGACATTAACACCATGACTCAGATGTCACCCACAAAGCATCCTGCAGCTCCGCACCTGGGGCCCTGCTCACCTGGTGCACCCCTGCTCTCTCAGGGGTAGAGGCGGTGGGGGGAAAGCAGACTGTGAAACCAGGCAGCTGAGATAAAACAGAAACCCCCAGATCTGAGCCAGGCAGCTTGACAGCAGCTTCCCGTGGAGCTACCTACCCACAGTCACGATTGTTTTCAATGTCACCGCCATTGCCCTCTTCACGGCTGCTGCTGGATGAGCCCACAAGGGCAGAAATCTTCATCTCTGTTGCTTGTGTCTGTCCTCAGCCCTGCTGGCAGATTCTGGCTTCAAATATTTGTCGATTTACTGTGTGTCTACTATTAAAGTCCCACCGGGGAGCTGAGATGCTTACGGTAAACGCCAGTGATGCTGGCTGATGATGCTGTTGTTTCTGCTCTGGATTCTGAAAGGTTGGCCTTTGGGTAGTGGGGCTGTGCCCCTGCAATGCAGCAATGGCTCTTACTGTCCCTCAGTAAGGGGCTGGAGGCCTCAGTCAGCTGTCATGGTACGGAAATTCCTTCTGCCAGTCGAGAACAAAGGCCTGGAGCGGTGGCTGTCAGCCAGGGGTGGGTGTGAGCCCCCAGGGGACGGCGGCAATACCTGGAGATGGTTTTGGTTATTACTGTTGGGCCGTATGCTCCTGATATGCAGTGGGTGGAGGCCGCTGATGTTGCTAAAGATTCCCCGGTGCAGAGGGCATCCGCCAGGGAGCAGTCCAGCATGCACACACCAGACAGGAAGGGCATGTACCACATCCCAACGGACCAGCCACCCTCCCGGGCTCGGGGAAGAGGGTTGAGTGGAACATGCAAACAGTGAGCTGTGTGTGGGCGGCAGGGGACTCGAGGGCCACAGCAGGAGGTGCATGCAGGTTGGCGTTTGGGCCGGGCAGCCTTGCCCCAGCCTTGCCCCTGCCTTCCATGCATGGATGGGGAAGAGAGACAGGAGCCCAACAGAGGGTCTCTCTCACAATGGACAGAGCTTGAGCATAGGATTCAAAGACCACTCCCACGGTAACGCACTTCCTCCAACAAGGCCACACCTCCTAATAGTACCACTTCCCATGGGCCAAGTATATTCAAACCACCACAGTAAGAAAGAGTGATTACTCTGGCTCAGGGATTCAGAGGTTTTGGGCCATAGTTGGTTGACCCCATTGCTTTGGACCAGTGGTAAGGCAACAACATATCATGGCAGGATACATGGTGTAAGAAGCTTGTCCATTGCATGTAGGCAAGGAAGCACAGATGGGGACAGACAGACTCTCATTCACCTAATTTTCTCCCAGCAGGTCCTATCCCTTAACTTCCCCCTACTAGGTTCCATTTCCTAAAATGTCCTAACTCTTCCCACTAGGTCCCACTTTGATGTCACTAGTTACCACCTCCTAAATGCTCTACCATCTCTCTAAGTACATGATGGGTAGGGACTTGCATCAGTACATGGATACCTGGGGGTAATAGTCCAGATCTGAACTACAGCAGATAGAATCAGTGGTCACTTCCAGAGGAGAAGAAACCCTGTGTCCTCCTTGACCCAGGAAGGGGAAATACAGGAAAGCCAATGTAAGCCTTAAACTGCTGTAAGTATCCTCTTACATTTGTCCAGAGACACCTACCTGTGCAGGAAGAGCTCAGCCTATGGGTGAGGCAGGATCTCACGTTAACAAGTAGGCTCTAGAACCCCATCGCGGAAGAGAAGTCTGTTTGGGAGGCCTCTGGAGACCTCTGAGGGAAGAGACAGAACGAGTTTGATCAGAGCCATTAACTGGGCATTTCCTCCTCATCACTGGTGAGAGGATAAGGTAATAGAGGCAGGAGTCTCAACAAATTAGGAATTGAAGCTTTTCCTAATTACTCGAGGATTTCCTTCCCGGCGGATAGGAGTGTGTGTGGATGCTTTACCACTGTGGAATGAAGAGTTGGGAAGCCCTTCCTTCTCTGCTGCAAAGTCCCTCCTGTATGACCCTCTCCGTGTGTCCTGCTGAAGGGAGGGGACCCACTGTCCTCCTTGGCAGATGAAGAGCAATGTGTAGATGTCCCCACAGTCAGGTGGTTGAGCTTGGCTCTTATGTGGGAAGATGTTACGTCACTGGGGTAGTGGGTCCTAGCTGGAGGACGTTAGTTCATTGGGGGATAGATCCTGGTGGAAGAAAATTAGGTGCCGGCCCAGACATTGTACCGTACTGTATGTGCCCTCTCCCCAACTCATGCCTGCTAGGAATATGACTGTGGTCGTCCCTGCCCCAATATTGGTTCATGAGGGCAAAGGGAATAGAGACTATGGATGGGGTGGGGGTGGGGTGGGGGATGGGATGGTGGGGTTCAGAAGCCTTGTGAGCATATACAGAAATGATGACACTGGAGACCAGCTGTGGGGAGGCAGATCAAGGTTACTTGGGGTCACTCAAGGATTATATAGTTTTGGAGACAGGATAGGGTCAGAATATCAAGGATAGACAAAGGTCATTGGCTGAAGGCTTAAGGGACCAAAGGACCTCATTAGCATAGAGAGGCAGTCCAGAAATGGCAGGCACTAGCTGAACGGGTTCTGTCGGGAGAAAGGAGGTCGAACCTGTAAACTTAACCAAAGCTACATGACATTTTGCAGATAGAGGTGTGTGGGGATTAAGGTCAGACAAGGGGAAGATCTGCTATGATGGGAGTTGTCCTTATGGGCTGAGCCCAGAAGGCTGCCGAGACAACGGTAGACTTCAACCTTAATTAGGAGGGCAACACCTATGACCTCAGTGGGAGCAGAGACTTTAGAGACAGGCTATCTTTAAGATGAGGTCACACTAGTGACAGACTAATTTCAAGGACTGGTATCCTAAGACTTGGATCCAGAGACACATAGGCAGAAGGAAGATGGCCATGTGACAAGGGAGATACTATCTGGAACATTTTGGCTACATGTTACAGTGTAGCTAAAAAGCCATACAAAGCCAGAGAGTGACAGATCCCTGCTGAGGACCCCAGAGAGCATGGTCCTGGCTACTGCTGGGTGCTGGGGGATGTTTCCCGTTCTCAACTCAGCCTGTTCCTCTCTGTCCTTCACAGTTAACATCCCCAACTGGTCTAAAACATCATCCGGATAATTCAGATGGTTTTGTCTGTGCAAGCAGATGGCTTGGAGGGATTTCTCAAGTTTGCAGATGAACATCCTCCTCAAGGGTCCAAGGGTTTTCAAGTAACAGCAACCATGACAGGAACTCATCAGTACTGGGCAGTGACAACTAATTGTTACCTGGCAACAGCCAGGTATGCTCAGCCCTACAGTTACCTGGCAACGGCCAGGTAGGCTGTTTGCCCCCTCTTTGCTCTCTTGTCCTCTTTTGCTCTCTCTTGTTCTTGCTTTCACTCCCCCCTCTCTCCATGTGCTCATGGCCAGCCTCTACTCTCCTCTTCCTCTTCCTCCTCCTCCTCCTTCTCCTCCTCCTCTTCCTCCTCCTCTTCTTCTTCTTCTTCTTCTTCTTCTTCTTCTTCTTCTTCTTCTCTCTCTCTCTCTCTCTCTCTCTCTCTCTCTCTCTCTCTCTCTCTCCCTCCCTCCCTCTTAGCTCCCCTCCCCACAAGCACACACAGCACAGAGGAAGAGCAGATGCAGGGAGCACGGTTCCCAGGTGCTCACCCAGCCAGCACAGCAGGATGAGGAGGGCTACAGCCTGGAGGACCCGCTAGCACTGCTGAGTCAGGAGACAGAAAGCAGCATAGAAGCAAAGCCGATGGTTCTGGCAGCAGCTCGGGGCCTTGGTGCCCGGCCTCAGCCTCATATGTGTGTGCCGTGGGACAGAGGGAGCCTGTTTCCTAGTTTTAAGTGTTTCTCCACATGCCATTTGCTATGGTACAGGTGCCAAGGACAACTTGTGAGAGTTCTCTCCTTCTACTATGGGGGTCTCAAGGCTCGAACTTGGGTCCTTAGGCTTGGTGCTCAGTGCGTTTCTTAGGTTCACACAGGAGGGAGGGGAGGTGTCTAACTGCTGGATGTAGCACTGACAGGGTCTAAAGCTTCACTTGAGAGCTTGAGACATGAAGATGTCCCTTCTAATTTACAAAACCAAGTGAACTGGCTACCCTTCATCTTCTATAAGCAAACCCAGGATGAGATGATGCCAACCAGAGCCGCACTTGGGAACTGTGCCCAGGCCTGGCACACTTTTGCTTGGCCCATGCTGTGAACCACACTATTATTATCCCTGCTTCGTAGTGAAAGAAACTAGAGTCTCTCATCCATTCTGCCAGGGTGCTGGATTCGAACCCAGGGCCAGGGCTGGACTGCTTTTCACTGATGAAAAGGAGATGTTTGTTTGTTTGTTTGTTGTTTTCAAGGAAACATTTCACCTTTAAACTTAATAGACTGGGGAGAGCACGCTTCTGTCAGCCACTGTGGGCTTACATAAATCATTCTATCAACAAACAGGCTGAAAGGATGCCCTGATTTTGTTTACTCTGGAAATCTATTTTCAGTGACAAACACCATTTTTGTTCAGCAAAGGTGGGGACAAAGGCTTGATGAAGTCATTTACCTGCCACTTCCTTTATTTTTATGAGTCACGCTTTGCCCCACCGCTGTTTAATTTCAAAACTGCTTAGGTGGGGATGGGGAGACGGAACTGTGGTTGAGAGCATTTGCTGCTCTCAGAGCACCTGCCTCTAGCTCCCACCACCCCTATTGGCAGCTCACAATTGTCTGTAACTCCAGCTCCAGGAGATCTGACGCCCTCTTCTGGCCCCCGTGGGTACTTAGGCGTGCATGCACACATACACACAGACACACAAAAGTAAAAAGGCAAGAGAAAATGTTTATGACTTGAGTATGATGTTGAACAGCTGAGACAGGACAGTCATGGATTTGAGGTCTGAGCCACAGAGTGCAATTCTGTCTCCCAAAGAAATAGAAAAAACAAACAAACAAACAAACAAACGGCAACAACTGAAGATGTGATTTGCCCCTGAGGCAGGAAGAGAGGCTCTAACTCTAGGGTAAGAATCTGGTGAGGTCCCAGCGAAAGAGACCTTCCCTTCTTCTGTCTTGATGCCAGATGGCCCTGTCCACCTTTATCCCCAGCCAGGTTGTTCCTCATGACCCTTTTCTACACACTAACCCCCTGTCTCTGCTCTCCAGTCACTTCCGCAGAATCCTAAGGGGACCCGCTCAAATTTGGACCTCATCACAATCTTACAAGATTTTCTTGGTCTTTAACCAGCTTCAGAGTGATGCTTTTTCTGTAACAGGAAATGCAACCAAGATAACTCCCAAAAACATGTAATGCAAACTTCAAAGTAAGAATACTCCAAGAACATTCCAGAACAAGCCCACCTTACTTTCCTCTCCTGAGAATGTCTTGTCCACTGCCTCAGAGTTTATAGGTCATCCTCAGTCATCCTTCAGTGTGACCCCCCACCTCAGTGTAGACCCTGTCATCTCCCAAATGGGCGTGGTTGGGGATCCAGTGCCAGCCCCATTCCACAGGATCGCCGTCCACATTCCTCAGCTCTGCACTCACATTTTTTCAACCTCCCTAGACATATTTATGTTCCAGAACCTTCTGGATTCTTCCCCCTCATTTCTGATATTACTGCTTTTTGGACGGTACCCATACCAGCTGCCGCCCACCTGGATGTCTCCTATTGTACCAGAGGCTTCCAGAGGCGGCAAGCATTCCGTTTCTGTGCCTGTGCCGCCCCCAGTGCGTGGCACAATGCCCGAGACCCAGTGGGTATTCGGTAAACACTGAGCAATGGAACAAACACTGCTGTTAAATACTACAGAACAAGAAACACCAGGGGGTAGGGGAAAATCTTGAGACTCACTTCCTGCAAGAACATTGTGTTTCTTCTTTTCTGGCGCAGGAGCTTGGATCCTACACAGTGAACGAGCGCCCCCCGGTGGCTGCATGAGGCAGTGTCATGCCACTCGGAAACTGGGAAAGAGGATGGTGGTTATAGGGGATGTAGGATCACAAGGACTTTGACTTCTTTTAATTATATTTTATTTAGTGTGTGTGTGTGTGTGTGTGTGTGTGTGTGTGTGTACTACATATGCATGTATTCTCATGTGTCACACCGTATGTGTGCAGGGCAGGGGACACTGCGTGAGTCAGTTCTCTGCTTCCACCATGTCTGCCCTAGAGATTGAGTTTATGTCACCAGGTTTGGCAGCAGGCTCCTTCACCTGCTGACCCATCTGGCCAGCCCGAGATGTCTTAACACAATGAACACAGTACTGAAAAAATCTGTGTATTTCACTGTGAGTGAATGTCACATCGAAAGAGAAACTGAAGAAATGCTGAGGTCGGACAAACAGCACCTGTGCTGAGGCATTTGCAGGGGAAGTGGCTGATGCCTGCATCTAACTCAGAAAGACAGGACTCCCTGAGAGTGACTAGCAGAGGCAAAGAAGGGGGGTGGCACACAGCAAGTCAGTTGTAAATGCTCACTGCAGAACCAGGAGCTAGATATACCCACGTTCTTATTTTCTTTTTCTTTTTGCGTTGTTTTTATTATTGTTTTTCTTTGCTTGCTTGCTTGCTTGCTTGCTTGCTTGTTTGCTTGTTTGTTTGAGACAAGGTTTCTCTGTGTAGCCCAGGGAGTCCTGGACTCACTTTATAGACCAGGTGGGCCTTGAACTCAGAGAGATTATCCTGCCTCTGCCTCCTTGAGTGCTGGGATTAAAGGCATGTGCCCCCACTTCGGGCCCTGCCAGGGGCTGCCTCCAAACCAAACTCCAGATCTGAATCTGCCCTGCATCCCACTAATGGCAAGCCAAGGCTCCACTCTCAGCTTCACAGCCACCTCATACACTGGCTGTCAGTTTAGCCTCTGTGGCTTCCTAAAGGGTTGAGTTTGAGCCCCATCATGGTCTCTAACCCCTCCTGCCAGGGCAGGTTCTGCCTACCTGATGGAATTCAGTTAGAAATGTCAGCAAAATCTCTGACAAGGCATCTTACCTCCCAGCTGCAGGACCCAAGGTGGCTTGGAACCCTGGGGCCAGCATCTACTCAGAGGGATGTGCTAACATACCCCCCTTACCCTTCATGCACAAGTGTAAGAACACCCTACACCTGAGCTGTCCTCAGGGATGAGAGTTGTGGTCTCAGGATCTACACGGAGAGTCCCTTAAGGCCCTGCCAAGCTCCATCCCGCAACACTGCCTACCCCCCTCCTCTCAAACCCCAGCAATATCCACGGCTTTGCATTTCCACGGATAGACACTGTAATGCCATCCTGCAAGTCTTCCGGAACACGAGGTCTTCAGGGCAAGAGGCACACTGGGAAGCTGAGAGTAATTCGAGCATCCAGTATCCAGGCCCTGCTTCAGGCCTGATGAGTCAGGTCTTCAGGGGCCAGGACTGAGAGCTGTGTTTTCTTGAGTCCCCAGAAGGATGGATATTGGCCATTTCCTGGGTACCAATTGTACCTTCTCACTGTACCCATCAGCAAGCTCCCACACATCCCTTAAAGCCTATAACAAAGCTCTCAGGCCCTCTGACTCTCAACAGGACTCCTCCTGTCTGAAGCACTTGGTTTATATTTCTACAGTGGTTCTTGTTATATATTTGTGAATCTTTCTTTCCCAGCAGGGTAAGCGTATGGAACAAGGGAGGAGGAGGCCTTTCTTCTCAGCACCTCACCGAGTGCTGCTCAATTCTTGTAATCTCCACCAGGAAGTGAAAGCCCAGGTCACAAAGCAGGCTGGGGAGGGGTGTTGTGGTGGGTGGAGGGGGGAACGGCTGGATTGTAGTCAGTTTTGCCTCTCACTCCGAAAGTCATTGAATGTTCTTCCCAGTGGCTGGCCTTCCTGGGCCTGTTTCTTTTGCTATTGGTGGAAGAATGCCACTCAAGCAGAGGCCTTAGGTTCCACCACAAACAGGAACAAAGAAGTTCCACATACTGCAGCCTGCAGAGGGGCCCGTCTAACCGCCAGACGCTGGAACTTCCCCTGTCCAGACTGTAGCTGCTATCTAAGCTAAGGAAGCACAGGGTCTTCGCTTCAGGCCCTCTTGGTCAGCTCGGCATCTGGTCATCAAGGAGCCAGTCAGGAAAGAGAAGGAAGAACCATCTCAATTTGTTGGAACACATACTTGAGCTTTTTAAAGCCAAAAGGAATGATCATTACGGCTGGAGAGATGGCTCAGCAGCTAACAGCAAACACGGTTCAGGCCGAAGACCTAAGTTCGGTACCCAGAACCCACATGGAGTATCTCACAAACACCTGCAAATTCAGCTCCAAGGAATCACTGGGTATGGTGGGACGTGCTAGAGGCCTAGCGATTCCAGAGGCCAAATAAGCCAGGAGGATTGCTTTAGGTGTAAGGCCAGCCTGGGCTACACAGCGAGAACACCCCACCAAGCACAGCCCCGAGTCATTCCCAACGTAGAGAGATTGACGCCATCTTTGTTTCTGAAGGGACAGCACCCTGCCTTTGCCTCAGTGTCTCCCATCTTGTGATACCCTGTCAGCTCTGCCTTGTGCAGCGTCTCCCTCTGCCCATTTGCAGTGTTAGTACTTAACTCTGATACATTATTAACCATGGCATTCCCAGGGTGTTGTTTGGTCTTGAAACAGACAAACCCTAAAGAAGGAAATGTCAAGACTTGGTGAAATAGGACATCAGGGCAAAACAAAGCCTTTTATAACCTCAGACCTTTATAAAACACAATAAAAAAAATTAAACACTCTCAAAGAGTACTTTGTGTTTGAAAAGTCCCCCAAGTACCGAGAGGGTATGAACTCCCTGTGTGTGCCGGCCACTCAACTGCCCCCATGTGAGCCTAAAGCTTCCAGACTTCTACATCCCCTAGAGGAAAATGAAAACCATCCCCCAGGATGCCTTTCTTCCTTTATGATTAAGCTCATGGGCTGCCAGCTCACTTCATTATTTTATCCCAAACTAAATAATGATGGTAAATACAACAGTGTTTTCGAGTAACGCGTCTACTTCTTTATTCCCTTACTCATGGGGATCATTCCAGCCCTTGAATAATCAGTCTGCCTATTAAATATTCAATCATGTATTAAATCCATGTCAAAATCCAGAGACCAGAGGATCTTGTGAGCCCATCAACTCTTCTGAGCATCAGTGTAAGAGTGTCAGGGAGAGAAGACTGAAGGAAGAGAACCTGGCTGGTGTGTCAGCCACTCTGGAGAGAAGTCCAAGTCAAGGGACGAGGAGACGGCCCAGCTGGCAACACGCTTGCTGAATAAGCATGAGGACCTGAGTTCAAATCCCCAGGACCCATGGAAAAATCTGGGTTTGTTGGTACGTGTCTGCAATTGCAGTGCTGAAGAGGTAGAGCTAGGTAGACCCCTGGAGCTCACTAGCCAGCCAGCCTAGCGTATTTAGTGAGCACCTGTTTCAGTGAGGGCCTGTCTCAAAAAACAAGGTAGAGAGGAATAAAGGAAGACACTCAAAGCTTTCTACATGCATGCACACATAAGAACATGCCTACACGCCTAACACACAACACACACACACACAACACACACACACACACAGAGGAAAACCTAACTCAAGTAATTTATTGCAAGTCCCCCTGACAGTGGTCCCTCAAGCCTCACGTCTGCCTTGCACAGGTAGTCCTGATAACAATCTAGAATTTCTTGAGCATCTTGAAACCTGACTCACAGTTTGTGGAGACAGACACACAGAAAAGAGCTGTGGGCCTTCTTGCTGCTCAGTGACTTGAACCTCTTGACTGGCATGATGCTGGAGCATCGGGGAATCTGGAGGTACTGACCTGTCATGATTTCTGTGGGATAAGCAAGTTAATGTTAAAATGCCAGAGAAGCCGACGAGCCCCAGCTTCAGTCTCTTAGCACTGCCTGGTAAGCATTTATCTGGACACAAAGCATTTCCCGTAGAAGAAGCCCCTTGGCACACCTTGCACACTGCAGAGTTGGCCTGCCTGGTCCTTGAATCCAGCCAAAAGTGCTCCTAGTCTGGGCCTCATGCAGAACTTTCAGAGGCATCTTCATCCCGTCTCACTCACAATATCCCAGGCCTGGAAGTTCCTTGTGAACCAATGGCCCTGGTCTCCATGTTGTCTTCTTCACAGTGGGGGCTGTCTATGCAGTCAAACTCAGGCCTTCAAGGTTAGCCACAGTGGCGTGTGGGAGACGCCAGCCGGAGTTCAGGCTGTGGTCTGCGGAGGCCACACCGGCAAGGGATGTAAAGGCCAAGCACACAGCACCAGCAGCTGGGATACTCTGTGGGGAGTCATAGCCCTCCAGGTCACTGTGCAGGGGCCAACACAGTGAGTGGTTATAGTATTTTACCATCAGCTGCTTTGTTCTTTTAATGTGTAATCTAATGGAATAGACCTATGGGTGAGGGTCATCTGTACTCTTGCCGGGAACCCCAGCCTGCCAGGAGCCAGCTAGACACTGGTGCATGGAAAGGAACTGATTTTTCTTCCTTCTTTTCTTTCTCCCTCCCCCCTTCCCTTCCTCCTTTTAAAAAGATTTGTTTATTATATGTATCTGAGAACACTGTAGCTGTCATTAGACACACCAGAAGAGGGCATCAGATCCATTACAGATGGTTGTGAGCCACCCTGTGTTTGCTGGGAATTGAACTTCAGGACCTCTGGAAGAGCAGCCACTTAACTTAACTTAACTGCTGAGCCACCTCTCCAGCCCGGGAACTGGTTTCTTAAGAGTTTCTGAGCTACAGCCCTCAGATAACACACCACGGAGCATTTTTAAATGAAATCATTTTAACTAAGAACAAGAAACGATAGGAAAAGACTTGAAGCCAGCACTTTCCCCTGATAACCTGTTTAAAAAGAAGTCCATAGAGACTGACAGAGAGGTAGTTAGGAACTGTGCACCAGGGTTTCGGGCTTTGAGGTCAGTTCTACCAGGGATGAAGGTGAGTTTCCGGCTACATAGCTGATAGGCATCGGGGTGCAGGCACGAAGGTGCTCTAGAGTGTCTCTCACAGCCTAGAGGCTGGGAACTCCAAGGGTTTCTGGGGAGGGTTCTGCCCCACCCCCCCTAACTTCCTTGCCTGGGACAAGCACCTTGACTGTGACCTCAGTCGTAGCCTGTCAATATTTGCTTTCAGAGAACTGGAATTGACTCCCTGCTTTGGCTGGGCCTGGCTCCCTGCAAAAGTCAGCCCATCCTGTCTTGGCTGTCACTCTGGGGCCTTCAAATAAGGGGTTCTCAGGAAGCATTCCGGGGTCACTGCCAGGTCAATGATACTGCAAACCTCTGCCAACATCTGCTGTCCCCATGCTCCTAGCCACAGCCGCGCAGCTGTTAAGCCAGCCATCTGGGCCAGTCACTGGGGACAGCCAGCTCTGATGAGCAGTGACAGCATTTCTGTAAGATCCAATATTGCCAAGTGCCATCCTGTAGGGGCCAGGAACTGATGGCTAAACTAGCCAAGCCCTTACACCAGGCCAGGCTGTAAGTTAAGGATTTTACCTGCTTAGCTCATGCTTGCCTCACATTCTGGAAAATACCATGCTTTGCCCTGTGGCACAGGTGAGGACATGGAGGCTCAAAGAGGTAAAGAAATTGACTGAAGGCCATACATCTGCATCAAGAAGCCTGGGCTCCCAGTGTCCCACTATGGACCTCTGGAGTAAACTGGATCTTTGTGAGGACCAAGGCCAGTTTGTTCCCTGGCACCTCTACAGTCTGGTGTTGCCTTCCCACAGGCTGAGTAGTCGCTCACCAACTGCATGGACGCAGGCTCCCGGAGGACATTAAATTTCCAGCTTCAGGGAAGGTTTATAAGTGTTTGATGGTCCATCTTCTCCCCCCTCAAAGCCTTCTGAAGCCTCTGGAAAGGGCAGGGCTGTCAGCCTGAGTCACAAACCCAGAAGGAGCTTCCAGTTAAATGAGTCTGGTTCACAAGAAATTGTTTTAACCTAAGAGTGTGCATGTCTGAGATCCAAATTTAACCTCAAAAGAGGGGTGCCGCCATCCCTAGGCCTGTGTAGAGACTGAGATGGGTGGAGATGAGAGATGGGGAGACAGACACACAGAATAACAGACAGAGAGAGGACCTGCGGTGAGGAGGGTGTGGGCAGGGCAGCTCCATCTCTACACTGAAGTCAAGAGAAAGGGACAGGAGAGAGATGGAGCGAGGAAAAAAAGGGAGAGTCCAAGATGGGTTTGGGGCCTCAGCAACACTCAAGTGGTAAAGGAGGAGCTTGAGTCTCCGAAGCCAGCCATAGGTCTATGACCTGATCCTTTGACATGGACTGCCCAGATGGCTTAGCAGATAGACACTTGGCGCCAAGCCTGACAGGCTGAGATGGATTCCAGGGACACTCAGAAAACTGATCCTTGGAGGCCTTTGCAGGCTGGGCTAGGGTTCCTTTGAACTCTGCAGGCCTATGTGACTGACTTCCTCCAAGACCACAGAGGCGCTGCAATGAAGATTCCATTAGATCCCAGAACAGCTTGGCCTCGCTTTGCGAACCATTTATTCTCTTGGCTGGCGTCACATGGTTAGAGGATGGTGGGACACTGACAACCATGAAGCCAGCTCTGTGGTTATGCTGGCTGCCGCTATTTCTACTCAGCCCTGACAGTTCTGATGAACAGCAAGCCAAGGGTACCCTCTGATCACAGGGCCACAATGTCACCTCTGCTTCAGCTGCCCAGAAATGGCTCCACGGTCTCAGGAGATTGTTTTGTTTTGTTTGTTTGTTTTTCCCCCCAGAACTTTCCACAGAACATCTCCTCCCTTCTTGATATGCTCAGCATTCTCTTCCCAAGCCTCGGATGGAGGAACTTCCAGGACCTGATGTGAAATCAGGATTGCCTCAAGGCTCAGGACTGGGCTGCAACATTGTGGAGCCTTTCCTTGCCAGTGATGAAGGCCAGATCAGGCACAAATGGGAAAATATGGATTGACTTGAGAAGCTTAACAATTTGAAGGCAGATGTCATATACAGGTGTAGCTGGATCTAGGTGACTGATGGCACTGAGAGCTGATCTTACAAAATGGCATGCCTGGTACTTTGGTCCTAGGTATTGACTTTGTCCTCCAGCTGATCTCTTCCTCATGGCAGTGTAGCCTAGTGATAGGTCACGGGCACTTACTATCATGCCCAAGGGCTTGGGTTCTATCCCTAGTAAGGTTAAAACTCTCATGACTCAACTTTAGTTCCAGAACAGATCATCCCTGAGGCCAAAGAGGTACTGCATAGACATTCCCTCTGGGTGTGCAAGAGCAGCTATGCCCACCCACACCCATTCATTCAATCCTGCTATGTCAGCTGTGCCAGGTCCAGGTCTAGAAAGGAGCCAGGGGAGGACTCAGAAGCCACAAGCAAGACAGACAATGAGTAAGCCCCATGTATTGTGAAGGGCACAACGGGTCAAGTAAGAGTCGGGGCCAAGAGAGGCTTGGGGTGCAGAAGCATGGGATAAAGGAAGGGCTGATCAGGTCATGAGTAGGAAACAGCACAGATGAAGTCAACGGGGGCAGGGAGATCCAGTGGGATTTGGAGGAGGGGGCAGCCAGTGAGTCAGGAGAGCTCTGAGCCTTAGGGAGCAGTTTCATGTCATGGGGTGCACTGCTTGAGCTCACAGTAGAAGCAATGGGGGCCTCTCTGTGACCACCTCCATCCAGTACAGTCCACACTGTCTTGTGGCACTTTCTCCTGAACAGGAGTCCTTGAAGCCTCTGGAAGGGCAGGGCCACCAGCCTTCGTCTCTGCACAGAAGGAACTGACACTCAAATGAGTCTAGTTCGTAAGGACTCATTTTGACATAGGTGAATAGCATGTCTGAGATTCCAAACTTAACTGGACATCCTGTATTTTACCTAGCAACTCCTGGTAAGGGTGACTCATGGCTAGCCCTTCCTCTGCCTACTCTACAGGCCCTAAAGATGCAGTATCCTGGATGACTGTGTAGCCTGGCCTCCTACTTGAATGAGAAAAGCTCAATTCAGTCCCCAGTGGGACAGCTAGTGACATCCGTGTGTGGCCAGTAAAATAGGTTGAGCCCACTCTAAGGCCACAGGAGCTTTCTCAGGTTCTCAATGTGCGTGGTTCTGCAGGTGCGAGGCCCACAGATACACCTTGGATGGCACGAAGAGATGTGGCTATTTTGTCTATGCATCCATCACAGGACCGTGAGATGGGATAAACAGGGAGGCGAGGTTACAAAAAGAAAACAAACGGGAGCCAATGAGGGTGGGGAGGACAAGGCCTGGTAGAGGAGCAGCCTGGGGACTCCCTGGGGACAGAAGTGGCTAGATCTCTCTCGAAGAGATATGCGTTTGTTCCATATGAAATCCCAATAGTATCATTGAGTTAACAATTTAACATGGTATAGCTTGAATCCTGAATGGTTTCTAAAGACCACATGCCTTAAGGCTGTCAGCTTAAAAAGGGCATGCCCTTGAGAATGCATCATGGCAGCAGCTTCTTCTCAACCCTCTGCTCCTCAGCTATCAGGCAGAGAGCAGCTTCGCTCTCCCATTCCCTCCCTGCCCAGATGCTCTGCCTCAAACAGGTCCCAAAGCAGCACGTCCTGAAAACTTGGAGACCATGAGTCAAAATGTCTTATAGTCTTATATGAGTCTATAGGTGCCACCAGAGGCCAGAAGGGGGTTCTAGACTCCCCGGGGCTGGAGGTAGTTCTAAGTCACTAAAGAACTGAACTTGCTTTTGTATGTATGCATGTATGTGAATGTACGCATACTTGTGGAGGTCAGAGGTCATGTCAGGTGTCTTCCTCACTCACCGTATACCTTAATGTGTTCTGCGGCAGGATCTCTCACTGGGATCTGGAACTCACAAATTTCCCTAGGCTGGCTGGTTTAGTCAGCCCTTGAGGATCCTCCTGTCTCCACTTGCCCAGCACTGGGGTTACAGGTGTGCCCATACACCTTGGCTTTTATCTGGGTGCTGAGGCTTAAACTTTGGTCTGCATACTTGCAAAGCTCGTGCTTTATTGACTGAACCATCTCTCCAGTCCTTTGGGATTTGGGCTTTAGTAAATATCCCAGTGGTTTTAGCTGTTTATCATTCAATTTTCACTGTATTAGAGGACGCAACCCAGTGGCATGTCTATGTCCTGGTGTCTGGTAGTGATCCGTCCTTTTGATTGTTCATACATGGTTGACAGGTCCAATGTATGTTCACAGTGCCACTCAGTGAGGTCCTTCCGAAATAACAACATTCCCTGCTGTGAGTAGAGACAGCATTTCTCATCACATCCTAAAATCTAAACTATCTTCATGTGGGCAAGTGCTACTCTCATATACTAGTCCATTCTGCCTTGTGCTGTTTTGACAACACCATGACCTGCTTTCTGTTGGCACCTCTCAGCACGGCCTTTGTGTCTCTCTTTTTGGTGGTCTCCTATGATCGGTGTGTTTATATTCTGGCGGGGAGGTTTCTAATTGATTTTCTGGTTATCTGCAATCCATTCCCATTTACTGTGTGTTGACTAAAACGACACCGGCAGCTGTTTTAAGACTTCACCATTTGTTCTTTGGATGGTCAAAGGATTAAGGTCAGCAACCCCGGAGGCACACGGTGAATGCACAGTTGAGTCTTCCAGTGTCCAAAAGCAAGTGTGACACCATCAGCTCAGGAGACAAGGTACAATCTCAGGCTTATTCTCTGCAGGACCTTGGGAACAGAACTTACTCTTAAGGTCTCAGGGTTCAGGGATGAGAGTGTGTAGGATTAAAAATAATGTCCCAGTTAAGTATGAAGCTCAAGGTGGCTGCCGTGAACAGTCAAGACACCACCATGTGACAGGAATAGGTTTAAGACCAACCTATATCTATCGCCACAGAAACATCTTTATTCTGCAGCCAGAACCGTATCCCCTAGAACCAGGTTTTTTTCATACATATGCCAGGTTTGCCCAGAGCCGTCCCAGCATGCACACACTTGGGCATGCTGAGGCTGTGCACAGCTTACCTGTGGCCTTGTGTGACATGCCATGTTATCTTCCTTTTCCAGTCTAGCCCTCATCTTCCCAATGTAGCACACAGCATGGCCCTATTTATTCTGTTAGTCAGCTTCCTAATATTTTTTTTTTTTTTTTTAATGTGTTAAATAGTGTGTAGGCTTGTGCATGCAAGTGAGGAGGCCCACAGAGGGCAGGCATCGGATCCCTTGGAACTGTAGTTCCAGGAAGTAACTGTGAGCCACCTGATGTGGGTGCTGGGACCCAATCTCAGGTCTTTTCAAGAACAGTATGTAGTCTAACTGCTGAGCCACTTCTCCAGCCCCCAGCTTCCCATTCTCTAAAACTAAAGTCATCCACACAGGAAAAGGGGTTACTCTGGCTCAGTCCCACATCTCAACGTTTGGTTGACCTGTGAGAACATTCAAGATCAGAACTGCAGCAACTGTCCTCATTTCTTATTTATTCTAGGGACCCATGACTTGTGTGGAACCCTGAGGTGTCCCTCTAAGATCTTTGTCAGGACTGACCTGGTGACCCAATCCAAAGCTTCTATAGCCAGTGTTTGTTACTTCCAAATGCATCAGAACCTCTCCCTAGAAAACAGACAAACCCTGCAGAGGTCAGAAGCCTAACAGAAGTCCTAGATTGTCAGTCTCTCAGAACTGCCTAAATGATTCAGGGTAGACCTTGAGCAGGGCCAACAGAACTTGGTGAGGGCAAATGGGACTGTTTACAGAAACACTACTCAAAAAATACAAATGTCAAAGCACACATGAAGACGGAATACAAACCTAGGCATGGTGGCACACACTTTTAATCCTAGGCAGAGGTGGGTGGACAGGAGCCAGTCTGATTTGCAAAAGGAGTTCCAGGATAGCCAGGGAAAACCTTATGCAAGGAAAACCTGTGTGGCCCCAGCCTCCAAACAGAATGGAATACAAAAATCCATCCATATGAGGACTGCAAATGTGGTTATCTTATTCTGAAAGTTAGTTTCTCCCACCTGAGCCCAGATAGAAACTTCAGCCAGATCCTTGTTGGTGTATCCACAGACTACACATTGAGTTGGGTATTTGGGGAAATTTCTGTAGTGCTAAGAACCAAAGCCTGTGCACCTCAGATGATCATTCCACGACTAAACATCATCCTGGCTTGCTAGTTTTCAGCTGTCCTACAGGTAGGGCAGTGAAGGCACTGTGAAAGGTTAGCCCATGTTGCACCACCTGTTCCTGCTTAGCTTTCTCGATGTAGGCTCAGCTGTTCACACCTCCCCAGGTTGATGTCACCAAGTACTTTTCTGTCTGCTTTTGTTGATCCTTGTCTGCCATTCACCTTTCCAAGTCTCTCAAGGTATCAGCGTTAACACAGAGACAGCTGTGTGTGTGGTTCTACTCTCTAAAACTGCCTGTGAAGACTGGGACGTGTGCAGGCCCAGGCCAGAGCACCTCACCCCTGCCCCAACTCGCACCTTCAGGACGTACCAACTGAGCAGACTAGGTGCTTCCTGTTAATATGTAGGTCCCAAGTCCTTCCTTGAAGACCTTGTACCCAGAAGGCCCCACCATCATTGATCACCAATAGTGTTCCCTTGGGAAAGTATCTGGGCAGCTGTCACTTCCATCTCAGTCACCTGAATGCAGACTTGTCTTCTCAGAGCTGGTGGCTGCTAGGCTGCTTCACAATGTCATGCAATGTGGCCTTCCTTAACCAGTGCCTCACATTTGCCAGGGGTGTGCCAGTCAGAAGAGACAAGAATGAGCTCATAGAAGACATGCCCAAGGGTCATGACAAAAGCAATGACCAAAATGGGTCATGCACAAAATGACTGCTACCAACATTGTAAGATTAAATTTTGTTATGAAGATCTATTATTCTACAGCACAAATACCAGCCAATCCCAAACCCCAGGACTACCAAACTCATACACCACACAGGAAACATAGGGCCCTGTTATAAAGTGATTTTATTAAATTGATTTAAACATACTGTAGGTCAAATAATATTTCTGAAGATAACAATTATGGACTTTAAAGCTTGACATAAAATTAGTAGCTTCAAAAGTGTTAGTTGTATTCCCCAGCAACAGCATGATAAAATAATTCAACTATGTAGAAATATAGAACTCTAGGACTAGCTGGAAATTGGGAAATCATTTAGTCCAGTGTCCTCATTCTGTGAGAAAACTAGACCTGAAGATTAAGCAATTTGCCCAAGCTTACATACCTAATAGTAATAAAGCTAGAAATCAAACCAATTTTCCCTAAACTAAAATTCTATTGATGATATTTCAACTGGCTCTCTAGCAACTAAAAGTCTAACCAGGCTTTTCTCTAATGCTCCACGCTGTGGTGACATGGAAGTGTAAGACACTACAGGAAATTGCTGTGGTGGCTGTGAGGCCTGGAAGGGGCTTTGTTAGCCAGTAGCCCTCTGTGGAGAGGGGAAGGCAGTGATCAGTGGGCCAAAGGCTTGCCTGAAGGTGTCTACATTATAACACATGGTGACAGATTCATTCTTAAACCCCACCCACTGACTATGTGCTCCTACAAAATCCTCTCTATGCACTCAGGCTTCTGTTTTACAGAAAACGCCTTCCAGCCAAACACCAAAACAAAACAAAAACCCCAAAACAAAAATTAAAAAACAAAAACCAAACTAAGCAAGTCTTGTATTTCTAATCATCTGGGAAGTTCTTTATCCAGCCTTAGAATGGCTGGCAGAAGCCACCAAGCCAGTCACCCACTTCAAATTAACAGGTCATTATTTTCCCCAAAGACTTCCTGAGCAAAGGACTGCATGTGGGAGACGGAGAACGGAAATGAGAAGGAAAGGGAATTGGGAGCTTTGTGTTGGTGTCACCGGGGACTTTTGGTCTTTTCAACATCCCTTGAGTTCTTCCATGATTTTTGCTATCAGTCAGTAGAAACAAAACAAACACAACAGGCCTATAAATGCTAGCCACTAAGCTCATGGCTCAGCACCTCCCCTCCCCGCACACTACCTCCAGCACCTGCATCTTGTCCCCAGGGCCAGCGGCACCTGTGCTGTGTACTGTCATGGCTCCCTTCACCTGACCCCAGCACCTTCAGCGCAGAGTTCCTGACCCTTGCTACCTGGCCCCCCACCCCCCTCTACATACCACCCTAGTTTCTCATAGCACTTAATCACTACCGCAAACTACGTTATTTATGTGTTAACTTGCTTATCCTGTCTCCTCCAGAGGTGAATTTCATGATCCAGTGGCATTCCCAGCACCCAGTACATGTCCAACACCCAGGAGGCATTCAATAAATACTCAGTGAGTGAGTGAGGATGTTGGATCAGTAATACGCACTCATGCCAAAAAAGAACTGTATGCGATTCATGATGACACCTCCACATTATTGCCTGAGATGAAGACTCATCCTCAGTGACCCCCGCATCAGCCCTCTCAAGGTCTTCCTAGCTAGTAGGGAATCCCACCACTTAAAAAAGAAGCCTGAGAGGGTCACTCTTGAAGTAGACAAGCTCAGTTTGCTTGCTCCTTCCTCCCTGATATATACATTCAGCTACTTAGAAGGAAAAAAAAATTCAAGTTGGAGCATGTGACGAAGCCACTAGAAAATAAGTCTAATCTAGAGACACAGTGATTAGCAGAGTTCACAAAACTGAAGAAAAGTTCCAGGGCATGTACACCTGCATTGGTGATTCCTGATCGGCTGAGTGAGTGCATATTACGACGTTCCTAACATCTAAAATGAAGTTAATGCCATCTAGGAAGGGGTAAGTGTTTATAGGTACTCTGAGGACATGAGGTAAGGTGGATTCAGAAATAACTGGATTTATGGAAAGCTATGTCAGGGTTGAGTCAAATGGCAACCTCAGAAATACCAGGACTTGGCCTTGCCATGGGATGGGAGCTGTCCATCTTTAAATGCACTGACCGGTAGGTAGGCTTGAACAGAGGAAGGAGCATGAGCTCAAAAAGGGAGTGTCTGGCACTGCCCGGAAGCACAGCACAGACAGCCAACTGAGCAGCTGAGCAAGGCTCCTGAGTTTTGAGTATTATTTCAATTCTGTTGCATGTTGCCAGAGTCTCAGGAAAAACCATACCTGTGACAGGGACACAATGCTCCATCTTGGGCACACACAGAGAAGAATTCCGAGTTCAGAAACACAACTTCATCTAAACCTCCTCAGAAAGAATGATTTTCTGAGGACTGCTGTAGATGTTCCTGGGTTCAATGTAGGTGGATTCGAGGTTTCCTTCCTAGTGGCACTTACGGGTTTAAGATTTTTAATTCTTAGGAAAACATTTTTATATAACTGATATTTTGAGATGGTTTCTTTCCTTGGTGTGTACTCTCTGGTGGATGCAAAGGCTTGTACTCTGGCTGAAGGCCTTGCCACACTCATCACACTTAAAAGGTTTCTCCCCTGTGTGCACTCTCTGGTGGATGCAGAGGCTGGAACTCTGACTGAAGGCCTTCCCACACCCACAACACCTATAGGGCTTCTCCCCTGTGTGTACTCTCTGGTGGATGCAGAGGCTGGAGCTCTGACTGAAGGCCTTCCCACACTCATAACATTTATAGGGCTTCTCTCCAGTGTGGACTCTTTGATGCATGCAGAGGCTGGAGGTATGCCTGAAGGCTTTCCCACACTCTTCACATTTGAAGGGCTTCTCCCCAGTGTGGACTCTCTGGTGCATACAAAGGTTAGAACTATTACTGAAGCCCCTCCCACACTCACTGCAGACGTACGGCTTCTCCCCAGTGTGGACTCTCATGTGGATTTGAAGATGGGAGCTCCAGTTGAAGGCTTTGCCACACTCATAACACTTATAGGGCTTTTCCACAGTGTGGATTTTCTTATGTCTATTAAGTTTTGTTGTTGTGCTAAAATCCTTACCGCAATCATCACATTTATACACCTTCTCTCCTGTGTGGTCTCGCCAATGAATATGAAGCTCTGATATGTGAAAGAAACCCTTATCACATTTGTCACATTTATGGGGTTTCTCTGCTGTATGGATTTTCTGATGCATAAAAAGATCTGCTCTCTCAGAGAAAAATTCCCTGCACATGGGGCACTTGTAGATCATTTTTCCTATTTGGTATCGTGACTTAAAGAAGAAAGTGTCCTTACAACTATGAGTTCCAGGACTGCTACTTCATAAAGCCTCTTATTTTGCCATCTTGGCAGTCTATCTCAGGCTTGCTCTATTGGGCAAGCTAACTGTCAGCCTCAGCTTCTCCCTGCCTGTCTTTCTGTGGAAGGCTTCTTCCTGCATAGTGCTCCTCACTCAGAGCTCGTACTGATTACCAAGTCACACCGACTCTCATATGAACCCCATAGCTCTTCAGCATAGAGCTTTCGTTCCTTTAGATCCTGAGTGGTCAACATTCCAGGGCAGGAAAGAGTGAGCCTTTGTTCTGAGCCCCTGGAGTCTTTCTCTGATGTACGATGTACAGCACTCTTCTACTTCTCACTCATAAAAGCCTGTGCAGTATGATCTGTCTGCCCAGGGCACAAGGTGCCAGTTGGTGATGAGCCGCCAGAGCACCCTCAGGAGTGTCAGAACGCTGCTTTGCCAGCATGAGGGCTCCTTGGCTTCAGAGACAGTCAGTCTTGCTCCTGGGGACTCTATACAGTAGCACACTGGTTTTCTGTAATACAAACAATAAATAACATGCAAGGTCCTTTCAGTCCAGAAATTAATGTTACTTAAATGAGACAGGGATAGGGCAGAGGGGACAGGGGACAGGACGGGGAGGAATGAGATGCTCAGACAGACACAAACATACACACCCCACCCCTACATACCTTTTCTTGGTCCTGAGGAGGTAGCTCTCTTATCTTTCAGAGGAAGTAGCTTGCATTTGCAGGTCTAAGAAAAGAATTGGAAGACATCATGGTCCTGTTCTATGCCAAGTACACGATCAATTGTAGCAACTCATCAATTACATAAACATTGTCAAGGACAGAATTGGAGAGAAGAGAATCCCCGAGACTCGTAAGTGAGTTTGAAGTGTTAACTGACCTGCAGAAGAGAAACCATCTCCATTTTGAGCCCACATGTGAGAAAGAAGATACAACATGTCAGTGTCAAACATTCCTCTGGCTGGTTTGTGGGAACCATCCTACATGTCTTCCTGGCATGCTAACAGCATCCGATCCTTACCCTGGGTACTGAGGCACTGCATGGCCATCCTTTCTCTTTTCTCTTCAGTAATTATACAACCCAACTGCAGCCTGCCTTCCAGCCTTTTCACACCGCTCCCAGGACTGGATCCACTTTTATGTGGTTATGTCAGATCCCTCTCCCCTGAGTAAAGAAGGCCCCCAGCAGGATACAACTTTAATCTTGTTTGGTTTCTTCAAAGCACATATAACTTGTAATTATTTTTTTTCCTGGGTTTTGATCTATTTCCTGTATTGCAATGTGACTACAGTGAAGAATGAATTTGACATGTTGTTTACTCCCATGCTCTGGCAGTTAGTGCTTTGTAAGGATGCCCATGATCCTTTAGGAGCCCTGCTCATGGCTGCCTCATTCTAGAGAGCAGATGGGAAAACATTTGCCATTGCCTTATTTCTAGGCTTTTCATAGCCACAGGAGACACATGAAAGCCAGAGAACAACCTCAAGAGTTGGCCCTTACTTCCCACCTTGTTTGAGACAATCTTTTGTCACTGTGTGCTGTCCGAGTACTGGGATCATAGACACACAAACACATGCATGTGCCCATGCCCAGCTTTACAATGCTCTGTAGACTCGTTCAAACTTTCAGTCCCCATGCTTGCACAACATCTAAGTTTATCTACTGAGCCACCTCCATAACCCTCAAAAAAGGCTTTAAAAAGATTATTTAAAAACGTTATTTTTTTATATGCATGTATGTATGGTTATTGTGGTGGTTTGAATATGCTTAGCCCAGGGAGTGACACTATTAGGAAGTGTGACCTTGTTGGAGGAAGTGTGTCACTGTGGGGGTGGGCAATGAAACCCTCCTCCTAACCAGGTGGGAGTCAGTCTTCTCTTGTTGGCCTTTGGAACAAGAGGTAGAACTCTCAGATTCTCCAGTGCCATGTCTGCCTACCTGGACATTGCCATCCTTCCTTCTATAATTGTATAATGGACTTCTGAACCTGTAAGCTAGCCCCAACTAAATGTCCTTTATAGGAGCTGCCTTGGTCATAATGTCTCTTCAAAGCAATGGAAACCCTAACTAAGACAGTTATGTATGTACATGGTGTGTGTGTGTGTGTGTGTGTGTGTGTTGGTGCCCGTGAAAAAGGTTTCAGATCCTCTGGAGCTAGAGTTACAAGATAAGAGTCCAGGTGGGTGCTGGGAACTGAACTCTAGTCCTCAGGAAGAGCAAGATAGTTTAATCCATTTCTCTAGCCCCACAAATGACACTACCAACTGTTCCATACATAGACAGGGTACATGTGACCAAAACTTCAACAGAGATATGTAAAAAAAAAAAAAAAAAAATCAATTGGCTTGCTTTCAGTCAAAGTGTTAGTTATGACTGTGAGATTCTCACAGTAATGCAGTGGTCACTGCCCCAAGCCAAACAGAACCTCTGGGGTAAGCTGCCAGGGAATGGACAGAGAAACTTTAGCCAGGCTGTGTAAGCAGTTACGCTGTTTGTGGCAAGAGGCCAAGGCCACAGGGGGTGGGGCTCTGGATCAAAGACAGTGAGGCTATCATACAATAGCAGGTCTTCCTCCTTTAGAACTGGACACAAATAAACCAATAGCTAAAAGAGGATATTAAGTGACACACGGGTACTGTACCTACAAGGAAATGCCACTCGATTATATAAAGTAATGTCTAGTCTTAGGTCATCTGAGGCCCACAGGAGTGGCATGGTGATATGGTGCTTCAGAAATGAAACAAGGAAAAAGAAAAACAGGTGAAGTAAAAAGCGCAAATAGCAAGCCTTTCAAGCTACTGAATCCAGGTTACAGAAAGGATGAGAAAGAACACTGTGTGCCTTGCTAAAGTGTCACGAAACCATACCTCCCTCCCCCAGGTTCTTCTGCAATAGCAAATAAGGCATACCTGCCCCCAACCCCTGTGGTGCTATGATACTAAGGAAACCCCAAATGGCTCAAGTCTCCAGTTGAGCCTGCACGCAGGACCATGAGTGTAAGTGTCTCAGAAGGACAGAAAGACAGATAAAGACAGAGCTGTAGCAGCCACAGAAGAAGACAAAGGAAGCCAGTACCAGCCTTACTTCTGAGCCAACCCCAACACAATTTTTAGGAAAACAAAACAAAAAGATAAAAAAGCAATTCAAACTTCAGAAAATGAGCCAAAGCCTAAATACTCGGCAAAGCTCCATAGGTTAGGTCTCCCAAACCAGGGCGTGCGTCAGTCACACCCACAAAGTGACCAGCACTGAGCCCCAGAACCCTGTAGGTTTCAAAGCTGCTCAAGGCTTCCAGAAAGCTCAAGATTTGGCTTTATGTCTCATCTTCTCTACCAACCAGCCATTTGCTTGGTGACTGTCTGCTCAAACTGGCCTCACAAGCAGGTGAGGACAGGTGCTGTGAGTCTTAAATGCCTGAAAAGGGTCCCAAGAAGAGAGGCTCTAGGCTTTGACACTGTTAAGGGGACTCTGGTGGTAGGACATAAGCAGGACAGGTGGGACAGGAGAGCAGCTGAGGGCAGACCTCCCTCAGAGTCCACACCACAGTGCGCAAGCTTCAGCTCCTAGCTCCAGGGGGAGGAACAGAACAAGCACAGATACTCCAACTGAGGCCTAGGCTGAGGCAGAAATGGAGTGACAGGCCCTCTGCTTGGGAAAAAAAAGTTCAGATGCCAGGCTGGGGAGAGAGGGCTAGTAATGACACTAGAAACAGTTTCCTTTATATAGATAACATTCCCTGGTACATGCATGGCGACCAGAAAGTTTAAGTTTGTTGAAAAAAAAAAAAAAAAGCAAGCTCTTGAGTTTCTCCAGGATTTCTCCACATAGGTCCATAATTTCCACTCAGTAATGCAGAGTGATGGTGTGCAGTCTCCACAGAGCAGCAGCTGGGGAGGCAGCACACTGTGGGGGAGGGCCCAGGAGGATGTTGGCACCAACACTAGATGCCAGTTCTCTGAGGTGGAAGCAGAGGATGGTAAGCGCTAAGTGCTGTGAGGACATCTGGGCAGGGGAGCCCAGTTAAGCTCCTGGACAGCTACAGCCACACGTATAGCCTTCCAACTTCAGCCAGGAATTTAGTCTTCCCTCAGCATCAGACCTGGCATACAGGTCTCAACACAGTTTTACATCTATTTTACAAACTAGCATAATGCAAATGGCCTTAAGAAGGAGCCAGCTCTGGAAGCTCAAGGCTACAGTGCTCTGTGCTTTGTTATGTTTGAAAAAAAAAAAAAGGTGGTTGTACTCATGCTCAGGCTGCTACGACCAACAGCAACTGGTAACCAGCACTCACCACAGACTAACTCTGAGAATGACCAGAAATGAGAACATGCATCAGGTGGTACTCAGGTTCAAGTCCTGTAGTTATGTGTTCTTAGGGTGTCCATTTCTGTCTTTTTTTACTTTGAAATTCATTTGAAATTTTCATAAAAAGCCTGAGAGGCCTCTGCATATACAACTGCTGTAATAAAGGGTTGTTAAGCCCTGAGAAAGATACACAACATTACTCTCACAATTCAGTTGAGTAATCCATGCAACCCAGCCACAGCATCCCATATGACAGAAGCTAAGGCTAGTCCACCGGTCTGGCAGTACCTTGTCCATCAGGACTGAAATTGTCCTTTGTTCACAAATACCTGTCACAGCATTTTTCCTGGTGAACACTATGGAGTCTTCTCTGCTCATATCTCTAGTCTCCAGCCAATGCTGGTCCTCCTTCCCACTGAGACATTGGCTATCTTCTCTTTTCCCACTTCCCATTCTAGCGCAGTCCCCACAGTAACCTCTCCCCCTTACACCTATGATGGCACCCAGATCTGTTCTTACCAGAACTCTGTTGTAGAACTTCATGCCAATCAATCCTCCTGGGTCACCATGCTTTCACATCAATTCAGCCACTCACTGCTAACTTTCCTGCCACTCTGAGCAATCCCCTAGTCTTTCTGAAACCAATTTCCCATACTTGCTTGCACATACTTCTGAGCACCTAAACGGTACCATCAGCCTTGGCCTGAGATCACAAATCTCAATGGATACTTAGTCCCTCCCTGTTTCTCTGAAAGTCCTGGATGTACACTTCCTTAGCATTTTAACTTCCAGCACGGCATGTTCTTTTCTCATGCTGCCCCCTGTGCCCTGGACAAGTGCCTCTTCTAGCATCCAAGCTGCTCCCCTGTATCTGGCATCCTGGTTTGTCCCCTCTACGGGTTTTATAGAATGTGTCCCTATCTGTTTTGGAGAAATATTTCTTCAACCCCGAGCAGTTGTCAGCCAACATCCAGCATAAGCTCCTAGCCTCATGATGTTTTAAGATTTTCCCTATCCCATGGCCTTCACTTATCATGACCAACCTGGTCTAAGGCACTTCTCCAAGTATCTTCTCTCAGTGACCCAGCCATTCTACAATTCACTGCCAATCCTAGTCTGCTTTCCTGCCACTGTTCACAGAGCCCTTTCTGTCCCAAGTTTTCTTCTCTCTACATGGCCTGACACCTTGTGATGATCAAGCTCTCACCACAGTCCTTCAAACTTCCAAATACACTGCTGAGACTGTCCTTTTTGGCTCCTCCCCACCTGATCCTTAGGCTCACCTTACGTTACACACGAAAGCAGGAGGAATGGGACTAGTGTTGGCTGTTCTAAAGCAGGCTAACACCATCTATGGATCTAGCTCCAGGGCTCAGGCCCTCACTAGGTGAGAAATGCTAATGATGGAGGGGCTTTCTCCAAGACAGGTTTTCTAACAGACACACCAAAAGGACAGAGAGCCTTTCATTGCAGAAGTCTCTGCCTGTCAGTCTAGAACTCTGCCTTCTCACAGGGATATAGGACTTGGCAGGCAGCTACTGCACCATCTACATGTACCTACTCTGACCTGCAGCCAGCTCCTTCTGTACCAGAAGTCCAGAGAGTGATGACTTCTCATGCAGGGTATGCACACAGGTGTCTCCCTGTCCCCATAGTCTTTATCTCCTTCTGCAAATGAAAGGCAGTAATTCTGCCTGAGGTCCACACCATTCCCTTGTGGGTATGTGAAATGGGACTATTCAGAAACAACTGCAGTGCTTTGAAGACAATGAACCTATTACTCGTAAGTCAAGTAAAAATGACGCTTTAAGCTTTCTGTAGCTCTCTAGCTATCGGTTGTTCTGACGTACCAGTAAACCCTCTCTAGGCAGAGTAACTATAAAGCACTGAGTGTGGGGGCAGCCTTGCTAGGTCAGACCTGTGGCCTATCATACCTCACTCTACCCGGAGCATTTGAAATGTACTCAGCCATCCAAAGCATCAGGAGCAGTTTCTGGGAAAAGAAAATGAAAAGCAGACATGCTGCCCATTTCTCTACCAAGAGGCTCCAGAAACCACTTCTCACTGTAGAGGGAAACAGCGACCAGATCACCTTTCTCACTGACAGCTGCAGATGGTGTCATAGTGGCTGGGTAGGACTCCAAAAAAGATGACAACAAAGGTAGTGATACATGGGTGGGGAAGTGTAATGAGTCACAACAGCCTTGAGCCTGGAAGACTGTGCTGGAAGATCCCGAATCCTGGCTCCCCAGGGCACGCTGATGAGTGGCTCTGATGTTCGGAAGCCAGCATACCTGTCAGCCTAGAAGAGAGCTATTACCAGAAGAGATGATGACAGCTCTGGGGCTTGCCTCTTAGATGCAGAACAGCAGAGGTAGGCACAGAGGCCTGTGTTCCATGGACACCTGACTAGAGCCAGGCACTGGGTCTGCCCTGGAGATTATAAGGACCGATGCACACGTGCCAGTCCCAGAATCCTTTGAGCAAGCTCTGGGAGAGGTCCTCCTCTCCCACCTCCCAGGAATATAGATGGTGAGCACTTAAAGCTGAAATCCCTAGACAAGATAGCCATAGGAGGACTAGGAGGGAAGAAGATGTTCAGTGTGGGGAAGGCAGTGGTGGAACAGAACCATGAGAGAAGAAAGTGCATGCAAGAGGAAGGAGAAGCTGCCATGGGTTAGGTGAGCCATAAAAACATGGCCTGGCCAAAGGGAGATAAAAGCAGCCCACAGAGAAAGAAGATTCTATAGTTTTCTGCCCAGCTCTAGTGCTGATTAAACCTTATTATAAATATAAAGGTTGTGTGTCTAAAATGGTCAAGGTGGTGTTATTGGGATTAGATAATTTCTACAACACAGGTAGAAGCTCCCACCAGTAAGGCACACTCCATGTGGAACAATATTTCAAAGAAATAATACCATTCCCACAGAAAGACCCCCAGGTGCTAGTGTCTCTAGACGCAGGAAGGGATTAAGAGCTAGTCCTAAGGGGGCAGGCTGACAGCAAAGGACAAAAGATGGGATATCCTGGGTGGGCATTGGGGGTGAGGGGACTACAGTCTTAGAAGAGCAAGAGCTTTAGGCAAGTATGATCTAGCACTGTCTTAATGTTTATATGCTGCTCTGAGTTCTGTGACGGGGACACCTTCTTCCACTTCAATATTCCTCAATGCTGCTTTCCGGAATCATCTGGGCCTTGGTCCTGACATCCCTACTCTCTCAGTATGGCTTTCCCTCTAACACCCACTTTGGTCCCAAGCCCTTCTACTATGTAGCTCAACCACAGTTCAGTAACAGAATCTCCTTGCTCTAACTGCAGGACCAAATGACCAGATTCTTGTAGCACCATCAACTCTGTCATGA
Source organism: Arvicanthis niloticus (assembly GCF_011762505.2). Lineage (NCBI taxonomy): Eukaryota > Metazoa > Chordata > Mammalia > Rodentia > Muridae > Arvicanthis > Arvicanthis niloticus. The sequence goes on along the minus strand of NC_133432.1, from coordinate 15,483,770 downwards.
AAGGAGGGGTACACACTGGCATCTCTCCAATCTCATAATTAATACAGGCTAGAATGTGACCCTCGTCTGGTTAAGATGAAGATTTAATAAATGAAGTTGGGTCTTAATGGTTTTTTTGTTTTGTTTTTGTCTTTTGTTTTTGAAGTTTGGCATCCTTATCAGTACAGTGCAGCTAATCAGAGAGCGAGCAGAGACTGAGAAGCACATGAGCCACAGCACATCAAGGGATACGCCAGACAGAATTGTAGCTTCCCTGGGGCTTCAGAAAAAATGAGGCCACCATCATCTCACAGCAGCTGGTGAGAACAAAATCTGTCCCCAGCACTTTGAGACAGGAGCCTGAGAAACTGCTAAAGAAGGAAAAGGCACACTACTCAGAGCCCTGCTGCATCTGGAGACAGTGCGCACACACAATGGATGTCTCTTTGTTAGTGATGTGGGGTATGTCCTGTGTGACCCAGCCTTTCCCCAAGCCCACCTTACTCTAAAAGCTGGATTCCCTTCCTGCCTGTGCAGAAAGGAAGGAGTACAGCTGTGTATTCATTTACATACTTTCCTCTAATAGATGACACCTCACAAACCCCTAAATTCCCCCCTTTCCATTGTAGTACTGTCACTCTTTCCTTCCATTTCCCCAGGAAACAGAGCTCCATAAGCATTGTAGCTGGCAGCAGCAGGGCAGAGTGGGTAGCAAAGGCTTACCACCAGAGTAGCCAGCCAGTAATAAGAGTCTGTATGCTACAGACACACTACAGGCAGTCTTGCCATACCCAACCACAACACACAAGCAAGCCTTGTCTCAGGCACACAAGAATGAGTAACAGTGCCTGGCCCAGGTAGTATGTCTAAGTGGCCCCAATCAAAGCAGCCACCAAGGCTCCTAATGAGGCATACTTCACTCCAGCCCACTGCCTTCTAATTCTACTCCTTAAGTTTGATCCAAGTGCCCACTGTTAACCATAGGCAAAACCCTAATTTGATAGCTCAGAGAGTCTTGAAGCCCTTCTTAGGACCAGCATGCTCTGCACATATAGGGTTATGTTCAAGTTTATTCTTGAGTGCACCCCAGTTCTGAAATCTTAATCTTAAAAGTATTCTCTTCAAATCTCCCGCTTGGTGTGTAGACCATTCTGCTCTTCCTCTATACATGGACAGAACTACTTATCCAAGGACCCATAGGGCAGACAGATAGTGCCTCGTACACAACAGACACCTTGGAATCTAGGCTCTGGCTCTCCTGCTTTAGTAACACTGTGATCTCAAGCATGTTATACCTAAGACCCAACTTCCTCAAATGCCAGAGATACAATACCACACCTTCATCTGATCTCAGGGTCCTGTGCACAAGCACTAAGATGGTGTATCAGCATTCCGTGACCAGTCTGTCTGCCTGGAAAGCACAGGGAACCATGCTACTGTCACTTAGGGGGAGCTACAGGAACTTAAGGAGAACACCTTATGTTCTGTTTCTATTGCCTATCCTAACTGCAGCCCTTCCATTTCTAAGCAGTGATAAAACATTACATTTTTTTTAAAGTGTTTCTGTACTGTGTGTGTACTGACAGCGTTGGCAAGCTTGCTATAATGCAAACGTAGAAGTTGTAGGAATCAGCTCTCCCCTTTCACCATGGGGATCAAACTCAAGTGGTCAGGGCTGAATCAAGAACCATTATTTGCTGAGCCATCTTGCCAGTTAACATACTTGTAAAAGTTTAATTTTCACTTCTATTATGGGAGACATCAAAGTTCTGTAATCACAGAACGTTAAGGCTCTCTGATAATTTTTCCAAGCTTAAAGAGGCTCAGAGACAGCAAGGGCTGAGAATCTAGCTAAAACCCCTGCTGAAAGCAGCCTGGGCACACATGAATAGCAGCACAGACACTTGTATGTGCTTTGTGGTTCCCACTACCACACTGTCCTCAAACAAACCCCACGTCCAAGTCCTTTAAGATCATTCTCAAGTATCTGCTTTTAAAGGGTTGTAATTTTTAAGCAGGAGCAGCTTACTAACCTTAGTCCTCAGCTGCTTCTCTGAAGGATGGGTGCCCCACTCATGAGGGACTGCACCTCAAAAGTTGTCATGAAGCCTAAGAAATCAAAAGCCACCAGGCTCTAACTTGGCAGGTTTGGGAGGAACCATAAGTCCAAGGTTTCTAAAGGTCCTGTCACATAAATTCAATGAACAGACCTGTATACTATCTCCCCTGCGAAATGGGATGTCAGACTAGCACTCCTCACCCCAGTCTCGGCACACAACAAGCAGTTAGCCTTCTTCCCACACCACCATCACTGCAGAAAGCTGCAGCTGAACACCAAGGAGCAGTTTTAGGAAGAGGTCTGGTCTGTTTGTCTTCACTCAGCCATCTGCCTTAGAAGCCAGATAGTTGGAGTTGGGTACAAGTCCAGTTCAGAATAGTCCCAGCATGTACCAGGGTTGCATGAGTCTGTTTCTTATGGTTGGACCTTCTATGCTAATGGTGGATAGTCCATGGGACTGGCCTCAGAGCAGGGACCCTCGAATAGGGTTTCTCTCTGGGCCTGGTTGCCCCTGGGCAGTATCTCAACAGTGGGTCACTGTAAGGACCCAGACTCTCCCTTAGCTGCTGGCTTCTCCTGGATGGATTCTGCATGCACTCCTGCTTCCACTGTAACAGAAGATGCTTCCCTAAGAGTTTCAGACCCTTTAGGCTGCTTCTCAGACTTGTCAAAGGTGGCTCATTCTAAAACCAGACTGGTGACATCAAGCAAATTCTATCTTTTCCCCTTTTTGGAATTATATCAAACTGTAAAAACCTCCCTCTCTTATTGACAGCAGATTTGATGTCATTCTTACTGTCTTATTATCTGGACCTGCCACCACTGATTGGGTTCCTGGTTTTGCTCATAACAGGATGAAGTGTACCTGGGTCATGAGTTTTCAGAGGTATAGGGAAGAGATGCCTTCACTCTGTCCTGGGGGTGCTGCACTTCAGAGGCCTTAGTCTAATGAGAAAAAAAAAGACAGAAAGGGTTAATTTTTTTAACTAGACATTTCCACAGACTATGAAATTGAGTCTAGAGAAGAACAGAAAATTATAAAGGGACCGAGTTCAAGTTCTCTTTTGAGTGAGGATGGGTGCGTGTGTTATGAATATGATGGAGAACCCTGGGTGTGTATCTATAGCCCCTTCAGCAAAACCTTCTTGCTGACATGACTTAGAAACTGGCACAGCTAGGTGGAGGCCTAAGCACTGCCACCTGCTGTGTGGTCTCTGCTGATCTCAGGCTATCTGCACAGTAGGATATTAACATCTCCAGTGACTAGCTGGGATAATTACAGAAAGGAACTGTCTATCAGAGTGCCCAGAGCACAGCTGAGGTTAAATAAATATTTGTTTATTTATTTCCTATACTTAATTAGTGCACGAGAATCTGGTGTCTGCCAAATGTGTTACTTCATAGACAAAGGTTTCTGAAGGCTATGAGCTGATCTCTAGAAATGAAGGCTCCAACTCTGCCCAAAGCCAAAGCCTTGTCTGTCTCCCACCACCTCTGCTCCTTCTGGGCTTCAACTCATGGGCAGGTTGACAGGCCTGACTTCGCTACTACTGCTCTCACTTGTCACCACCACCTACAGAGACAGCACTGTAATGGACACATGACAGCCTGTGGGGATAGCCTCATGGGAACGGCACACACAAGGACCAAACTTATCTTTTCTACCTAGTAAATGTGCACCATCAGAATATCTAGCAGGACAGAGGGCTTCTAGACAAAAGACCCAAGTTCAAATTCTTGGTCTCACGCTAATTAGCCAGGCAGCCACCAGTAACTTGTCCCCTTCAGCCTCAGCTTAAACAGAGTTAAGAAAGCTGCTAGGGTCATCCCGCATATAACCTCACCCACACACTCATTGAGAGGGGTGAAGTCCCTGCTCTTCTCTCATGAAGGAAGAATATAATGGGTAACCAATGAAACAGAAGCTCCTTAGGCCATGGCTAAGACGCCAAGCAAGGGTTAGGGTGTGACTTATAATACTCTGCCTACATCAGAGTGGTGTGCCTACTACAGGATGATAGGAAGTATAAAGAAAGGATGGAGGGGGTAGCCAGATCTGTTCTCTGTCCTGATAGGACTCACTTGCTCATTTCCTTCCTCCATGGCTACAGTAGTAAGTGCCAAAAAACCAAAACTAGCTCAAACCCCAGGCCAATAGGCTGGAAGGCTCAGCCTCTGCCAGGAAAAGGCAGAAGAAAGGCTGAAACACAGCCCACACCAGTTAGCTCCAGGGAGACAAGACAACCTTTAGCACAGTGTAAAGTGATCTCCTTCAGCAACAGCATCTCTTCCATACCCTTTTCTCTGCTGTCTCTATAATCACATGACCCAGGGACAGGTCATGGGCTACTGCTATACCTGTGCTGTAACTCCTTAACTATACTGCTTAACAAGCAGAAAGTGAAAATGTACAGGGAGGAGAGCCTGTTGTCACTTGGAGCATGAGCAGTTTACATCCCCTAACAAGGAGACAGACAGTGAACCCCTGACTTAAGGCAAGACAGGGAAACCAAAACTCAAGACTGATGTAGAGAGAAATGTACAGGAGCTTACCCACAAAGGGCACTTAAATCTTAAAAGTAAAATACTCTGAGGAGATTCTCTATCTTAGACAAATGGTGAAACAATGAGAAAACTGACCACAGTGACAGTAGCCCTTTAAGACACTGCAGAAGAGGTAAAGGAAGGGCCACTAGTGGCTGCAAGGTCATAGAGGCCTTAGGGTTCTACTAAACACGAAGAAAGGACAAAAGCACCAGATTTACATTATGGAGAGCTAAGGAGCATTGGTGTTTCAAAGAATTGGGTACTATGATAGGCAATTTGAAAAGCTCACATTGGCCAGGCGGTGGTGGAGCGTGCCTTTAATCCCAGCCCTTGGGAGGCAGAGGCAGGCGGATTTCTGAGTTTGAGGCCAGCCTGGTCTACAGAGTGAGTTCCAGGACAGCCAGGACTACACAGAGAAACCCTGTCTCGAAACTCCCCCCCCCCCCCCCCCAAAAAAAAAGAAAAAAAAAGAAAACCTCACATGGTAGACAGGACAGACCAGTCATACCGGGAGCTTATGTAAACATACAGGATTCAAGACATGAAAAAAAAAACAAAAAAAGAAACTCAAAAAACTATGGGGAAGAAAGGTGGGGAAGAAAGGAAAGGACATCTGTAAACTTTGCTCAGCACTATAGTGATCCTCCTGTGAAGAACTACATCCATCTGAGATGGATGCTGGATGGCTGACTCAGCTGGCAGGATCTCAGGGGGGTGGGGGGAGAAGCCAGTGGTGCTTTTCACTGATGCTTCAGGCAAGAGGAATACTGAAGACAAACTGAAGCCAGACAAAGGGACTCCTGGCTTGGCTTTACCATCCCTGCTAGATAATCTTCACTTGACAGTGAAGAAAGTACTTACAATGAAGGCCCCAGATCCTACAAAGTACTAACAGGATGAAGTAAAAGATGCCTAAACACTTACAATAATGCTTGCAGTCTGAAGGGTTGGTTCTACACAGATGGATGCACAGCCATTGCCACTGATAAACTTACCCTTCCTCCCCCCAACACATACACACTCACAGCGGTTTGAGTAGAAATCTCAATGTCTATTTTAGGTACAGGACTTTTTGGCATCAACTCACTGCCATGTTTTTACTCAGATAGGACAGACTCTCACCTTGTAATTTGTGAAGTTGGGATGATGCTAATTTGTTCTCAGACTTTAGGGAGAGGAACTGGCAGGGGGCCATACTGCTGAAAGTGACCATGCATTGTTAGTAGTGTTCATGTGTAGGAGAAACAGGATTGTTAGTGCCAAGGACAGGCTCTCTATGTCAAGACAAACACACATCAGGGACAGTTTCTCACCAACTTCTCTGTAGATAGAAGGGGCTGTGGAACTTGTTATAAGGAAGATATACAGAGAAGAGTTTACAGAGTTGTTATTGGTCCTTACCGTGCACACTAGTCACAATGCTTCTCAGCCAATGAGATCAAGCATAGCCATACATTAAATGTTACCTATGACAAGGCCTAGAACAGTATCAAAAGCAGCAAGAAAATCAGCTTTCCCCTGCCTCTCAAGATTATAAACCCTGAAAGAATGCAGTGGTTAGCTTGAGAGAAGAACCTGGAAGATTACCAAGTCCACAAGTGCTGCAGAGGGTCCAACAGATAGCAGCAAACCAGTCAGGAGGAAGGCAAGCCCACCAGCAAGATGAAAGCAGAAGATGCAGAAAAGAAAATCAATCCAAGGGCTTAGGAAAGACAAGAAATGTGTCCTGAATAGGATACTCTTGTTCCTGAGGTTTGTCCCAAGTCCAAAGAATCCTGACAACACATATCCCCTTTCTTAGAATGGGCTGAACAAATCTCTGTCCCCTTCCATGTTCCTAAGGATGCAGCTTTCTCAGGAGGCTATCTGATCCCTGAAACAAGCAGGGTCTCCCAAGTCCACTCCACAAAGCATGCTTGACATCTGCTTCTAGAGTGACAAGGATATCTCATCCTGCAGGCAGAGCAAACCCCAAGCTCTGAGCATCTCAAAGATCAGTATTACAGGATGAAAACTAAGGGAATGCACAGATCCTTTATAGTTTGGTGGGGATACAGCATGGGGAGACACAACAAATGATGACGACAACAACGTGGATTGTTAAGTTTTCTGAAGACTGATGGAACACAGTCAAGACCTGTGCTAGGGTTTGGATGTGAAGCATCCCTAGTCTGTCCATAGCTGGTCATGTGTTTTGGAAAATTAGAGAACCCGTAGAAGGTGGAGTTTGGCTGGAGCTGTGGTCACTAGGTACAGGCTTTGAGGTTATATAGTGTGGTCCTACTTCCTGTCTGCTGTCAACTTGAAATGCCAAATGACAGAATGGATCCTTTTTTTAAACTGTGAGCCAAAACGAATCCTGACTTGTCTTGCTTCTTGTACTAGGTTACTGCAATAAGTAACTAAAAAGGCCTCCAAAGGTCTGCATACCCAGTGTTGGGGAACATGTCTACAGTTAGTAGGTCTCTACCTACTAGGCTCCCATAGAGAATACACAGTCTGCTGCCACTCAAAGCTAACTCATAACCCAAGTCCCTGCCCCCTTTGGTGGTACCTCTGATATCACCTAGTATTTCTATCAACTATGCCATTATTTCCATCAAAAGGGAGATGTCACTTGTGACAGCAAATGGTCCTGCATGTTGAAAAGATGGTATTAACTTTTGGCACCTGTCCAAATAAGCATTAAAAGTTGGTTTTATCTGCTCTTTCCTACTCAAGAACTCTCTCAACTCTCACAAGGATATGGGAACAGTTCCATTTGGTTAGTAAAAACAAAAGGGCAGGGGCTACAGAATGGCTAAGTAGAGAAAGCACCTGTTGCCAAGCCTAATGACCTGAGTTTGGTCCCCAGAACCTACATGGTAGGAGGGAAGAATGGAGTTGTCTCCATATGTGTGCTCCATGGAGTGAATATATGCACACAAGAATCAAAATTTAAAAAAAAAAACAAAAACCCAGCAAGTATCACTCTGGACAGCACAAAGTGTACAGGTGCAGAGAGGCCCCCACCTGTCCTCTGTGACAGCTCCAAGTGTGGCAGCAGCACCAGCTCTGCTGGCTGGGATTCTGTAGCCCCACACCCTGCTGTCCGGCCTGCTACACTGCCTCTGCAGAGCAATGTTAGATAGTCTTCCCTTGTTGACCCCTCATTCTACACATGTGCAGTTCCCTACTCTCAGAGTTTCCTTCTCTGACCTTGCCCAGTGCTGCCATCACTTCCTTTAAATACAGGTGCTCCCGAAGGTCTGTTCCGACTCCACTATTTTTTAGTGCAGTAAAAGTGATGATGTGGTGAAGCACTGACCTATGGCCCAGAAGACACTTCTGCATTGGCAACTCCAGTGATCTGGACCCTCCACTAACACCCCACCTCCTCCAACTGTCCCTTGGCTTGTTCCTCTTCTTTAGCATTTAACAACCATTAAAGAAAAGCCACACTTTACCTGTGCCACCCCCTTCTCTAGCTGCCAAATGCCCAACTCAACCTGCCTGCCTTTCATCCACTTTCCCCCAGTAATTTGGGGCCACTTCTGGTTTTTTCTCTCACAGGCTACCAGAGGTCGTATTTCTTTGCCTCCAAACAGCATTCTTCCCTAGCTACAAAAACTCCTCCATCCTCAGCTGGCCTGACAAGCCTCTGTAATGCCATTTCAAGTCCACTTCAATTCCCAACTCGTGTCCTTGCCAGTTTCAAGCATCTGGCCTTGAGTCTCAACTGGTTGCTATAAAAAACAATCAAACAAACAAACAAACCAACCCCAGCACCTCCAGCAAAGAGATGCCGCAGCCATCCACAAACCTCTAACTGACTGCCAAACACCTTAAGAATGTGCACAGGCTCTATGCAGCTTCAAGTGAGCTTCTGAGTTCCACCCAAGGCTTAGCACTCAGTTCTATCACAAGGTAAAGACAAAATACAGCAAGGTACCAACTAGATTAACAGAGACCTGAAGCAAGGGCAGTGCTGACTCTAAAGTGTTTCGCATAAGTCCAACATGTTAAAGTTAAATATGAAGATGATCTGGAAAACCAGGGACACAGCAGCACTAGCTCTGCAGAAGAAAGGCTGCTAATTCTTTTCATTGGTCCACTATGAACTTACAGGGATACACAGTCCATAGTTCTGCTGTGGCTACCAGGGCTTTCTCACAAGCTGCCACAATGCCACAGAACATGCTATTCTGCATCTCATTTTAGATGTGGAAATAAGTTATGGTTATTTTATGGAATGCCATTTCAAGTCCATTATGAACTTGCATGGCTATGAAAAATGAGCTCTGGAATAACATTACCGAGGACACATTGCATGCTCCAGAGAGAGAACCAAGTGCAGAAACAACACAAATTCCAAGTATAAGTAGTCCAGAACATCTCTCAAAGTAAATTTTACTTGTTTAAAACCTCTCTTTTTCTAGGGCTGGGTGGTATGTAGCTCATTTGGCAGAGTATTCAACCAGCATGCACAAAGGCCTTCCAAGACTATATAAAACCAGGTATGTCAGCACACACCATCCTTAGCTACTCAGTGGGTTCAAGGTCAGCCTGAGATATGTGAGGTTCTGTTTCTCCCTCACAAACCCAGAGCTTTCCCAAAAAAACAAAACCATTTGACCAAAAAAAAAAAAAAAACCAAACCAAACCAAACCACTCCTCTTTAACACACACACACACACACACACACACACACACACACACACGACTCTCCGACACAGACATGTGATCTTACTTAAGTCAGGGGTTATCAGCATCAACCAATAAATCTCACTCTGCTCCCTTTATCACACCTCCAGACCATTTAAATGTATCATTCCCCCACTCCCTTGAAATTTCCTCACTTCTAATTCCAGAAACCTTTGAGCATTCTCATCTTGCTTTTCTCCAGACACTGAGCTAGACTCTTATACATTCAAGGACTTTACTCTGCAACAGGAGTGGAATAGCACTGAGCTAAGTCACTGGTGCCTCCCAGAGAATCCGTAACTGTTCATCAAAGCTGCATCTATGGTTGGCTGTGGAGACTCAGCATTACCTTTCTGACATGGCCATTCTAGGAAAATGCCATTCATTCTAGAAAAATGCAGGTCACGACCAGAAGAGGGAGTACAGGAGAACTTCAAGCACAGATGGCCAGAAACAGAAGTCTGGGCAGAGCACAGCCACTCACATAAAGCCAGAAAAAAAAAGCTCACCTTCATGCTGCAGCAAGCACCACAGAAAGCCCTTCACATTAATAGTGTCTCTCTCTGTCCCTCTCCCTCAGCCCCTCTCTCTGGTGACACCATCCTTCTTCCCCTCCCAAATATTTTATCTTTACAGAGGCTTTGTCCTCCAGGATATAAATGCCCAGCTCTGGCCAGTAAGTCCTCATTGTGTTTAACATGGGCTCATGTGCTCTTAAAGATGTGATCTTTAAAGAAAATGGACCAATTCCCAAGCCCCCATCTGTCCTCTAAGGTTCAAGTGGGCACAGCCCCATGGAAGCATGGCCAGAGTGTCACTCTACCTATGTTCTGTCCCCTCCTTACAAGTTCATCAGTATTACAGAAATCACTCTGACATGCTCACTACTGTCATAGAAGACGGAAAGCAGGACCACTAATGCCCAAAGCAACTCCAGACTACCCAAATATCACCTAAAGTCACAGTCAAGCCATCTGTAATAATTCCATCTGACACCAACAATGCAGGCTAGGCTGTACAGACATGCCCCAACATAAACAATTTATAACATATTTAAAAACAAATTAATTACTACAAAGAAACAACTTCAATAATAAAGTTGCACACTGCTCTTCAGAGAGCAAAGAATACTCATAAAGCCTCCATGAAGAAACTATGTGACCTGTTTATAAGTCCTTTAAACTCAGTGGGTCCAAGGCCAAATCTCATTATAGCATCTATTTTGCTAAGTGGGTCCCTCTATCCATCTGTCCATGCCAGAAACCCAGGCACCATCTGCCTCCCCTACCAAGCCCTGTACCCTCTCTACCTTACCATATTTCTCTAGCCACATCATTTACTTCAGCCATCTCTCCCTAAAGCCTCCCTCCACTAGTCTAATATACTCTTTCTAAAGCATCAGCTCTCCCTACCCTGCTTACAATTTCTCAATGAGTCCCATACACTTGCACTGCAACTTCCAAATGTCTATGGTTTTAAAGAAAAACATTCAACACAGTGTGGTGGTGCATGCCTTTAATCCCAGCTCTTGGGAAGCATAGGCAGGAGGATCTCTGTGAGTTCAAGGTCAGCCTAGTCTACATAATGAGTTCTAAACCAGCCCAGACAACACAGAGACTCTGCTTCAAAATAAAAACACATATGATAAATAAATAAATAAATACACACATACATGTGCACAGTATTTTATCATGTGGCTAACAAGTCCCCAATATAATGTAACCTACAAAAAAATGTTCCATTGTAATTTTTTAACCTTTATAGAAGGATATTGTTTCAGTAGCACAAAATCCTAATAGCCAAAGTCAACAATTCTTGACATTTTCACTAAATTTCTTATAGACTTTTCCCATTCACAGGCTTTAATGAGAGATTACTGAAATTTTTGTGTATTTGCAACTGTGCTTCCTAATTTTCCTCTGCTCAACAGTCATAAGCTTTCAAATATATTTCCTTGGTATACATTTTAAGTGGCAGCATTATCCAATCAATGTATAATCGCCATTCGACAAACCCTTAAGATTGTCCCACATATTTTGTGTATAAAGCTTTTTATTATATTTAGAAACGTTTCTTTAACGGCTCCCATGTCAGAAACAGGAGCACTGCAAGGCTTCATCTCTATGGCCAATGTAACATATGAATGTGAATGTCCCACTGGTGCTGTGCCCCTTGACAGAACTTGTAAGTTAGTGTTCATGTAGACATCAGGAAATGAGAAAGCTTACAGAAGGAAAACTGGCTCCCAGTGTTTCCCTGCAGAAGTCATCATGGTTTCCACGGGCTACTCTGGATATTTTTCTGTTTTTATTCAAACACATAATTATTTTGTTTTGTATCTTATAAATATAGAATGAAGCGTGTGTCTTTGATAGTGTATTACAGACATCTATCCAGGCTGCTACTTTCAAAACCAACACACTATCCCCAGTAAAAACACCAAACTTCCCTGCTTAAAAGGAGTCTTCTGCTCCATCTTGTCCAGGGTTTCACTCATACTGATGTTCCCAGGATCGGTCAGGAATTTCAGCAAACTTCTAAATGCTTAGTCTTTTTTTCTTTTTCTTTTTGGTTTTTCTTTTTCTTTCTTCTTCTTCTTCTTCTTTTTTTTTTTTTTTTAAAGATTTATTTATTTATATGAGTACACTTTAGCTGTCTTCAGACACACCAGAAGAGGGCTTCAGATGGTTGTGAGCCACCATGTGGTTGCTGGGAATTGAACCAGGACCTCTGGAAGAGCAGTCAGTACTCTTAACCACTGAGCCATCTCTCCAGCCCCCTTTTTGGTTTTTCGAGACAGGGGTTTCTCTGTGTATCTCTGGCTGTCCTGGAACTCACTCTGTAGACCAGGCTGGCCTCGAACTCAGAAATCCGCCTGCCTCTGCCTCCCAAGTGCTGGGATTATAGTGTAATGTTTAAAATATTTTTTATATATAGCATCACTGATGAAATTTGGACTGCTCTGTATTTATTTTTATTTTATATGTATGGGTATTTTGTCTGCATGTATACCATGTGCACTGTACCCAGAGAAGGAACAAACTGGAATTACAGAGACAGTTATGAGCTGCCATGTAAGTTTTGGGAATTAAACACATGTCCCCTAGAAAGTTTAAGTGTGTGTGTTGCCTTTTGTGTTAGAAACATTAAATCCAATGACAAAAAATGTGCATGGCATTTAGAAGGCCTGGTAAAGTATTTTTGCTCTTGCTTTTATTGAGTCCCATCTCTTAAAAGGAAAAAACTGGGTCTTAAAAAAAAAAGAAAGAAAGAAAAAACAAGCATCTATTTTGGCTTCACTTTTGCTAGTGGTGTGAATTCAGTCTCTAAGGAGCAGGCTGCCCCTCCCCTAAGAGCACTGTGGGATGGCCAGTATGGTCTTCCCACTTCCACTCTCCACCTCACACCCACACATTCTGCATGTGGCAACTGGAGAGGTTATTTAAAAACCACATTTCTGACTTGCCCTGCTAGTAAGACTCTATACAATGTGGTCCCGTCAGGTAATGCTCTGCCCTTAACCACCACCCAGTGATACCTTAGCTCCTACTACTTTCTCTCCCTTTAAGGCCTTCCCACATACCGTTCCTCCGCTGCAAAATTATCCCCTACTTCACTGACACCAGGACTTACTCATCCCTCAAATCTCAGCTTAAATCTTTTTTTAAGGGGTTGCATAAGTCATTCAGGGTACTCAATCTGAAACGTAGTCCTCATTTTTATGTTCTCTTATACATTAAGTGCTACTTACCTTTCCTAGCAGATAGCCTAGTCTGTGACTAGACATGAACTTCTGGCATTAATCTATCATTCTCTCTACAGATTATAAACTCCCAGAGAACAGGACAAATTGGTTTTCTTGGCTTGATACAGGTACTCACATACATCTGAACAAAAAAAAAAAAAAAAAAAAAAAAAAAAAAAAGCAAAAAGCACAGCTACAAAGGGACTGACTGATTTGATTGTGTCTTAGGATGTTACCCCATTCCATCACTATCTCACCTGGTAAAACTTTCTGATACAGCTACAAATTCAGTAGGAGACCCTTTTCCTGAAAGGGACTAAGAAGCAACTCAAATCTTCTGCAGCCACAGGAAAACATGCAGAGAATGGACAACAAGAGGAAATACATTTATTTAAATGGCAAAATAAGATTTTCACTAAGCCAACTGCAGATACTCTGATCTAGTCAACTAATGAATGTGGTTTATTTTTAAAGACTAGAAAAGCATTAGGAAAAATGTACCTTGTAAAATATCCATTAGAAACACAGAATTGTCACTATTCCATAAAGATTAATTGTAATGGGATCAAAAACTTAAAAGCTTTAAAGTTGACTGTCATAAGTAATCTACAATATGCTCAGACGATGGAACAAAGTATACAAAATACACTGCAAGTTGGTGGGTTCTGAATCACTAGAACCAATAACCAGTCTCTGTTAGGGCTTTATACTTTCCAGCGTTCACACAGATTCAGTGAGGTCTGTGCAGTAAACAGACCTTTAGAGAAACTGAGGCTCTTAGTGTCCTCAAGGTCACAGGCAAAAGAACAGTCTGCAGTCACCTCAGAGATGCCCTCCCAAAAATTCCTAACCAAGGTCCTCCATCATAAATGTTTCCATTCTACAATTAGCATGGCTCTGTGGCTCCCTCCAATAAAATTCCATCTTACCACAGAACTGCCACCAGGCTTTTTTGGTTTTGTTTTTTAGAAGCCGTTGTTTAAAATTAAAACTTCAATTGCCATCACCATGGGGCATGGCTAAACTAGGATAGACCCAAACTCTCGAACACCAGGCCACAATTCCAAAAAGACGCCTTAAAGCACGAAGTGCTTAAATGGAACAACACAACTAGTTAGTGCTCAACAGGATGCAAGGCCCTTACATGTAAAGACTGAGAGTAGGAACCACGTGCAGAATAGTTATCTCGACAGAGATGGGCTGATAAACTTGTCATCTATCTGTGACTGCACTCACCTTTACAAGAAAACATCTTTCTCTGCTCATCTACAATTAATTTCTAAATCTTAACCTCTAGAGGGGACAAGGAGGTCACGACGTTTTCTGCTCTGGGAAAGTACACGCCTACCAAGTAGAGAGCCCCTTCTAAGAGTCCCACCCCTTGAAAACAATACAAGGTTTAAAGGACACACATTGCTCCTGGCAAGAGGCACTGGCTTGGGACTATGACTTCCGATCGCGGGGCTCCTTTGTTGTAATGGGCACACTCTAAACTCCCGATCCGGCAGAAGCATCCCCGAGACCGACTTGCCTGGAGTTTGGCAAGAAAGGTGTCACAAAGCAGCCGAGTTCGCAGAGAGCCGGCGACCTGGCCGGAGTCGCGGCCAGCGAATCTCAAGGGGAGGCCCGGTGCTCGGCGGCGGCCGGGGAGCTGCGCCCAGCAACTGGCCGGCTTACCTGCCGAGAGCCGAGGCCTGGCGGTGGTCAGACAATGGAGGCGTCCGGCGGCGGCAGCGGCAGCCTGGCGCGCTGGGGACGCGGGGAGGTCCTCATCACCTGGGCGGGATGCTGGACAGCCTCGGCCGGGACTGTGCAGTGCTGGAGACGACACGACCCCGAGGCATGCAGCGGACCGCTCTGCGATCCCCGGCCCCCGCACCGTGCCCCGTGGCCCGGCCCGCGCGCGCGGCCATTATCGCTCTCCCGGGACCCGCCTGGATGCGCTCCAGGGCGCGGCCCTCGGCTCCCAGTGCCGCCCCGCTCCCGCCGGCCCGCCTCGGCCCCGACAACAATGGGGCCGGGCCCCGGAGTCCAGCTCCTGCGGGGCCTCTTCAGCCTCGTCCCGGCCCCACCGGGGCCTGCGCCGCAGTTGGCACCGCGCTGACCTTCCCTCCCCGCCATGGCCGCGGCCCAGGCCCGGCTGAATGATGGGTTGTTTTCCTTTGCCTACTCCCCCGCTTCCCCTCGACTCTACCGCCTTCCGCCCCCAGCCCGCTCGTCGGCCCACGCCCCGTCCTGAAAAGCCAAGAGAGACCAACGCACCTACTACGGTCGGCCCGGACAACTCACTCCCAAGTGTGGCTGAGGAGCGCGTCTAGGCCGCGGACTCCGCGCGCCCACCAGCCCTCTCTCCTTAGGGAGACACCTCACAGGTGCGCCTCCGAGCCGCGCGCGCGCGCGCTCCGCACACCCAGACGCCTCCGGGGGACGGTGCGCGTGCGCACGCGCGAGGCCGGCCAGCCCCCCCATCCCCGGGGAGGGCCGGGGACACGAAAGAGGGCACGGCACGCATGCGTACCCGGAGGCTCGAGTCCCCGCCCACACACGCACGCGCGTTCCCGCTGAGGTTCTCCACCCCTCGTTGTCCCCGCCCCACCCCGCCCTGGTTACCCAGGGCAACCGCAGTGCGGCCGCACCTGAGCAGTGCGCTTGCGTGTTACTAACATCCCTCCTTTTTTTTTTTTTTTTTTTTTTTTTCCCTCCCTCATCCTCGCCCTCGCCTTCGCCCTGCCGCAGCCGCAGGGAGTGGGGCGTCGTCCCCTCTCCCCTCCGCAGGGAGAGTATCGATCCGCTCCGGCCCTGCCCCCCTCACTAGCAGACCGCCGCCGCGTCGGCGCCACACGGTCTCCTCGGACATCCTCGGGTGCGAGGACTAGCGGGGCAGCCAACGGCTCCCGGCGTGCACCGCGGCGAGCGCTCTGAGAGAGCGGACGGGATGCGCTGGCCGGGCGGTGTCTCTTGAGTCTCCGCGCCCCGCGGCAGGGCCGCCGCGTACCCGGCTCCGACCGTCCCTGCTCATGGGCCGCGGGTCACCGCGAGGAGCAGGCGGAGCGCCGCAGCCGCCCGAGGGACCGTGGCAGGTGAGGCGCGCACCTGCGCAGATCGAGAATCCTTGAGGTTCGCTCGCGGGGCTTGGAGCCAGGCTGCGCACCGGCGCGGCGGGGGGAGGCGCGGCGCAACGGCTGCAACCGCCGGCTCCGGCCGGGTACGAGCCGCATTGCAGGTTCGGGGCAGCGCCCCGGGGTCCGGCCCCAAGCCGGCGGGATGCTGCGGGTGTCAGCCGCCCGCCCGCGTCACACCTGCCGCTTCCCGGACCTGCAGCCCTGGCGACCGGGTGGCTCCGCGTAAGTACTCTGCCCTGAGCTCCCGGGACCCGCGGAGACTAACGCTGGCCACGCTCGCAGGTAGCCGGCCCCCGTTCTGGGTTGCGGTTCCCTCGGGTTCGACCCGGCCCTGTGGGCTAATGTCAAGCCTCAAGTACCTTTAGCTGCCACGGTCTAGTCCACTGATGACAAGTGTGGTACCCGGGGAGAAAAAAAAAAAAAATGGGACCGTGCTCTGTGACAGGTGGCACCGATCGGTTTCATAACAAAGTACAGGCTTGCAGACACCTTTAGGAGTGTTAAAGCAGCCGGGCGTGATGGCGCACGCCTTTAAATTTCAGCTCTCGGGAGACAGAAGCAGGTGGATCTCCGAGTTAGAGGATCGCCTGTACTACATAGCGAATTCCAGACAAGCCCAAGGCTACATGGTGAGACCCTGTGTCAAAGAAAGAAAAAAAGAAAGGAAGGAACGTTAGTTAAAATCAGGATCACAGACTACAAACTAAGTTTGAAATTCATTTAAATAGCATTGGTGTTATTTTATTTGCACAGCCAAGAATTCCCTGGCATTCTATCGCCACTGAATTGTAAGGATTTTCAGATGCTTGCATTCCAAGTGACTTTCACCTCCAGTTTTTCCGTGTTTTCCCTTTGGCTAACTGTTCACCAAAATGGCTGAATATTCTAATATGTTTGGAAGAAAGGCTTTAAGACCTGGCTTCCTTACTTTGTATGTGTATACATATATACCATTACTGAAAAGCCGTAAAGTTTGGATTGCTCCCCTGTAGCATAATGAATCAGTTTTGTTTAGATTTTTTTCTGTTTGGCTTTGAAGTGTGGAAGAATGAATGCAGGGATCTACTGAGCTCTAGCCCCAGCCCTGGTTTAGCTATATTTAAAGTATAGAACAATGATTTTCATGGACCAGAATTTTCCTGTTAACACACTTAAACATCTCAAATCGGTGTTTTAGAAATTAGACATTTTTTTTTTTTAAACGTTGACTCTTTTCAAAGAAGCACATGAATCCTTTGTTTAGAACAGCTCACTCATTCTGGGTTCTTAACTCTCATCTGTCCTATGTTGGAAAATCGATTTTAACCTCATTATCTAATTGTCAGGATGTGTTTGCAGCAGGACTGACATTAATTATGATGTCGATGCTTTTAAGAAATACTTGTAAAGCATTATCTAATATTTCTGGCAAGAAGATACGCAGAGCTTTTTTTTCTATCCAAAAACAAGGTCAGCCATAAATAGATCCTAATGCATACTGGGTGACACATTTATTAACTAAGATTAACTATCTCCTGAACTTCATATACTCTGAAGGCAGTGGTGAGGCACCCTGCAGTGCTGAACATAGGGAAGCTGCTGCAAGTGCAAGTTCCAGACCAGCTAGGTAGGCTCTGATGTTTCATCCCGCAGAAGCATTTGGCAGGGAAAGACAGACCTGTGTCCTAATGGTCTTCAGACATTTGAAGGTCTGCCATGCAGGAGGAATTTTATTGCTTTAGAGTAATTCCGAGCAAGGAAGAGAACACTGAGTACTTAGAGAGAGACAGCGTCCCTGGTGGTGATGTAAAGCAGAATTAGGATGGAAACTTCAGCAGTAAAAAGAAGGGGCTGCTCTGCCCTCTGGCTCCCTCCCAGTGCAGCATGAATGGAGACTCAGGGCTGGAAGGGCTGGCCGCCTCTGATAGAGGGTCTCCAAGGGTTCTGGTGGCTACTGGATTCCAGGACTTTGTTTCCCTCCTAGCTCTGTGGGGTTTGTTGTTATGTGTTCTGCTGCCAGCTTCTACAGCTGTAGGCATGTTGACATCCCCAGACACATACTTGAATTCTGGGAAGATAGTAACTGGCTTATTTGTTTGGTGTCAGAGCTAACTTGAACCCCATTTTGCATGGTTTTGGGGGCTTAGAGATAATAAAGTGCTCCCATGGTTAGCGTGATGTTTGAAATGTATTAGATATGTCTTCTGCTGGCTTTTCTGTAATAACCATCTAGTCAAGATAATTGCCTTTTCTAGGAAGGAAGTAGGAAGACATTCTTGCTAAAAATGAGGTAGTGCCAATTTTCTGAGAGTCAGCAAGTTGTAAAGGTGTGCTTTCCTGAGCTGAGGACATTACAGATGGTAAAGACCTGGCTTTTGTGCTTGCTCAGCATTTTAACTTCTATTTATTTCATTATTCAAATATGAATCAAGTTTCAAAGCAAAACAGTCAAGTCATACCTACCTAATGTAGTTGTCTTCAGTGTTTTCTGGATGGTTTCCAAGTCTGTATCCAGGAAGTAAAACCTGTAAAGTAGGATCACTGTGAAATGAAGAGGGGACACAAAGGGCTGTCTTAGTTAGGGTTTCCATTGCTGTGATGAGATAGCATGACCAAGAGCAATGTGGGGAGGAAAGGGTTTATTTCACTCACAGTTCTATAGAACAGTTCTCATCAAAACCAGTGAGGGCAAGAATTCAAGCAGGACAGGAACCTGGAGGCAGGAGCCTCCAGCCATGCAGAAGCCATGGAGGAGTGCTGCACTCTGGCTTGCTTCCCCAGGCTTGCTCAGCCTGCTTACTTATAGAACCCAGGACTAGCAGCCCAGGGGTGGCCCTACCTACTGGGCCCTCCTAAATCAATCACTAATTAAGAAAATGCCCTACAGGCCTGCCAAAAGCCCGGATTTTATGGAGGCAGTTTCTCAGTTGAGGCTCTCTTCTTTCTAATGACTCTAGCTTGTGTCAAATTGACATAAAACTAGACAGTACAGGGGTTTTGTGATTTGAAGTACATATTTGTGGTATGCCAATCTTGATAAACTGATTAACAATGGGAATAACTTTGTTACTAGTAGACTAGTGACCAGACTCCCTAGTATGTACATTATTTGGGGTTAGCACTCTGGACTATGGCCAATGAACAGAGCAGGTTCCTGGGAGCCCAAAGGACTGAAGTGTAGCAGAATGGTCATGAAGCCAATGGAATTAGACTTTGGATCCTCTGGAACTGGAGTTCTGGATGGTTGTGAGCCACCATGCCATCGTCAGCAAGAGCAGCAAATGTTAACAGAGTATGGGGGCATAAGCCTTTAGTCCCAGAACCTGGGAGGTGGATCTTTGACTGCGTGGGACCCGTGTTGTGGTATTCTTTCCTAGGCCATTGTAGTGGGCTGTTGCCTTCTCGTTTGCTGAGTTGTTAGCGTTTGTGAGCCTGGAAGTCCATTTTCATATTGATACTATACATCTGCTCCTACACATTGCAGTTCCCAGGGGCCTGACCATCTGAAGGTTGCACATTTTACCCAGAAGTGAAGAATTACACTGAAAAGTGCCATCCATCTTTGATATCATGTGGGGACGCATAAGACACTGGCTTCCCAAGAGACAGTTTCATTGTCTCTGTTGTGCACTCTGGGAGTGCTAATGGGTTCTAACCTGACTTTTCTAGTGATGAAGTAAGAAGCTAAGCTCATGCTGTACTCTGATATCAAAGAAGCTTTTTTTGAACTCTCTCCAGCCATCACATACATCACCTCAAGCAGAAGGCACAGGGGTAGTTTTCCTCTCTGACTAGTGACGAGATAACAGATCCACAGTGAGAGGCACTAAAGCCTTTTACTTTGATAGGAAGGATAAAGAAAGATGCTGTTAATTTTATGTCCTTTTAGACAAGATTGGTAGTCAAGATCACCAATATTGCCTGTCCTTTCCAAGCTGTGTCGGTGTGTCTTTCTTAGTATGTCATCTTTATTTTTTGGTGGGAAGTCTGTGACCAGATCAGAAATCCCCAGAAGCTGAGCACAGCGTCTTTCAGCCATGAAGACACTTGCTTGTGAACCTGCCTGTTGCTCTGGGCAAGAAGAGGTGATCCTTTGGCCAAGGAGTAGATCCTGTTGGGCCCTTGAGAACAACTCTTAAAAGTAAGCATACTTCCCATGAATAACGTGGTCGAGGACTGGCTGGATAGTTTAGCAGTACCTGGGCAATACTTTGAAGAAACTGAGTTCAGGCACTTGCTGCCTAAATCTATACAGTAGAGCCAGTTCCTCCAAATCACCGTCCGACCTCCACACACCCACCACATTGTGTGTACATACCCCAAATACATAAATGTAAAACAAAATCTCAAGTAGTTGAGGCTGGTTTTTGATAGTTTATCTTGGTATAAAGGCTATGGTATTGGAGTCCAGCAAAGAGAACACCAAGGCTAGACCTCACTGATAGGAGCAAAGAGATTTGCTTTTAAAGGAGTGAGACAGTAAGACAGAAAAAGAGAGCCAGAGCAGGACCTTCTTAGGTAGGAATGGTCTTTGTGGGTGCTTTTGTGTTTCCTCCGTGGTTGAGACTCAGAGCAGCTCTGCATGCCACTAACTGGCTCTAGAACATCATGTGAGCTTTGCCCACAGCTTTGGGGGTCCACATATTCTACCTGCAGAGCTGTGAAGTGAGGACTTGGACTGCTGTCTTACTGTCCCTAGCCACATGGGCATTTCAGACAGTAGTAAACTTCACTGATGCCATCAGCATGGCTTCTGGTGACAGAAAACAAGTTTATCACACACATACTACTCTGTAGCTGAAGGAGTGGCTGGAGGTCTCACAGCTGCCCAGCTGTTTCTGCAAAAGCTCTAGATTTTGTTGTTGTTGTTGTTGTTGTTTTTTTTTTTTTTTTTTTTTTTTTTTTTCGAGACAGGGTTTCTCTGTATAGCCTCGGCTGTCCTGGAACTCACTCTGTAGCTCTAGATTTTTTAATTGTTGAAGTTCCTGTGCGCAATCCAAAAATGGGGCATCAAGAGACCTGAGTCCTGTCTCTGCAAAATACTGTCAGGGCACTGCACACAGTCCCACTTTAAACTATCAGTCCAGTTTTGGGAGACAGTGAAGGTATGAGAAACACAAAGTTGTACTCCAGTCATATGTGTGCTTCTGAATCAACACACAGTGTGCTAGGTCCAGGAATAGAATATTTTTCAGGATTTTGGCAGTCACATGTCAGCCTTTCCAGGTAGGTATCATCTGATGAATGAAATGACTAGAGCATCCATGTGACAACCACTCCTGTTTGAGTGACCTGATCTAAATATGTTTATAAACACCCCCCCCCCATAAGCTACTGTTGTTTCCTAATGGCTTCCTACAGCGTGAACCATATGAACAGAGTGACTCATATAGACAGCACTGTTGCTAAGCTGGGAGGCTTGGAGACCCGCCTCTATCCAATTCTCTCTGCATCCCTCCTTGTTTGCATCCAGGCAGTGGATGCAAAGAAACATCCTTTTGTCACTTCCAAGGGCCTTTTGGGAAATACCAGTGGTTATCTGGCTGCAAAGGTTCCTACATGAAGCCTGGCCTGAGAATGGTACAACATGGAGAGAGCTGGTCAGCTTAAGAAGAACACCTTGACTGCTCTTGCCAAGCAAGAAGGTTCATAAAACAGATGAGAGGTAGTGTGAGACCTATCTTGATTGTGGGTCCTGAGGCCCACAATCAAGAAGACCCCACCCTCATCCCAATGCTC